>NC_136501.1:82620648-82943148 GCF_053919585.1 Euprymna scolopes
CCACAGGACCATTTTTATAGACAAATGCCTGAGGGAGTATCTATACACAGGTGATGTTACAGAGTCTTATCTTTGTACGACAGCTAAGTCTCTCTCTCGGTTCAAAATGTTGAGATCCAGCAACAAGCAAGAGCAAGATAGCCAGCAACAAGTTAAACTGCAGACCAGCTTAATGCGGGTACTGGTCTCCCGCTTTATGGTTTTTTAAATCAGAGATTTGCTTCTCCTAGAAAGGTTGCCTTCACCATGGCTTATGGGAGCCCTCTCCACCCCAACACACAAACACACATGGTGCTAGTTGGCCGTTGACCCCGAAAAAGGGTTCATTCACCCTTTGGAAGGTCTTGTTTTTAATCCTTCAGGGAGACTAGCCACCCTCCTCACCAAACAAGTCTGTTATATATATACTTACGAATGTATATACATACATATATATATATATACATATACATACATATATAAACATATATAACTGCTTGATTTAATCAGATAAATTAATATATGAACGTATAAATTTCTACGTAAACTTTAAGCATTGACTTCAACAGTGCTCAATACATCGGTAGAGCTAGGTAGTAAGTTATAAAATTTATATGGCGATTAAGCTACACAGAATATTCCGTGTTTCATTCACGCTAGGATTCATTAGGCTTATGCGAGAATTTTGTGGTTTCTCGCATTTTTATATATGCATCTTCTGTTGAGTTTTTATTTAGCCAATCAGCTTTCTAGTTTACTCCGCACCCTTCCTAATCAGTAACTGAGCAGGCACTTACAGAATAAAGGCCCAGTTGACCTCTGGTTGACCACAAAAGTACATTCAATAATAAAAACACCGAATGAAAACAACTCTAACAAACAAATACTGGGAACTCAAGGAAAACAGACGTTCGCTGGTAGTTGAATGGAAAATCGTAAGAAAAGCAAACACATGTAGAAACCAAGATGATCCATGTAGATTATGCCTTCATCAAAAATCTGCTATAAGAATCCCAATATCTGTTAAACTGTAGGAGAGAAATAGCGAACAACTGTGTTCACAGGATAAAATTTACTCTAGGATAGAGATACAAAATAATTTTAAAACTAACAATAACAATAGAAAATAAACAAACAAATAAATAAATAAGCATACATATACATAAACTATCACACACACACACACACACACACACACACACACACACACACACACACACACACACATAAGAGCAAATAGTTAATAAAACATGTTAAAAACACTTTGAAAAAGAGTTAAAAACATATTTAATTTGAAAAGTTGGTTGAGATTACTTATTAATTCTTTAATATTTATAATATACTTTAGTTTTACCATCTTGGATCATTATATATATATATATATATATATATATATATATATATATATATATATATATATGAACTAGCAAAAGAAAAACAAAAAACAAATATTTAACCTAGATTTAAATTAGGTCAGGACACAAGATATCTATGCTCCCCACACAAAATAGCACACACAAAGGAACGGGTCAACTGGAGGTAAACTGGACCTTTATCCTGTAAGTGCCTGATTGGCTGATTAAGAAAGGTGCGGTGGAAACTAGAAAGCTGATTTGCTAACTAAAAACTCAATAGAGGGTGTGTATATAAAAACGCGAGACAACCACAAAATTCTCGCATAAGCCTGAAGAATCCTAGAGTGGATGAAAAGCAAAATATTCAGTGTAGCTTAATCGCCATATATATTTTATAACTTACTACTTACTATATATATATATATATATATATATATATATATATATATATATATATTTACATATGTATTTACATACATGTAAGTATATAAACATATACATATATATAAATTATATGTATTTACATACATATATATGCATATATATAGAATTACATATATAAAATATACATATATATATGCACATATATATATTCATATATATATGAGCAAACAGTTAATAAAATATGTTAAAAAACACTTTGCTTCATTTTTTTTGTTTTCAAGTAAGATCTTTGACTTACTTGTTGTTTCATCAAATACTTCTGCATGCAAAATCCGATCCCGCATTTTGCTAATTCCTACCCTCTGATGAGAAGGAAAGTATTTCTTCGAAACTCCGTGAATTAAGGACTATCCATTTATCTAGTGTTTCCTTTTCAGATTAAATATGTTTTTAACTCATTTCAAAGTGTTTTTTAACATATTTTATTAACTGTTTGCTCATATTATAAGCTCTATTTCCTATTTGGTTTTATCGAGCTTTTACATCTGGCTGAGATAATTTTATAAATATTAATTCTTTAATATTTATAATATACTTTAATTTTACCATCTTGAATCATTTTGGTAAATTTAATTGTAATTTTTATTTTATATATATATATATATATATATATATATATATATATGTATATATATATATATATACATACATAATATATATATATATATATATATATATATACATAATAAATACATATATATACACACATATATACATTATTATTCTTTTATGCACGTAAAATAATATTTATTAATAGAAATAAGTATGTATATATATATATATATATATATATATATATATATATATATATACCTATTAGTGTTGAGACGATTAATTGGAATTGGGAATAGTAAAAATCGGTATCGCAAATATTGGTATTTTTCTGATGCCAAACAATTCTTTTAATCTTTTTTATTTGATTTTGTTTAAAACTAAATTTTCTATTGCTGGTAATATTGATAAAATAGTAAATATTTATTGACATTTAAATAAAAATAAAGCTTAAATCGATAGATCACTCTCCACAAGTGTATTTTGAAGGTTAGGAAATTATCTGCATATTTAAAATGTGTTTTTACGAAAATTGCGGAAAAGAACAATGTTATAGGTAAATAATTAGAGATTTATAAAGAATCGAAATCGAAATCGGTAATTGTATCGGAATTGGGAAAAATATTTGAATCGTCCCATCACTAATATATATATATATATATATATATATGAACAAATACACACACACACACATATATACCCACATATATATATATTTAATATATATTTATATATGTATACACACATATATATGCATATATGTATGCGTATATACGTTTACATATGTATATACATATATATACATGCACACATATACACATATATATATACATAGGTATATATATATATATATATATATATATATATATATATATATATATATATATATACACACACACACACATATATATATATATCACTTCGACTGTTTTTCATCATTATCTTTTTCCTTCTGATCTCTTGTGTCATAAAAAAACAACAATATACATAAAATGGTGGCTGCCTATGTGAAAAGACATTCCTAATATGTAGTTGCTATAAAAAATGCAAAAATAGACTATCAGATACTCCTATTTTTAATCTCATACAAACACAAAAAATAAAACAATCTATCTTTCGGTTGGTGACAAAATTTGAAAAACTGTACAGAGTTTATCAACTAATTTGTTTCTGCTGCAGCTACTTGCAACAATATTTGTACCACGAGCAATGTCGGATGGCCTTGCTGGTATATTCTTACATGTGACAATATTGTCAGATTGAAAAGGGAATAAAATAAGAAACTGATAAAATATAGTGAGAAATGCAAATATGATTAGTTCCCAAGAATGGAGATTTTCGAATAACAGGTGTGACCTGTGACCCTGCTAAGGTCACTTAGGTCAGTAGACAGTATTATTGACAAAAACTGTCAAAAGATATTTTTTAAGAATCTAGGAGCACAAACATCTCTCTGATCTGAGAAAGAGGCAGAGGGAAAACAGATAGGATGGGGGGGGGGTAGTGACAAAAGTCTTTATAGAAAAGCAAAACGCGAGAAAGAAAGAAATCTACGTCATCTAAGATAATCACCTGGAATTGAGATCCCTGTCACCAACTAAAATCGTCCAGAACTTGAGAAATTAAGAACCAAATTTAATCCAAAAACACTTGCAATAGAATGTACAATTATAAATTTTTCTTCTCCAACTCCATATCGTAACATTTATTGAAATATTTATTATTATGCAGAAAAACAACAAAAAAGAAAAGAAACAACCATCAAATTGTTATTTACTTCTCTCGCTTAAAAATGACCTCTACTCCTCAGCAATACAACTCTGATGAGCAACATTGAATCACTGCACTTATGATCTAGACAATGTGCATTCTTCATCAGGACGGCAATCTTTTTGTGAACAGATACTAAGTGACCACCCGAAATTCAGAAATAGTTGAAGTCGGAGATCTTGCTAGAAAAAGGAGCAAAAAGGGTACAACTTGCTTGTTTTTGGTGTCATTGTGTCATAATTATTAAACTATCTTGTTGATTGTTTGTAGTTCATCCCCCCCCTCCCCCAGGAGAAAACTTT
Source organism: Euprymna scolopes (assembly GCF_053919585.1). NCBI lineage: Eukaryota > Metazoa > Mollusca > Cephalopoda > Sepiida > Sepiolidae > Euprymna > Euprymna scolopes. The sequence continues at coordinate 82,625,051 of NC_136501.1, forward strand.
GTACAACTTCATCACTAATTCAAGTGTCATTACATGCCATTACCCACTGATTTTAATTGAAAAGAGAATCTTTATTCACGAGTTAAACTTTCTGATTGATTTACATATGCGTTTATGATGGATAAATAACGGATAAAGACTTTATTACGATGAAATAGAAACGAATCATATTGTTTGGAAAGGTGTCTTGTTTGGACTTGTCTGCTTTTTATACATAAAATCAAGAACAACCAAAGTTGGTTACATCGCAACAAACTTTGAAATCAAACTATGTTCTCATTATCTCCTTTGTCCTCATTTACACTGAATAAAGTCACAATCGAAATAACATCTTCTAAAACAATTTGAAGCACATGTATATCATTTCAAAACAAAAAGATGTGTTTAATTCACACTCATCTGGTTTTGAAATGCTAACTATATATATATATATATATATATATATATATATATATATATATATATATATTAGTGGTCTGGCAAGGCCACAGGGAAGACAACCGAAGCAGCAAAACTGACAAATGTAGGGGAAAAAACAGAAGCAACAAAACTGAAGCTGCCTGCCAGGGCGCTATATATACAAATATAGGCAAATTTGGGCATATCTTTTCTCGTTCACATTAGACAAGATGACATCACAGCGAAATTATACATCATCCACTATGACTATGACTATGCAATTCCTACAATGATTATCACTTTTTTCAATATTGCTGAAAACGGAGCTATAAAACCTGACATAGTAACGTAGAACAAAAAAGAAAGAATCAATCTTAGTAGAAGTTATTGCTCCAATGATGTTGGACTGAATGCAATGATGACGAAACCTCAAGGTCCTACGTATGGCATGAAAAGAAATTACAGTCTTAGGAGGATCGCCATCATTCCAGCAATCATAGGAGCAACTGAACTATCAATAATTTCCCCCACTCTTTATCTGTGCCTAAACCTAAACGTAGATTCCATGAACAAAGCTTCTTTCTTAGAATTGCACGCCTGTGGAATTGTCTTCCGTTTTCCTGCTTTCCGGCTGACTACAATATGGTTGTGTTCAAGTCTAACGTAAATAAGTTCTTGATGACCGTTCTATAAAAGTTATCAAATTTACCAAATTTTCATTTATAATGATTACTATATTGTCCAATGTCTATTGCACACTCTTTAACCCTTATCCTTGAGTGGCCTCTTGGCCTTGATAAATGGTGATGCCTGTGTAAAAAAAAAAAAAAAAAAATCATGAAAAGTAATTTCAAATACTATCTGGCAAATATACCTAGTGAACCAACTGCAAGAGAGACTGAAACAATTGTACTTAAAAGCTTAATTTATCGGTTGGAATGTATGAGATAGCAGGTGAACAAAATGATAAGGAAAAAAGAAAGAAAAAGAATGACATTACAAAAGATTTAAGGAATAAAAATTTAAGGAATAAGGAAAAAAAAAAGAAAAAGAATGACATTACAAAAGATTTAAGGAATAAAAATTTAAGGAATAAGAAAAAAAGAAAGAAAAAGAATGACATTACAAAAGATTTAAGGAATAAAAATTTAAGAAATAAGGAAAAAAGAAAGAAAAAGAATGACATTACAAAATATTCAAGGAATAAACATTTAAGGAATAAGGAAAAAAGAACGAAAAAGAATGACATTACAAAAGATTCAAGGAATAAAAATTTAAGGAATAAGTAAAAAAAAAAAGAAAAAGAATGACATTACAAAAGATTTAAGGAATAAAAATTTAAGGAATAAGGAAAATAGAAAGAAAAAGAATGACATTACAAAAGATTTAAGGAATAAAAATTTAAGGAATAAGGAAAAAAGAAAGAAAAAGAATGACATTACAAAAAATTTAAGGAATAAAAATTTAAGGAATAAGGAAAAAAGAAAGAGAAAGAATGACATTACAAAAGATTTAAGGAATAAAAATTTAAGGAATAAGGAAAAAAGAAAGAAAAAGAATGACATTACAAAATATTTAAGGAATAAACATTTAAGGAATAAGGAAAAAAGAACGAAAAAAAATGACATTACAAAAGATTTAAGGAATAAATATTTTAGGAATAAGGAAAAAAGAAAGAAAAAGAATGACATTACAAAAGATTTAAGGAATAAAAATTTAAGGAATAAGGAAAAAAGAAAGAAAAAGAATGACATTACAAAAGATTTAAGGAATACAAATTTAAGGAATAAGGAAAAAAGAAAGAAAAAGAATGACACTATACAAGATTTAAGGAATAAAAATTTAAGGAATAAGGAAAAAAGGAAGAGAAAGAATGACATTACAAAAGATTTAAGGAATAAAAATTTAAGAAATAAGGAAAAAAGAAAGAAAAAGAATGACACTATACAAGATTTAAGGAATAAAAATTTAAGGAATAAGGAAAAAAAAAAAGAAAAAGAATGACACTACACAAGATTTAAGGAATAAAAATTTAAGGAATAAGGAAAAAAGAAAGAAAAAGAATGACATTACAAAAGATTTAAGAAATAAAAATTTAAGGAATAAGGAAAAAAGAAAAAAAAAGAATGACACTACACAAGATTTAAGGAATAAAAATTTAAGGAATAAGGAAAAAAGAAAGAAAAAGAATGACATTACAAAAGATTTAAGGAATAAATATCTTAGGAATAAGGAAAAAAGAAAAAAAAAGAATGACATTACAAAAGATTTAAGGAATAAAAATTTAAGGAATAAGGACAAAAGAAAGAAAAAGAATGACATTAGAAAAGATTTAAGGAATACAAATTTAAGGAATAAGGAAAAAAGAAAGAAAAAGAATGACACTATACAAGATTTAAAGAATAAAAATTAAAGGAATAAGGAAAAAAGAAAGAAAAAGAATGACACTACACAAGATTTAAGGAATAAAAATTTAAGGAATAAGGAAAAAAGGAAGAGAAAGAATAACATTACAAAAGATTTAAGGAATAAAAATTTAAGAAATAAGGAAAAAAGAAAGAAAAAGAATGACACTATACAAGATTTAAGGAATAAAAATTTAAGGAATAAGGAAAAAAAAAAGAAAAAGAATGACACTATACAAGATTTAAGGAATAAAAATTTAAGAAATAAGGAAAAAAAAAAGAAAAAGAATGACACTATAAAAGATTTAAGGAATAAAAATTTAAGGAATAAGGAAAACAGAAAGAAAAAGAATGACATTACAAAAGATTTAAGAAATAAAAATTTAAGGAATAAGGAAAAAAGAAAGAAAAAGAATGACATTACAAAAGATTTAAGGAATAAAAATGTAAGGAATAAGGAAAAAAGAAAGAAAAATAATGACATTACAAAAGATTTAAGGAATAAACATTTAAGGAATGAGGAAAAAAGAAAAAGAATGACATTACAAAAGATTTAAGGAATAAAAATTTAAAGAATTAGAAAAAAAGAAAGAAAAAGAATGAAATTACAAAAGATTTAAGGAATAAAAATTTAAGAAATAAGGAAAAAAGAAAGAAAAAGAATGACACTATACAAGATTTAAGGAATAAAAATTTAAGGAATAAGGAAAAAAAAAAGAAAAAGAATGACACTATACAAGATTTAAGGAATAAAAATTTAAGGAATAAGGAAAACAGAAAGAAAAAGAATGACATTACAAAAGATTTAAGAAATAACAATTTAAGGAATAAGGAAAAAAGAAAGAAAAAGAATGACACTACACAAGATTTAAGGAATAAAAATTTAAGGAATGAGGAAAAAAGAAAGACAAAGAATGACATTACAAAAGATTTAAGGAATAAAAATGTGAGGAATAAGGAAAAAAGAAAGAAAAATAATGACATTAAAAAGATTTAAGGAATAAAAATTTAAGGAATGAGGAAAAAAGAAAAAGAATGACATTACAAAAGATTTAAGGAATAAAAATTTAAAGAATTAGGAAAAAAGAAAGAAAAAGAATGAAATTACAAAAGATTTAAGGAATAAAAATTTAAGGAATAAGGAAAAAAGAAAGAAAAAGAATGAAATTACAAAAGATTTAAGGAATAAAAATTTACGGAATAAGGAAAAAAGAAAGAAAAAGAATGACATTACAAAAGATTTAAGGAATAAAAATTTAAGGAATAAGGAAAAAAGAAAGAAAAAGAATGAAATTACAAAAGATTTAAGGAATAAAAATTTAAGGAATAAGGAAAAAAGAAAGAAAAAAAATGGAATTACAAAAGATTTAAGGAATAAAAATTTAAGGAATAAGGAAAAAAGAAAGAAAAAGAATGAAATTACAAAAGATTTAAGGAATAAAAATTTAAGGAATAAGGAAAAAAGAAAGAAAAAGAATGAACTTACAAAAGATTTAAGGAATAAAAATTTAAGGAATAAGGAAAAAAGAAAGAAAAAGAATGAAATTACAAAAGATTTAAGGAATAAAAATTTAAGGAATAAGGAAAAAAGAAAGAAAAAGAATGAAATTACAAAAGATTTAAGGAATAAAAATTTAAGGAATAAGGAAAAAAGAAAGAAAAAGAATGGAATTACAAAAGATTTAAGAAATAAAAATTTAAGGAATAAGGAAAAAAGAAAGAAAAAGAATGAAATTACAAAAGATTTAAGGAATAAAAATTTACGGAATAAGGATAAAAGAAAGAAAAAGAATGAAATTACAAAAGATTTAAGGAATAAAAATTTAAGGAATAAGGAAAAAAGAAAGAGAAAGAATGAAATTACAAAAGATTTAAGGAATAAACATTTAAGGAATAAGGAAAAAAGAAAGAAAAAGAATGAAATTACAAAAGATTTAAGGAATAAACATTTAAGGAATAAGGAAAAAAGAAAGAAAAAGAATGACACTATACAAGATTTAAGGAATAAAAATTAAAGGAATAAGGAAAAAAGAAAGAAAAAGAATGACACTACCCAAGATTTAAGGAATAAAAATTTAAGGAATAAGGAAAAAAGAAAGAAAAAGAATGACACTATACAAGATTTAAGGAATAAAAATTAAAGGAATAAGGAAAAAAGAAAGAAAAAGAATGACACTACCCAAGATTTAAGGAATAAAAATTTAAGGAATAAGGAAAAAAGGAAGAGAAAGAATAACATTACAAAAGATTTAAGGAATAAAAATTTAAGAAATAAGGAAAAAAGAAAGAAAAAGAATGACACTATACAAGATTTAAGGAATAAAAATTTAAGGAAAAAGGAAAAAAAAAGAAAAAGAATGACACTACACAAGATTTAAGGAATAAAAATTTAAGGAATAAGGAAAAAAGAAAGAAAAAGAATGACATTACAAAAGATTTAAGAAATAAAAATTTAAGGAATAAGAAAAAAAGAAAGAAAAAGAATGACACTACACAAGATTTAAGGAATAAAAATTTTAGGAATGAGGAAAAAAGAAAGAAAAAGAATGACATTACAAAAGATTTAAGGAATAAATATTTTAGGAATAAGGAAAAAAGAAAGAAAAAGAATGACATTACAAAAGATTTAAGGAATAAACATTTAAGGAATAAGGAAAAAAGAAAGAAAAAGAATGACATCACAAAAGATTTAAGGAATACAAATTTAAGGAATAAGGAAAAAAGAAAGAAAAAGAATGACACTACACAAGATTTAAGAAATAAAAATTTAAGGAATAAGGAAAAAAGAAAGAAAAAGAATGACATTACAAAAGATTTAAGGAATAAATATTTTAGGAATAAGGAAAAAAGAAAGAAAAAGAATGACATTACAAAAGATTTAAGAAATAAAAATTTAAGGAATAAGGAAAAAAGAAAGAAAAAGAATGACACTACACAAGATTTAAGGAATAAAAATTTAAGGAATAAGGAAAAAAGAAAGAAAAAGAATGACATTACAAAAGATTTAAGGAATAAATATTTTAGGAATAAGGAAAAAAGAAAGAAAAAAAAGACATTACAAAAGTTTTAAGGAATAAAAATTTAAGGAATAAGGAAAAAAGAAAGAAAAAGAATGACATTACAAAAGATTTAAGGAATAAAAATTTAAGGAATAAGGAAAAAAGAAAGAAAAAGATTGACACTATACAAGATTCAAGGAATAAAAATTAAAGGAATAAGGAAAAAAGAAAGAAAAAGAATGACACTACACAAGATTTAAGGAATAAAAATTTAAGGAATAAGGAAAAAAGAAAGAAAAAGAATGACATTACAAAAGATTTAAGGAATAAATATTTTAGGAATAAGGAAAAAAAAAAGAAAAAGAATGACACTATAAAAGATTTAAGGAATAAAAATTTAAGGAATAAGGAAAACAGAAAGAAAAAGAATGACATTACAAAAGATTTAAGAAATAACAATTTAAGGAATAAGGAAAAAAGAAAAAAAAGAATGACACTACACAAGATTTAAGGAATAAACATTTAAGGAATGAGGAAAAAAGAAAGAAAAAGAATGACATTACAAAAGATTTAAGGAATAAAAATGTAAGGAATAAGGAAAAAAGAAAGAAAAATAATGACATCAAAAAGATTTAAGGAATAAAAATTTAAGGAATGAGGAAAAAATAAAAAGAATGACATTACAAAAGATTTAAGGATTAAAAATTTAAAGAATTAGGAAAAAAGAAAGAAAAAGAATGACATTACAAAAGATTTAAGGAATAAAAATTTAAGGAATAAGGAAAAAAGAAAGAAAAAGAATGAAATTACAAAAGATTTAAGGAATAAAAATTTACGGAATAAGGAAAAAAGAAAGAAAAAGAATGAAATTACAAAAGATTTAAGGAATAACAATTTAAGGAATAAGGAAAAAAGAAAGAAAAAGAATGGCATTACAAAAGATTTAAGGAATAAACATTTAAGAAATAAGGAAAAAAGAAAGAAAAAGAATGAAATTACAAAAGATTTAAGGAATAAAAATTTAAGGAATAAGGAAAAAAGACAGAAAAAGAATGAAATTACAAAAGATTTAAGGAATAAAAATTTACGGAATAAGGAAAAAGAAAGAAAAAGAATGAAATTACAAAAGATTTAAGGAATAAAAATTTAAGGAATAAGGAAAAAAGAAAAAAAGAATGAAATTACAAAAGATTTAAGGAATAAAAATTTAAGGAATAAGGAAAAAAGAAAGAAAAAGAATGACATTACAAAAGATGTAAGGAATAAAAATTTAAGGAATAAGGAAAAAAGAAAGAAAAAGAATGACACTATACAAGATTTAAGGAATAAAAATTAAAGGAATAAGGAAAAAAGAAAGAAAAAGAATGACACTACCCAAGATTTAAGGAATAAAAATTTAAGGAATAAGGAAAAAAGGAAGAGAAAGAATAACATTACAAAAGATTAAAGGAATGAAAATTTAAGAAATAAGGAAAAAAGAAAGAAAAAGAATGACACTATACAAGATTTAAGGAATAAAAATTTAAGGAATAAGGAAAAAAAAAAGAAAAAGAATGACACTACACAAGATTTAAGGAATAGAAATTTAAGGAATAAGGAAAAAAGAAAGAAAAAGAATGACATTACAAAAGATTTAAGAAATAAAAATTTAAGGAATAAGGAAAAAAGAAAGAAAAAGAATGACACTACACAAGATTTAAGGAATAAAAATTTAAGGAATGAGGAAAAAAGAAAGAAAAAGAATGACATTACAAAAGATTTAAGGAATAAAAATTTAAAGAATTAGGAAAAAAGAAAGAAAAAGAATGAAATTACAAAAGATTTAAGGAATAAAAATTTAAGGAATAAGGAAAAAAAGAAAGAAAAAGAATGAAATTACAAAAGATTTAAGAAATAAAAATTTACGGAATAAGGAAAAAAGAAAGAAAAAGAATGAAATTACAAAAGATTTAAGGAATAAAAATTTAAGGAATAAGGAAAAAAGAAAGAAAAAGAATGAACTTACAAAAGATTTAAGGAATAAATATTTAAGGAATAAGGAAAAAAGAAAGAAAAAGAATGAACTTACAAAAGATTTAAGGAATAAAAATTTAAGGAATAAGGAAAAAAGAAAGAAAAAGAATGACATGACAAAAGATTTAAGGAATAAAAATTTAAGGAATAAGGAAAAAAGACAGAAAAAGAATGAAATTACAAAAGATTTAAGGAATAAAAATTTACGGAATAAGGAAAAAAGAAAGAAAAAGAATGAAATTACAAAAGATTTAAGGAATAAAAATTTAAGGAATAAGGAAAAAAGAAAGAAAAAGAATGAAATTACAAAAGATTTAAGGAATAAAAATTTAAGAAATAAGGAAAAAAGAAAGAAAAAGAATGACACTATACAAGATTTAAGGAATAAAAATTTAAGGAATAAGGAAAAAAAAAAGAAAAAGAATGACACTACACAAGATTTAAGGAATAAAAATTTAAGGAATAAGGAAAAAAGAAAGAAAAAGAATGAAATTACAAAAGATTTAAGGAATAAAAATTTAAGGAATTAGGAAAAAAGAAAGAAAAAGAATGAAATTACAAAAGATTTAAGGAATAAAAATTTAAGGAATAAGGAAAAAAGAAAGAAAAAGAATGACATTACAAAAGATTTAAGGAATAAAAATTTAAAGAATAAGGAAAAAAGAAAGAAAAAGAATGACATTACAAAAGATTTAAGGAATAAAAATTTAAGGAATAAGGAAAAAAGAAAGAAAAAGAATGACATTACAAAAGATTTAAGGAATAAAAATTTAAGGAATAAGGAAAAAAGAAAGAAAAAGAATGACATTACAAACGATTTAAGGAATAAAAATTTAAGGAATAAGGAAAAAAGAAAGAAAAAGAATGAAATTACAAAAGATTTAAGGAATAAAAATTTAAGGAATAAGGAAAAAAGAAAAAAAGAATGACATTACAAAAGATTTAAGAAATAAAAAATTTAAGGAATAAGGAAAAAAGAAAGAAAAAGAATGACATTACAAAAGATGTAAGGAATAAAAATTTAAGGAATAAGGAAAAAAGAAAGCAAAAGAATGACACTATACAAGATTTAAGGAATAAAAATTAAAGGAATAAGGAAAAAAGAAAGAAAAAGAATGACACTACCCAAGATTTAAGGAATAAAAATTTAAGGAATAAGGAAAAAAGGAAGAGAAAGAATGACATTACAAAAGATTTAAGGAATAAAAATTCAAGAAATAAGGAAAAAAGAAAGAAAAAGAATGACACTATACAAGATTTAAGGAATAAAAATTTAAGGAATAAGGAAAAAAAAAAGAAAAAGAATGACACTACACAAGATTTAAGGAATAAAAATTTAAGGAATAAGGAAAAAAGAAAGAAAAAGAATGACATTACAAAAGATTTAAGAAATAAAAATTTAAGGAATAAGGAAAAAAGAAAGAAAAAGAATGACACTATACAAGATTTAAGGAATAAAAATTTAAGGAATGAGGAAAAAAGAAAGAAAAAGAATGACATTACAAAAGATTTAAGGCATAAAAATTTAAAGAATAAGGAAAACAAAAAGAAAAAGAATGACATCACAAAAGATTTAAGGAATAAAAATTCAAAGAATAAGGAAAACAGAACAAAAAAGAATAACATCACAAAAGATTTAAGGAATAAAAATTTAAGGAATAAGGAAAAAAGAAAGAAAAAGAATGACATTACAAAAGATTTAAGGAATAAAATTTTAAGGAATAAGGAAAAAAGAAAGAAAAAGAATGACATTACAAAAGATTTAAGGAATAATAATTTAAGGAATAAGGAAAAAAGAGAGAAAAAGAATGACATCACAAAAGATTTAAGGAATAAAAATTTAAAGAATAAGGAAAACAGAAAGAAAAAGAATAACATCACAAAAGATTTAAGGAATAAAAATTGAAGGAATGAGGAAAAAAGAAAGAAAAAGAATGAAATCACAAAAGATTTAAGGAATAAAAATTGAAGGAATAAGGAAAAAAAGAAAGAAAAAGAATAACATCACAAAAGATTTAAGGCATAAAAATTTAAGGAATAAGGAAAAAAGAAAGAAAAAGAATGACATTACAAAAGATTTAAGGAATAAAAATTTAAGGAATGAGGAAAAAAGAAAGAAAAAGAATGACATTACAAAAGATTTAAGGAATAAAAATTTAAGGAATAAGGAAAAAAAAAAGAAAAAGAATGACACTACACAAGATTTAAGGAATAAAAATTTAAGGAATAAGGAAAAAAGAAAGAAAAAGAATGACATTACAAAAGATTTAAGGAATAAAAATTTAAGGAATAAGGAAAAAAGAAAGAAAAAGAATTACATTACAAAAGATTAAGGAATAAAAATTTAAGAAATAAGGAAAAAGAAAGAAAAAGAATGACATTACAAACGATTTAAGGAATAAAAATTTAAGGAATAAGAAAAAAAGAAAGAAAAAGAATGACATTACAAAAGATTTAAGGAATAAAAATTTAAGGAATAAGGAAAAAAGAAAGAAAAAGAATGACATTACAAAAGATTTAAGGAATAAAAATTTAAAGAATAAGGAAAAAAGAAAGAAAAAGAATGACATTACAAAAGATTTAAGGAATAAAAATTTAAGGAATAAGGAAAAAAGAAAGAGAAAGAATGACATTACAAAAGATTTAAGGAATAAAAATTTAAGGAATAAGGAAAAAAGAAAGAAAAAGAATGACATTACAAAATATTTAAGGAATAAACATTTAAGGAATAAGGAAAAAAGAACGAAAAAGAATGACATTACAAAAGATTTAAGGAATAAAAATTTAAGGAATAAAGAAAAAAGAAAGAAAAAGAATGACATTACAAAAGATTTAAGGAATAAAAATTTAAAGAATAAGGAAAACAGAAAGAAAAAGAATGACATCACAAAAGATTTAAGGAATAAAAATTCAAAGAATAAGGAAAACAGAAAGAAAAAGAATAACATCACAAAAGATTCAAGGAATAAAAATTTAAGGAATAAGGAAAAAAGAAAGAAAAAGAATGACATTACAAAAGATTTAAGGAATAAAAATTTAAGGAATAAGGAAAAAAGAAAGAAAAAGAATGACATTACAAAAGATTTAAGGAATAAAAATTTAAGGAATAAGGAAAAAAGAAAGAAAAAGAATGAAATTACAAAATATGTAAGGAATAAAAATTTAAGGAATAAGGAAAAAAGAAAGAAAAAGAATGACATTACAAAAGATTTAAGGAATAAAAATTTAAGGAATAAGGAAAAAAGAAAGAAAAAGAATGACATTACAAAAGATTTAAGGAATAAAAATTTAAGGAATAAAGAAAAAAGAAAGAAAAAGAATGACATTACAAAAGATTTAAGGAATAAAAATTTAAGGAATAAGGAAAAAACAAAGAAAAAGAATGACATCACAAAAGATTTAAGGAATAAAAATTTAAGGAATAAGGAAAAAAGAAAGAAAAAGAATGACACTACACAAGATTTAAGGAATAAAAATTTAAGGAATAAGGAAAAAAGAAAGAAAAAGAATTACATTACAAAAGATTAAGGAATAAAAATTTAAGAAATAAGGAAAAAAGAAAGAAAAAGAATGACATTACAAAAGATTTAAGGAATAAAAATTTAAGGAATAAGGAAAAAAGAAAGAAAAAGAATGACATTACAAACGATTTAAGGTATAAAAATTTAAGGAACGAGGAACAAAGAAAGAAAAAGAATGACATTACAAAAGATTTAAGGAATAAAAATTTAAGGAATAAGGAAAAAGGAAAGAAAAAGAATGACATTACAAAAGATTTAAGAAATAAAAAATTTAAGGAATAAGGAAAACAGAAAGAAAAAGAATGACATAACAAAAGATTAAAGGAATAAAAATTTAAGGAATAAGGAAAAAAGAAAGAAAAAGAATGACATCACAAAAAATTTAAGGAATAAGGAAAAAGAAAGAAAAAGAATGACATTACAAACGATTTAAGGAATAAAAATTTAAGGAATAAGAAAAAAAGAAAGAAAAAGAATGACATTACAAAAGATTTAAGGAATAAAAATTTAAGGAATAAGGAAAAAAGAAAGAAAAAGAATGACATTACAAAAGATTTAAGGAATAAAAATTTAAAGAATAAGGAAAAAAGAAAGAAAAAGAATGACATTACAAAAGATTTAAGGAATAAAAATTTAAGGAATAAGGAAAAAAGAAAGAGAAAGAATGACATTACAAAAGATTTAAGGAATAAAAATTTAAGGAATAAGGAAAAAAGAAAGAAAAAGAATGACATTACAAAATATTTAAGGAATAAACATTTAAGGAATAAGGAAAAAAGAACGAAAAAGAATGACATTACAAAAGATTTAAGGAATAAAAATTTAAGGAATAAAGAAAAAAGAAAGAAAAAGAATGACATTACAAAAGATTTAAGGAATAAAAATTTAAAGAATAAGGAAAACAGAAAGAAAAAGAATGACATCACAAAAGATTTAAGGAACAAAAATTCAAAGAATAAGGAAAACAGAAAGAAAAAGAATAACATCACAAAAGATTCAAGGAATAAAAATTTAAGGAATAAGGAAAAAAGAAAGAAAAAGAATGACATTACAAAAGATTTAAGGAATAAAAATTTAAGGAATAAGGAAAAAAGAAAGAAAAAGAATGACATTACAAAAGATTTAAGGAATAAAAATTTAAGGAATAAGGAAAAAAGAAAGAAAAAGAATGAAATTACAAAAGATGTAAGGAATAAAAATTTAAGGAATAAGGAAAAAAGAAAGAAAAAGAATGACATTACAAAAGATTTAAGGAATAAAAATTTAAGGAATAAAGAAAAAAGAAAGAAAAAGAATGACATTACAAAAGATTTAAGGAATAAAAATTTAAGGAATAAAGAAAAAAGAAAGAAAAAGAATGACATTACAAAAGATTTAAGGAATAAAAATTTAAGGAATAAGGAAAAAACAAAGAAAAAGAATGACATCACAAAAGATTTAAGGAATAAAAATTTAAAGAATAAGGAAAACAGAAAGAAAAAGAATAACATCACAAAAGATTTAAGGAATAAAAATTGAAGGAATGAGGAAAAAAGAAAGAAAAAGAATGACATCACAAAAGATTTAAGGAATAAAAATTTAAGGAATAAGGAAAAAAGAGAGAAAAAGAATGACATCACAAAAGATTTAAGGAATAAAAATTTAAAGAATGAGGAAAACAGAAAGAAAAAGAATAACATCACAAAAGATTTAAGGCATAAAAACTGAAGGAATGAGGAAAAAAGAAAGAAAAAGAATGACATCACAAAAGATTTAAGGAATAAAAATTGAAGGAATAAGGAAAAAAGAAAGAAAAAGAATAACATCACAAAAGATTTAAGGAATAAAAATTTAAGGAATAAGGAAAAAAGAAAGAAAAAGAATGACATTACAAAAGATTTAAGGAATAAAATTTTAAGGAATGAGGAAAAAAGAAAGAAAAAGAATGACATTACAAAAGATTTAAGGAATAAAAATTTAAGGAATAAGGAAAAAAGAAAGAAAAAGAATGACACTATACAAGATTTAAGGAATAAAAATTAAAGGAATAAGGAAAAAAGAAAGAAAAATAATGACACTACACAAGATTTAAGGAATAAAAATTTAAGGAATAAGGAAAAAAGAAAGAGAAAGAATGACATTACAAAAGATTAAGGAATAAAAATTTAAGAAATAAGGAAAAAAGAAAGAAAAAGAATGACATTACAAAAGATTTAAGGAATAAATATTTAAGGAATAAGGAAAAAAGAAAGAAAAAGAATGACATTACAAAAGATTTAAGGAATAATAATTGAAGGAATAAGGAAAAAAGAAAGAAAAAGAATGACATTACAAAAGATTTAAGGAATAAAAATTTAAGGAATAAGGAAAAAAGAAAGAAAAAGAATGACATTACAAAAGATTTAAGGAATAAAAATTTAAGGAATAAGGAAAAAAGAAAGAAAAAGAATGACATTACAAAAGATTTAAGGAATAAAATTTTAAGGAATGAGGAAAAAAGAAAGAAAAAGAATGACATTACAAAAGATTTAAGGAATAAAAATTTAAAGAATAAGGAAAACAGAAAGAAAAAGAATGACATCACAAAAGATTTAAGGAATAAAAATTCAAAGAATAAGGAAAACAGAAAGAAAAAGAATAACATCACAAAAGATTCAAGGAATAAAAATTTAAGGAATAAGGAAAAAAGAAAGAAAAAGAATGACATTACAAAAGATTTAAGGAGTAAAAATTTAAGGAATAAGGAAAAAAGAAAGAAAAAGAATGACATTACAAAAGATTTAAGGAATAAAAATTTAAGGAATAAGGAAAAAAGAAAGAAAAAGAATGACATTACAAAAGATGTAAGGAATAAAAATTTAAGGAATAAGGAAAAAAGAAAGAAAAAGAATGACATTACAAAAGATTTAAGGAATATAAATTTAAGGAATAAGGAAAAAAGAAAGAAAAAGAATGACATTACAAAAGATTCAAGGAATAAAAATTTAAGGAATAAAGAAAAAAGAAAGAAAAAGAATGACATTACAAAAGATTTAAGGAATAAAAATTTAAGGAATAAGGAAAAAACAAAGAAAAAGAATGACATCACAAAAGATTTAAGGAATAAAAATTTAAAGAATAAGGAAAACAGAAAGAAAAAGAATAACATCACAAAAGATTTAAGGAATAAAAATTGAAGGAATGAGGAAAAAAGAAAGAAAAACAATGACATCACAAAAGATTTAAGGAATAAAAATTTAAGGAATAAGGAAAAAAGAGAGAAAAAGAATGACATCACAAAAGATTTAAGGAATAAAAATTTAAAGAATAAGGAAAACAGAAAGAAAAAGAATGACATCACAAAAGATTTAAGGAATAAAAATTGAAGGAATGAGGAAAAAAGAAAGAAAAAGAATGACATCACAAAAGATTTAAGGAATAAAAATTGAAGGAATAAGGAAAAAAGAAAGAAAAAGAATAACATCACAAAAGATTTAAGGAATAAAAATTTAAGGAATAAGGAAAAAAGAAAGAAAAAGAATGACATTACAAAAGATTTAAGGAATAAAATTTGAAGGAATGAGGAAAAAAGAAAGAAAAAGAATGACATTACAAAAGATTTAAGGAATAAAAAGTTAAGGAATAAGGAAAAAAGAAAGAAAAAGAATTACACTATACAAGATTTAAGGAATAAAAATTAAAGGAATAAGGAAAAAAGAAAGAAAAAGAATGACACTACTCAAGATTTAAGGAATAAAAATTTAAGGAATAAGGAAAAAAGAAAGAAAAAGAATGACATTACAAAAGATTAAGGAATAAAAATTTAAGAAATAAGGAAAAAAGAAAGAAAAAGAATGACATTACAAAAGATTTAAGGAATAAATATTTAAGGAATAAGGAAAAAAGAAAGAAAAAGAATGACATTACAAAAGATTTAAGGAATAATAATTGAAGGAATAAGGAAAAAAGAAAGAAAAAGAATGACATTACAAAAGATTTAAGGAATAAAAATTTAAGGAATAAGGAAAAAAGAAAGAAAAAGAATGACATTACAAAAGATTTAAGGAATAAAACTTTAAGGAATAAGGAAAAAAGAAAGAAAAAGAATGACATTACAAAAGATTTAAGGAATAAAAATTTAAGGAATAAGGAAAAAAGAAAGAAAAAGAATGACATTACAAAAGATTTAAGGAATAAAAATTTAAGGAATAAAGAAACAAGAAAGAAAAAGAATGACATTACAAAGGATTTAAGGAATAAAAATTTAAAGAATAAGGAAAACAGAAAGAAAAAGAATAACATCACAAAAGATTTAAGGAATAAAAATTTAAGGAATAAGGAAAAAAGAAAGAAAAGGATGACATTACAAAAGATTTAAGGAATTAAAATTTAAGGAATGAGGAAAAAAGAAAGAAAAAGAATGACATTACAAAAGATTTAAGGAATAAAAAGTTAAGGAATAAGGAAAAAAGAAAGAAAAAGAATGACATTACAAAAGATTTAAGGAATAAAAATTTAAGGAATAAGGAAAAAAGAAAGAAAAAGAATGACACTACACAAGATTTAAGGAATAAAAATTTAAGCAATAAGGAAAAAAGAAAAAAAAAGAATGACATCACAAAAGATTTAAGGAATAAAAATTTAAGGAATAAGGAAAAAAGAAAGAAAAAGCATGACACTACACAAGATTTAAGAAATAAAAATTTAAGGAATGAGGAAAAAAGAAAGAAAAAGAATGACAGTACAAAATATTTAAGGAATAAAAATTTAAGGACGAAGGAAAAAAGAAAGAAAAAGAATGACATTACAAAAAATTTAAGGAATAAAAATTTAAGGAATAAGGAAAAAAGAAAGAAAAAGAATGACATTACAAAAGATTTAAGGAATAAAAATTTAAGGAATAAGGAAAAAAGAAAGAAAAAGAATGACATTACAAAAGATTTAAGGAATAAAAATTTAAGGAATAAGGAAAAAAGAAAGAAAAAGAATGACATTACAAAAGATTTAATGATTAAAAATTTAACGAATAAGGAAAAAAGAAAGAAAAAGAATGACATTACAAAAGATTTAAGGAATAAAAATTTAAGGAGTAGGAAAGGAAAAGAATGACATTACAAAAGATTTAAGGAATAAACATTTAAGGAAGGAAAAAAGAAAGAAAAAGAATGACAT
Source organism: Euprymna scolopes (assembly GCF_053919585.1). NCBI lineage: Eukaryota > Metazoa > Mollusca > Cephalopoda > Sepiida > Sepiolidae > Euprymna > Euprymna scolopes. The sequence goes on from NC_136501.1 coordinate 82,641,518, forward strand.
TACAAAAGATTTAAGAAATAAACATTTAAGGAATAAGGTAAAAAAAATGAAAAAGAATGACATCACAAAAGATTTAAGGAATAAAAATTTAAAGAATAAGGAAAACAGAAAGAAAAAGAATAACATCACAAAAGATTTAAGGAATAAAAATTTAAGGAATAAGGAAAAAAGAAAGAAAAAGAATGACATTACAAATAATTTAAGGAATAAAAATTTAAGGAATGAGGAAAAAAGAAAGAAAAAGAATGACATTACAAAAGATTTAAGGAATAAAAATTTAAGGAATAAGGAAAAAAGAAAGAAAAAGAATGACATTACAAAAGATTTAAGGAATAAAAATTTAAGGAATAAGAAAAAAAGAAAGAAAAAGAATGACATTACAAAAGATTTAAGGAATAAATATTTAAGGAATAAGGAAAAAAGAAAGAAAAAGAATGACATTACAAAAGATTTAAGGAATAAAATTTTAAGGAATGAGGAAAAAAGAAAGAAAAAGAATGACATTACAAAAGATTTAAGGAATAAAAATTTAAGGAATAAGGAAAAAAGAAAGAAAAAGAATGACACTATACAAGATTTAAGGAATAAAAATTAAAGGAATAAGGAAAAAAGAAAGAAAAATAATGACACTACACAAGATTTAAGGAATAAAAATTTAAGGAATAAGGAAAAAAGAAAGAGAAAGAATGACATTACAAAAGATTAAGGAATAAAAATTTAAGAAATAAGGAAAAAAGAAAGAAAAAGAATGACATTACAAAAGATTTAAGGAATAAATATTTAAGGAATAAGGAAAAAAGAAAGAAAAAGAATGACATTACAAAAGATTTAAGGAATAATAATTGAAGGAATAAGGAAAAAAGAAAGAAAAAGAATGACATTACAAAAGATTTAAGGAATAAAAATTTAAGGAATAAGGAAAAAAGAAAGAAAAAGAATGACATTACAAAAGATTTAAGGAATAAAAATTTAAGGAATAAGGAAAAAAGAAAGAAAAAGAATGACATTACAAAAGATTTAAGGAATAAAATTTTAAGGAATGAGGAAAAAAGAAAGAAAAAGAATGACATTACAAAAGATTTAAGGAATAAAAATTTAAAGAATAAGGAAAACAGAAAGAAAAAGAATGACATCACAAAAGATTTAAGGAATAAAAATTCAAAGAATAAGGAAAACAGAAAGAAAAAGAATAACATCACAAAAGATTCAAGGAATAAAAATTTAAGGAATAAGGAAAAAAGAAAGAAAAAGAATGACATTACAAAAGATTTAAGGAGTAAAAATTTAAGGAATAAGGAAAAAAGAAAGAAAAAGAATGACATTACAAAAGATTTAAGGAATAAAAATTTAAGGAATAAGGAAAAAAGAAAGAAAAAGAATGACATTACAAAAGATGTAAGGAATAAAAATTTAAGGAATAAGGAAAAAAGAAAGAAAAAGAATGACATTACAAAAGATTTAAGGAATATAAATTTAAGGAATAAGGAAAAAAGAAAGAAAAAGAATGACATTACAAAAGATTCAAGGAATAAAAATTTAAGGAATAAAGAAAAAAGAAAGAAAAAGAATGACATTACAAAAGATTTAAGGAATAAAAATTTAAGGAATAAGGAAAAAACAAAGAAAAAGAATGACATCACAAAAGATTTAAGGAATAAAAATTTAAAGAATAAGGAAAACAGAAAGAAAAAGAATAACATCACAAAAGATTTAAGGAATAAAAATTGAAGGAATGAGGAAAAAAGAAAGAAAAACAATTACATCACAAAAGATTTAAGGAATAAAAATTTAAGGAATAAGGAAAAAAGAGAGAAAAAGAATGACATCACAAAAGATTTAAGGAATAAAAATTTAAAGAATAAGGAAAACAGAAAGAAAAAGAATGACATCACAAAAGATTTAAGGAATAAAAATTGAAGGAATGAGGAAAAAAGAAAGAAAAAGAATGACATCACAAAAGATTTAAGGAATAAAAATTGAAGGAATAAGGAAAAAAGAAAGAAAAAGAATAACATCACAAAAGATTTAAGGAATAAAAATTTAAGGAATAAGGAAAAAAGAAAGAAAAAGAATGACATTACAAAAGATTTAAGGAATAAAATTTGAAAGAAATGAGGAAAAAAGAAAGAAAAAGAATGACATTACAAAAGATTTAAGGAATAAAAAGTTAAGGAATAAGGAAAAAAGAAAGAAAAAGAATTACACTATACAAGATTTAAGGAATAAAAATTAAAGGAATAAGGAAAAAAGAAAGAAAAAGAATGACACTACTCAAGATTTAAGGAATAAAAATTTAAGGAATAAGGAAAAAAGAAAGAAAAAGAATGACATTACAAAAGATTAAGGAATAAAAATTTAAGAAATAAGGAAAAAAAAAGAAAAAGAATGACATTACAAAAGATTTAAGGAATAAATATTTAAGGAATAAGGAAAAAAGAAAGAAAAAGAATGACATTACAAAAGATTTAAGGAATAATAATTGAAGGAATAAGGAAAAAAGAAAGAAAAAGAATGACATTACAAAAGATTTAAGGAATAAAAATTTAAGGAATAAGGAAAAAAGAAAGAAAAAGAATGACATTACAAAAGATTTAAGGAATAAAACTTTAAGGAATAAGGAAAAAAGAAAGAAAAAGAATGACATTACAAAAGATTTAAGGAATAAAAATTTAAGGAATAAGGAAAAAAGAAAGAAAAAGAATGACATTACAAAAGATTTAAGGAATAAAAATTTAAGGAATAAAGAAACAAGAAAGAAAAAGAATGACATTACAAAGGATTTAAGGAATAAAAATTTAAAGAATAAGGAAAACAGAAAGAAAAAGAATAACATCACAAAAGATTTAAGGAATAAAAATTTAAGGAATAAGGAAAAAAGAAAGAAAAGGATGACATTACAAAAGATTTAAGGAATTAAAATTTAAGGAATGAGGAAAAAAGAAAGAAAAAGAATGACATTACAAAAGATTTAAGGAATAAAAAGTTAAGGAATAAGGAAAAAAGAAAGAAAAAGAATGACATTACAAAAGATTTAAGGAATAAAAATTTAAGGAATAAGGAAAAAAGAAAGAAAAAGAATGACACTACACAAGATTTAAGGAATAAAAATTTAAGCAATAAGGAAAAAAGAAAAAAAAAGAATGACATCACAAAAGATTTAAGGAATAAAAATTTAAGGAATAAGGAAAAAAGAAAGAAAAAGCATGACACTACACAAGATTTAAGAAATAAAAATTTAAGGAATGAGGAAAAAAGAAAGAAAAAGAATGACAGTACAAAATATTTAAGGAATAAAAATTTAAGGACGAAGGAAAAAAGAAAGAAAAAGAATGACATTACAAAAAATTTAAGGAATAAAAATTTAAGGAATAAGGAAAAAAGAAAGAAAAAGAATGACATTACAAAAGATTTAAGGAATAAAAATTTAAGGAATAAGGAAAAAAGAAAGAAAAAGAATGACATTACAAAAGATTTAAGGAATAAAAATTTAAGGAATAAGGAAAAAAGAAAGAAAAAGAATGACATTACAAAAGATTTAATGATTAAAAATTTAACGAATAAGGAAAAAAGAAAGAAAAAGAATGACATTACAAAAGATTTAAGGAATAAAAATTTAAGGAGTAGGAAAGGAAAAGAATGACATTACAAAAGATTTAAGGAATAAACATTTAAGGAAGGAAAAAAGAAAGAAAAAGAATGACATTACAAAAGATTTAAGAAATAAACATTTAAGGAATAAGGTAAAAAAAATGAAAAAGAATGACATCACAAAAGATTTAAGGAATAAAAATTTAAAGAATAAGGAAAACAGAAAGAAAAAGAATAACATCACAAAAGATTTAAGGAATAAAAATTTAAGGAATAAGGAAAAAAGAAAGAAAAAGAATGACATTACAAAAGATTTAAGGAATAAAAATTTAAGGAATGAGGAAAAAAGAAAGAAAAAGAATGACATTACAAAAGATTTAAGGAATAAAAATTTAAGGAATAAGGAAAAAAGAAAGAAAAAGAATGACATTACAAAAGATTTAAGGAATAAAAATTTAAGGAATAAGGAAAAAAGAAAGAAAAAGAATGACACTACACAAGATTTAAGGAATAAAAATTTAAGCAATAAGGAAAAAAGAAAGAAAAAGAATGACATGACAAAAGATTTAAGGAATAAATATTTAAGGAATAAGGAAAAAAGAAAGAAAAAGAATGACATTACAAAAGATTTAAGGAATAAAAATTTAAGGAATAAGGAAAAAAGAAAGAAAAAGAATGACATCACAAAAGATTTAAGGAATAAAAATTTAAAGAATAAGGAAAACAGAAAGAAAAAGAATGACATCACAAAAGATTTAAGGAATAAAAATTTAAGGAATAAGGAAAAAAGAAAGAAAAAGAATGACACTACAAAAGATTTAAGGAATAAAAATTTAAGGAATAAGGAAAAAAGAAAGAAAAAGAATGACATTACAAAAGATTTAATGATTAAAAATTTAACGAATAAGGAAAAAAGAAAGAAAAAGAATGACATTACAAAATATTAAAGGAATAAAAATTTAAGGAGTAGGAAAGGAAAAGAATGACATTACAAAAGATTTAAGGAATAAACATTTAAGGAAGGAAAAAAGAAAGAAAAAGAATGACATTACAAAAGATTTAAGAAATAAACATTTAAGGAATAAGGTAAAAAAAATTAAAAAGAATGACATTACAAAAGATTTAAGGAATAAACGTTTAAGGAATAAGGTAAAAAAGAAAGAAAATGAAAGACATTACAAAAAATTTAAGGAATAAACGTTTTAGGAATAAGGTAAAAAACATGAAAATGAATGACATTACAAAAGATTTAAGGAATAAACGTTTAGGAATAAGGTAAAAAAAAATGAAAATGAATGACATTACAAAAAGTTTAAGGAATAAGGTAAAAAAAATGAAAAAGAATGACATTACAAAGAATTTAAGGAATAAACGTTTAAGGAATAAGGTAAAAAAAATGAAAATGAATGACATTACAAAAAATTTAAGGAATAAACGTTTAAGGAATAAGGTAAAAAAAAAAATGAAAATGAATGACATTACAAAAAGTTTAAGGAATAAGGTAAAAAAAATGAAAATGAATGACATTACAAAAGGTTTAAGGAATAAGGTAAAAAAAATTAAAAAGAATGACATTACAAAAGATTTAAGGAATAAACGTTTAAGGAATAGGGTAAAAAAAAATGAAAATGAATGACATTACAAAATATTTAAGGAATAAACGTTTAAGGAATAAGGTAAAAAAAAAATGAAAATAAATGACATTACAAAAGATTTAAGAAATAAACGTTTAAGGAATAAGGTAAAAAAAAATGAAAATGAATGACATTACAAAAAGTTTAAGGAATAAGGTAAAAAAAAAATGAAAATGAATGACATTACAAAATATTTAAGGAATAAACGTTTAAGGAATAGGGTAAAAAAATGAAAATGAATGACATTACAAAAAATTTAAGGAATAAACGTTTAAGGAATAGGGTAAAAAAAATGAAAATGAATGACATTACAAAAAATTTAAGGAATAAACGTTTAAGGAATAAGGTAAAAAAAATGAAAATGAATGACATTACAAAAGATTTAAGGAATAAACGTTTAAGGAATAAGGTAAAAAAAATGAAAATGAATGACATTACAAAAAATTTAAGGAATAAACGTTTTAGGAATAAGGTAAAAAAAAAATGAAAATGAATGACATTACAAAAGATTTAAGGAATTAAAAAGTCTAGAAATCTCATGATGTAATAAAGGATATTCTCAAGCAAAAGAAAGAGAGATGGAGAGAAAGGGAGAAATTTACGTGGAAATCATTGAGTTGTCAAAACCGATGACTATAATGCTGTCTGTATTTTGATTACGGATATCATGTCACAAAATGAAGGTAGGTGCATATTAATATATAAATGATCTTAATAAAATTCTCTTACCACATTTATGAAGATAGGCTATTGCACTGGCCAATGCAGACATGATATTTTTCGTTTCGGCTTCACTGAATTTCTTCACTTTGGCTAATTCAGCTGCCAATTCCCCTCCTTCACAATACTCCATTATGAGATAGACTTTCTGCAATAAAAGACAATCTGGTTATTTCACAAGAAATAAAAATTACAGCAATATTGGATGTATTTAAAAACAATGTAAAAAAATGGAATCTTCCATAATTTAGAGTAAGAAAAAATCAGAAAATTTCAATAGAAGTTAAAAATTAGAACTGGAGGTACATGTTTAGCATGTTGTGCCACAGCCAAGACATCCACAGTAACATGTAGTGGATAAGCTGATAAAATCTTTCTCTTGATTGTAAACCTAGAAGGAGACCTGTCATGTTTTGAATAGCTGTTCCCTTCACCTGGAGGATGGGTTGGATAAAGATCCACAGTGTATTAAGTATACATACTCTATACTGTAGAAAGAATGCCGAAAAAAATGTTGAACCCCAAATAATATTGTGCTATAATTATTTAATAATTTTTTAACTACTTTATTAAAAACAAAATAACGAAAATTGTTAATTCTAAAGAAAAAAAGAAGAGAAAATAAGAGAAATTTCTGCTGTTATATCTTTACTGCCACTACTACTGAAAGATGCCATCACCCATTGAGCTGACTACTTATAATATGCCCACGAGACTGCAGTTGGTTGTGATTGGAAGGGTTTCCCTTCTAACATTACAAACGGCTTTTTTTTAGTACCACATAATGTTACATATATTTTTAACATATTTTCAAACTTGTGCTCAAATACACAGCTGTTTATCCAATAAAAGTTAATTTCTTTTAATCTCTCATTAGAAAGGAGTATTTTTTGTCATGATGAATCCCAATCATGCTTAACGATCGTAATTCAACTTTAGATGGAAGTAACATAATGCCAATAAGTTGAAATAAAGCGTCCATTCTGATCAGCCAATAAGTAAAGTAAAATTCAAATAGAAAATAAGATGAGATGCACAATTGCAAATCAATTGAAACTTTTTATTTAAATTCAAGTAACATTATGGAAGTATAGAAACTACTCAATAATGCTAAGAAGAAAGTGATTAATTAATAACTATTTCTATATATATTACTTATTGTTTTTTAAAGTTGGATTGTTCTTTACTTTTTGTCTTGCTTGACTCGTTAGTGAACTATGAATCTTTAGCAAAATTATATGTTGGGTGTGTAAAAGGTTAAAACCAGAAAATTCCATGTATGGTTAGGGTAAGAAAAATGGAATTTTCTATTAAAATTTAAATTAGAGTTAGAGTTTTGTATACAGGAAATGACGTCATTGGGAGGAAGTATGCAGCAGAGAAGTTAAAGAGTTCTTTCCTCTTGGAAATTAGGTATCAAAGTGATCTAATACGGTTTTTGAGGTTTCCACCACCCTATAGAACTTGGTTAAAAGGATGAACTTGCTATAATTTACTGTAAGAAAAGTAAATCAAGTTCCAGAGCATATAATGGAGTTATTTGTTGTTCTATTTGATCGCTTCTATTATTTTAGTCACAAGGAAAAAATAAAAGTAAAACAAAGAGGACAACACCTCTACAACTTCTACTGTTATCACTGCTAAGAAACGTCACTATCCAATGGAACAACTACTTATGTGTAACAGAGACAAACAGATGTTTCTGTTGATGAAGAAGATGATGAAAATCTATAGGAGCGAAGAATGCCCTGCAGTATTATTGCAGTTTTTTAAAATTTTGAATGCATATCTTTAATCATCTTCCCTTCCCTTCCCCTCATTACTTTTTGGGGAAACTGTTTAATCTTCCAAATGGGTAACTGAACAATGCTCCCCAAATGGGTAAAAATTGGAAATATCTAAAATTTCCTTCACTAATCTAAAACCCAACAAAAGTTAACCTTAATGATTATTTATATAAACCGATTATTGGTAATACCCCCTCTCTCTTAGGAAAACTGTGGCATGCTCCCAGAAGGATTGAACAATTCTCCTCAAATTATCAAAAATGTTACTTTTTATGAATAAAATTATATTCACTAATTATTTCCTCAGATCCAGTAAAATTTGTGAAGTCAAATTAGATAGAGTGGGAGAGGATAAGAACATTAGACAGAAATTTTATGGTTCATTTGATGAGTAAATTGTAAAATGCGGCAGAAGAATTAAAATCGATATTTTATAACTCAATTCTAAAGCCATGTATTTTGTGTTTTTAAAATAAATATTAAAAATTTAGAGAAACAAACATTAAGCAAGATTTAGTATAACAATGATATTATTTAATTTAATTTTTCTTATTGTTTGAAGTTTTATGTTTATATTTTAAAAGGGAATAATTCAACTCAGATTTTATTCACAAAAATAGACGATGCTAATAATTTTTTTTCTCAAGTTTTCCTTAAATTTGTTCTGCAATTGAACTGTCAAATCTGTGCATCAAAATTCATAGATTTATTCTTTCCTTTCATTATATACCGATATCAAAGTTCCATTATAATATGATACACAATACACATCAACTTTGACATACACTCATACAATAATAATAATACAAGCATAAACATAATGTCATAACAAATAATGGGAGATCATTACAAGCATGCATACAAATCTGCTTACAGTCACTGAAATAAGTACACATCCATTGCCATTGGAGTTGCTTAATAAAACATCAAAGAGCATGACGTCATTTAAAAAGTTTTTAACATTTTTTGTTATATTAATACAGCTACAAGGAAAAAGATGCCCATTGCCATCACAACAAGGGAAGATGAGAACGTACAACTTCTGTTTTGTTGCTATATTTCCATTACAATCATCACGACAAAGAAACGTCAGTTTCCACTGAGCTATCTACTTACAACATATTAATGAGACACTCAGCTGTTTTCTGTCGTTGCAGACCATCTGGTGGGTACGGCACAATCACGTTGACACACCGTTTCTTGCCGAAGTTAAGCAACGTTGAGCCTGGCCAGTACCAAATGGATGACCATTTGGGAAGGCTAGGCGCTGTATGTACCTGCTGGGAAGGTTGGGTGTGGGCCAGCACCAACACCCCATAAAAAGAACTCAGTCACTACAAAAGCATCTACAAAGTTGTAGATGGCCTATGCCCCTTAGGGGCTCAAGGCTATGGATGGATGGAGACCATCTGGTGGGTTGAAAAGAATTCCTCCATTGAACCCATTAGTGACATGAAGCATTACTCGCTGTTTACTTCAATCAAGTTTTTAGACAAAAATAACAACAACAACAACACTAAATAATAATAACAATAATAATAACAATAATAATAATAATAATAATAATAATAAGTAGCGGGACCTGTGGAAATTCCACAGAGGACTCATTCATATGTAATATATTGATGTTGGCATTCTGTAAATGTTCAGTGTAAATAGAGATGCTCTAATATTATTATAGCTTTTTGTTAAAACTGCAAAAGTATTTATCTAAGCTAGCACGAACGCCCGGTAAAGCCCGGTTGTAAAGTATGCTTAAATATGATATTTTAATTCTTGCAGATTTCGTATATATTATTATAGAGTTAATGTTCTATTGATTTTTATATATTATAAAGTTGTGATTTATAAAATAAAATAATATATCCATATGACTTGGGTGCATTAGCTTGAATTGAAACCGAAATAAAAACTTATGAAATATATATATATATATATATATATATATATATATATATATATATATATATATATACATATATATATATATATATATATATATACAACTTGAGTTTCTTCCGCCATAATCGAAACTGAAACCAAAACTTATGAAGAATTCTTGGTAAAATTCTTTATGACAAGAAATAGAAGAACATAACAATTAAACGACCCGGATATAAGCGTGACACACAAAAGAACACACACGCTATCGTATTAATATATAGATATGAAGAAGAAGAAGAAGAAGAAGAAGAAGAAGAAGCTGCCTTAGAATAAGAGCTCAGATGCAGTGAAAGTTTATTCGTATGGTGAAAGTGTTGAGGTTGTTCAGAAGTTTTGTTACCTTGGTGATACCATTGGAGCACAGGGAGGAGATGGTGTTTCTGTGATAACAAGAGTTATGAATGGAGTAAGTTATTGCTTTTGCTATTACTAACCAACAAAGCATTACCACTGTTGATCATGAAAAGAGTCTGTCAGGCATGTGATATGCCTGTGCGATGATGGATGGAAGTAAAATCTGACTAGTGAGGGTTGAGAATATGCGTGGCATGAAGAGAAATAATATGAGAATGATACGATGGGCTTAAATCTGATGACCTCAGAGGAAGATTAAATCTAGGCAAGAGAGATTGTGCAGAATAACAGAAAACATATTGAAACAATTGATGAGAGTTGTTAGGTTTGTAGATGCAGAACAGTTGAGTTAGCAAGATTAGTTGGCAGGAGGAGATCAAGGAATTTATAAGGAGGAATTTTGGAGAAAGAGAAATAAATAAAACCTTGACCAGAGATAGGTTAACCGTCGAATATGTGCCAGGATGTGAAACAGACGTTGAAATACTGATTATGTAGACATCGAAATAACATGAACAAATTATTACCAACTTGAAAAAGACCCCCCCCCCCAAATGTGTTTGTACTAAAAAAATGAGTAACTGAACAATGATATTCCAAACGTAGGAAACTTTTAATCTTTTAGTATTGTTTAATTACAAATTTTATTTTGTTGGCATATAACAACACACTAAGGTGTTGAGAAGTTAGAGAGTTTCTTCCTCTCATGACTAACATATCCTTTTATACATATTTTTATTCAAGTGTTGCAAACAACATAGGGAGGAACTGCCAGTCATAGCACAGGCGACCACACCCAAACACTAGTTTCTCCTGGTTCGTAACACTGCATAAAAATAACACCTTTCAATTATTGATTTTGAAAAACCAATTTTATGTAGCAATAAATTAATGAAGGCAAATAGAATTATGTTAGATATCACCAGAGTGTTAGAATTAAATAATTTAATAGAAAGAAATGTCTTGGTGGTGTATGAAGGCAATATGAAAAACCCAAAGAATATTTTTTCTCACTTCATGTGTTTCGAAGACCTCCTTCAGTTTGATAATGTGTTCATGCTTAACCTTCTTTAGTATCGCAACTTCCCGTTCCAATAACTTGATTGCTATGGACTGCAAAAACAAGAAGACAATGGAATTAATTCAACATAAAATAACTTGATTGCTATGGACTGCAAAAACAAGAAGAGAATGGAATTAATTCAACATAAAATAACTTGATTGCTATGGACTGCAAAAACAAGAAGAGAATGGAATTAATTCAACATAAAATAACTTGATTGCTATGGACTGCAAAAACAAGAAGACAATGGAATTAATTCAAAATAAAATAACTTGATTGCTATGGACTGCAAAAACAAGAAGACAATGGAATTAATTCAAAATAAAATAACTTGATTGCTATGGACTGCAAAAACAAGAAGACAATGGAATTAATTCAACATAAAATAACTTGATTGCTATGGACTGCAAAAACAAGAAGAGAATGGAATTAATTCAACATAAAATAACTTGATTGCTATGGACTGCAAAAACAAGAAGAGAATGGAATTAATTCAACATAAAATAACTTGATTGCTATGGACTGCAAAAACAAGAAGACAATGGAATTAATTCAAAATAAAATAACTTGATTGCTATGGACTGCAAAAACAAGAAGACAATGGAATTAATTTAACATAAAATAACTTGATTGCTATGGACTGCAAAAACAAGAAGACAATGGAATTAATTCAAAATAAAATAACTTGATTGCTATGGACTGCAAAAACAAGAAGAGAATGGAATTAATTCAAAATAAAATAACTTGATTGCTATGGACTGCAAAAACAAGAAGACAATGGAATTAATTCAACATAAAATAACTTGATTGCTATGGACTGCAAAAACAAGAAGACAATGGAATTAATTCAAAATAAAATAACTTGATTGCTATGGACTGCAAAAACAAGAAGACAATGGAATTAATTTAACATAAAATAACTTGATTGCTATGGACTGCAAAAACAAGAAGACAATGGAATTAATTCAACATAAAATACAATTTTATTTTGGAATTATTCAGATGAACATTGATAATTTGTACGATTTTCATTATTTTAAACTTCGATGCTCATTTTGATCGTTATTTTCACGTTTCAGCCAAGTTTCAAACTATGCACCTTCTTCAAGTGCATTTTTAGAAGGAGTTGATACTCAACACCTTAATTTGTAATGCCATATTCGATATAAAGCTTGCTAAGTTAAAAATACACTTAAAGAGGGCCAGAGGTTATATCAACCAAAACGTTGTGACAAGAATAACCAAGATAAAAATAATCGAATAATGCAAACAAAGATTTTGTTAAACAATTTTGGCATTTATACTAGTTTTGATATGACAAGTTAGTATGTAATAATGTTTTCACCTGAAATGAGTTGGTTTAAAAGATCACCAATCTATACAAACATCATGTTGTTTTTTGTAATTAATTTTTAATTGGTTCATTTTCCATAATTTTTTAAATTTATACTTATTTTGAAATGACATGTAAATATGCAACAATATTTTCATCTGAAATGGGTTGGTTTAAAATATCCCTAATTTACACAAACACCCTGCTTTTTTCTTGGAATTATTTTTCTATTCATTCATTTTCCATAATATTGTGAATCCGTAATAATTTCAACATGACACGTAAGTACATAGTAATGTTTTCGCCTGAAATGTGTTAGTTGAAAAGATCACCAATCTACACAAGCACCCTATTTTTTTTATCTTGTAATTATTATTCTATTCATTCATTTTTCATAATTTTTGGAGTATTTACTAATTTCAACATAACACATAAGTACGTAATAATGTTTTCACCTGAAATGCGTTAGTTTAAATGATCCCTAATCCACACAAGCATCACATTGTTTTTTTTTTTGTAATTATTTTTCTATTCATCCATTTTGAGTAATATTTTTAAATTTATACTAATTTCGACATGCCATGTAAGTATGTAATAATGTTTTCACTTAAAATGTGTTGGTTTCTTGTAGTTACTTTTTTATTAATTCATTTTCCATAATGAATCGATACTAATTTCGACATTACATGTAAGTACATAATGTTGCGAGCGGCATTGTTAATGGAAAAAGATTAGGAATTAGCAGAAATGCAAAGGAGTAAATATACAACATGTGGGGATCGTAGAGAGAAGAATTTTGATTGAACACAAAGAATCATGAGATTTTATATAGAAAGGGAGATAATAAGAAAGACAAGAGTTATCAGACTTAAAAACATATTTTCATCTGAAATGCATTGGTTTAAATGATTATCAATCTACACAAACATCATATGCTGTTTTTGTAATTATTTTTCTATTTTCAGTAATTTTTAAAATTTGTATTAATTTTTACCTGGCAAATAAGTACGTAATAATGTTTTCACCTGAAATGTGTTGGTTTGAAAGATCACCAATCCACACAAGGAGGTCTCAACAGCACAAATAACATCAAATTTTTACTCTCCCATCGTTTTTATAAAAATGTGACAGTCACAGATTTAGTATATTTAATCTCTATCTCTACTATTTGTGTGTGTGTGTGAGTTTGTTCCTCATATGTTCCGAAACGGCTGAGCTTATCTTTTGCAAATTTCACACAAAGCTAATTTATATGTCTGGCAGTGTTCTTAGATACGTTTTGTACAGAAATTCATCCGATAAGTATCGAAAATTGAAAAAATCCAATCTTAAAAATAGCTCTATTCCTCTATAAAAATTATTCTTTTTTATTTATAAGAGAGAAACTCTTATAGATAAAAAAAAAGAATAATTTTTATAGGGGAATATTTTACGTTACCCTGACCAAGGGAGATAATAAAATTTCAGCAAATCATTTCTTCTTAAAAACACAGATTCATTATAATCTGGGGATATAGCTTAGTGGTAGAGCATTTCACTACAGATCGAATGATTTCAGGGTTCAAGCCCAAATGTACCTTACCATTTTATTTAATTTTAATTTTTATTTTTTCTTATTCATGAATTCAAGTTATGATAAAAGAAGAGGTACCATTTAAAATCACCACAAATCATTCCTTCATTTGTATATTTTAAAACTAAACATTAATCAGAGGTGACTTTTCCAGGGCATTATCATCAATCCCAAATATCAGCTGACGTGATATTGTAAACAAACAGAGATGGAATTTTATGAACGACATTATCATTATTATTGTTTAAATTTTTTTTTACGAATTAGTCCATCGGGCAAATTAATCTTTGTAATATATATATTAATCAATAGAAGATTGATTCTATAATAATACACAATCTGCATAAATTAAAATACCATGTTTAAGCATATTGTATGACCAGGCAATGCCGGGCTGTCAGCTAGTAGTAGTATAAAGTTGTTTTTTTACTCTTTTTTGGTATATATGTGTGCGTCTCTCTCTTTTCACATGTATTTATCTTCCTCCTGCCACTTTGCAACCATCTCATTGTATGTAATGTCTTAAAAATAACAAAAATCTTAAAATTGCAAAACAGAAGCTTTTAAATAACTTTTTTCAAGAACAAAATTTTTAAATCTACTAAAACATTTTTTTAAAAAGGGTTTAAAATAAAATAAGATTTTTGGTAAGTTTCATAAACAAATATTCAGTATATAATAAGAAAAATTGAGATAAAATTTAAAATATCAAAAACAATAGAAATTTAAAACTCAGCCAATTATATCCTCACGAGCAGAAGCGCCTATTAGTTAAAATTAGTTAAAATTAGTTAAAATTAGTTAAAATTAGTTAGAGATAAGTAGTAGAAAACATGACGATGATGACGACGATGATAATGATGATAATGATGATATATACAGGGTGCGTAAGATATTTGAGGACATTTTTTTTATTCATATATTAAAATGAATGGCAGAAACAGTTACCAATGCTTTTATATGGAAAAAATTTAGAACAATAGCATATTGAAGTCTCCTCCAGAAATACATAAGATATTTTGTTGGATATCTTATCCATCGATTAACCACAGAATCTCTTTGTAAACTACAGTTTACTAAAAACATTGAGGAGACAACACAAACTCTTCATTGCAATTACCCAAATCATACATTACGCTTGGAAGTTCTTAAAAGTCTGCACACAGTCATCTGTCATGGTGATATTGTTCTATTTTAAGCCTTTGACTCTGTAAATGAAAGATCAAGTGACTTTTAGAAATGATTCTATTTTTAAATTGTTATATTCAGCCTTTATAGTCACGATAACTGTGCCTCTTTATCTGTTGTGCAATTATAGGGGTTGTCGGTAAATTCTGAAATTTAGAAAATACAAAATCAAATAATATTCCTTTTCCAGTAAAAATGATGTACATCTTCAAATACCTTACACACACTGTACTGTATCAGATGTGGTACTTTCAAATAAATTAGACTAAATTCAAAATAAAAAGAAATTATTTACTTTAAAATTAAATGTTCAATTAATCTCCTCCTCCTGTTTAATTAATTGATTATTTTTGTGGTTTTTACCTTTTCTAGTTTGTTAATACATTTCATCGCCCATTTGACATCTGTGGCTTTCTCTTTGACTGCATACACTTTGCCAAAACTGCCTTGTCCAATCTTCTCTCCAATCTCATAATTGTCTGTAATTTGGCTTTGTGAGGTGATTCGTGTGTGGGGAATTATCTTTGAGTTTTCAAAGTTAGTCTTATAAGAGCTGGTCATTGCAGCAGGCCTTTGAACAGCTCTGAAATTAAAGCATAATAAAATTATATCTAATTTAACATATATAAAGTTATTATGTGGATTTTTCTATATCACACCCAAATAGCAACCCGTCTGACATATCAATAAATGATTTTAATTAACCTATTTTTTTCATTTCTCTCTCCCGCTATTAGTAAGAATATGTTTTATTTCACATCGTTTTTTTCTGAAAATACTTATTTTAGTTAAGAAACATTTAGAGTACATATTTTTTACTTCGTTCATTATAATACAAAAGAGCTAACAAATATTTTTTGCAAAGAGTTTATTCCCTTGGAAGTATTTAATATTGTTAGCAGTTCCTTATCTATTAAAAAATGGAAAGGTTTTGAAGCTATTTACATCCAATAATTTTATAAAGGCACATTATAAAAACGTCGCCATAATGAAACTATGTATACGTTTTAAAACAATTGGGCTTAATTAATAATTCAATGATCAAACACTATAATTACTTTTAAAAATTTAATTTGAAAAAATAACAAAATTTAGGTTTATAGGAGATTATACAATGCAAAGATTTTACGGATAGAAACAAACTGAAGCAAATTAACATATAATGATATAATAATACAAAATAAACCCATTATGTATGTCTAAAAACTTGATGAAGGAAAGGATTTTCTGAAATATTGCAACACACATATGTTACCTGACCACTTGATGACCTTGTAACGAGTGTTGTAACCCAACATCCGGTTTACAACTTCCGGTTGCGCATGCATACATAATCAACCCAACAATAAAACATATTGTTTTACTGTGTACGTTTGCTGTGCCCCAATTGTTTTTTTCGTGATTAAATAAAAAGATATATCAAAATTTGAATTAAATTGAAGTATTATGATATCTGGGTACTTGATGACGAGTATGGACCCTACATTGGTCTTTTTCAGGCCATAAGAAATAATAATAAAATGGCAAAGAAAATGCTAAATTGATTTTAAACTCAAAATAATCAAGCGTGTTTTCTGTTTTGACTTTTTTTTCTTTGAGTAAATTTCATTCATACTTGTATTTTGTGCTTGTTTTTATTTTATTTTATTTCATTTTAAATTTATTTTAATTCATTTTAAATTTATTTTTATTTTAATTCATTTTAAATTTATTTATATTTTATTTCATTCTAATTTAATTTTAAATTCATTTTTATTTTATTTTCTCTACGAAATATTTTTTGTACATTTATAATAAAAAGTGCTAATGCAACTATTTGAATGAACAAAGGACTTTGATTCTTCTCATAACTTCCTCGAAAAATGAAAAATACTTGCATCTATGATGCAATGTAGTGTTTGTCATCAGGAGATGACATGAAGATTTTTCGGTGCAAAATTCATGTGTCAGAAGTCATCCAATAAAAAAGGATCTTTTTAAAAAAAAACTCTTAGTTAACTTTACAAGAATTTATAAAAATTGTGTATGTCTGATCTAGACAAATCACTGGTGTTGTCGCTGCTTATCTATGTGAATTAAATGTGACTACCATTTATCAATTTGGCATTTTCTTGGGCTAAAATTATTTTTTTTTTTAGCCTGAAAAAGTTTTTCATGGCTAAATAGACCAATGTCTGTGCAGGGTCCCCACTCGGCATCAAGTGCCGGTATCTGTTCAGTGCACATTTACCTATAAGTACGGCAAACCACTTATAATTCAATGGCTGTAAATTTTTATTTTCAAAAATAAATAATTATAAACATAACGACTCATAGAAATCTATCTATATTCTTTTTTCATTTTAATATACTTTCATAGAAATGTTTCGGTTATGTCACAAAAAACTATTTTCTTTACGTCACAAGTGTCACGGCTATACATTAATTCCATAGCTAATATAATATACTGACCTAACGGGTCATGAGTAGTCTAGTATATATATATATATATATATATATATATATATATATATATAAGTGTATAAATATACATGCATGTATTGAATCAATAAAGGTGAAACTGCATAGCTTGTTCCACTTTAGTTGCTTCAGTTTGTGTTTATCCGTTACATCTCTGCATTATATTGTTTCCTATAAACCTTAATTTATTTATATTTATATACATATTAAACAATGCTTCAAGCAAACTACATTAACCCCCTAACAGAATAATGGTTTAGTCAAAAAACAAAAACAAAATACAGCATAGTTTACAAAAAGTTAGTGAAACAAAAACCATGAGTCCATTTATTCCAATAATTACTGGAATGCTAAAGATTTTCCTAAACTTCCAGTCTTTTCTATGTCAGACTTTGGTATTAAATGATCTTTTTCCTCTCAGTTCTACTACATCCAGTACCATTAGAGACACTAACATATCTACTACGGTTGCTTCCTTTTCCTTCTTGTGCCATATCACTCTGTCGGGTTTAATAGCTCCATTTCCGAGAAACATAGGCGTAAGAATTGCATAGTCATACTGGATGGTGTATGACTTATTTCCAGCTGTTCTTTCTGGTAGATGATCTCAAGACTTGCTGCTACATATGATATTCAACTTTTTACAAACGGTCCAGCCGAGATATTTACACACTCCATTATATCGTATTGTATAGTAGCTGCCCCTCAATAGAGCCTTAAGTTAAATCAGCCTCTGAATTGACATACAGCTTGAGGTTATTCATGAAGAGAAGATGGTTGACTCTTTTGTTTCAGTTTTGTTAGCAGCCCTGGCTCAGGTTGCAGTTTATATCCCGCTTATATTCAGCATATCAATCACCAGGAAAAAGATAAAAAGAGTTAAGCCTTCGAAGATTCTACGTCAGATCTTCACACCATAGAATGCTATTGTTCAATTAGTGTTCCATTAATGCCATGGTTGTTCATCACATGTACATACTTTTCTTGATAACCAGATGAATCAAGGCACATTTGGTACTTCTACAGGATTTGAACTCAAGAAAACCAATTTTTGCCAGAACAGATTTACGTACAGAGTTGGAAACCACTATTTAAAAACTGAGAAAAAAAAATCATGGCAGACAACAAATAATGAAAATGTCAAATGAAGGACGACTAGTTAACTGTTAACTTTTTTGTTTTTTTATCTTAACCTTAATCCTCACCTAAACTAACCCCAATTAACTCTAACCTAACCTTAAACCTAACTCTAAACCTAAATTATGTACTAATTAATACAGATCCTTGTCTTCTTATACAGGGTGACCCAAAAAAAAGCAGAGGACATTCAATTGTTTTTCTGAGCATTTTACAGTCAACGGAGAAAAAAAAGCCAAAGGCCCTAGTGTTTTGATGTGATATTTTGAATATAATAAACTAGTTATGACCAAAGTTTCATTTCATTCAGACAAAACACTAAGAAACGGGGCCTAAATAGAGTTGGGGCCCGTTTTTTTGGGTCACCCTGTATTAGGTTGAGAAGAAAGTTCTTGCAGAATTTTAAATTTTGATTTCAAATGATATATTTTCAAATAAGTTTTCGTTATAACACCTTTACTTCATATATCATTTTAAAGAGCGTTTTTCACTCATTTTAAGCGTTTAAATTACAATCGTTTTAAAGTAATTATGCCTACTTTACAGAACATTGAATACAAGATGGAAAAAAAGCAAATTCTTTTCTTATTTCAATTCAAACTAAGCTGAAAAGCTGCTGAAACAGCATGCGATATCAACAAAGCATTTAGTCTAGGAACCACTATTTAATGCAGAGCACACAATGGTGGTTTAAGAAATTTTGTGGTAGCGATGAGAGTCTTGAAGATGATGAGTATAGTGGTTGGTCATCGGATGATAACGATCAATTAAGAGCCTTCGTCAAAGTCAGTCCATGCACAACTGTCCGAATACTTGCTTCTGAATTAGATGTAATGTATATGAAAATTCCCAACCATTAAGACAGAGAAAATTAGGTTTCCAATTATAGTGTTAAAAAAATTACAACCAGAACTTGCCCCCATACTTTCCAAACTGTTTAAGCGTTGCCTTAAGGAGAAGTGCTTTCCAATACCCTGGAAAACCTCACCAGTATGCCCTGTATTTAAGAATTCAGGTGATAAGTCATCTTCCTCTCAGTACAGACCAATAAGTCCCCTGTGTGTCATTGCTGGAATCCACAATAAATAGAGAAGTAGTCAACCACCTCAGCAGAAATAACCTTCTTAGCAACACGCAATATGGTTTCCACTCTGCTAGATCTACAGCAGATGTGTTAACGGTTATATCTCATAGGATTAGCGAATCTCTCGACAAAGGCTTCATTTCTAGGGCAATTGCTCTCGACATATCAAAGGCCTTCGATAAGGTTTGGCATAAAGGCCTACTACACAAGATTTCCAGCTACGGTATAACTGGAAATGTTTTCTCTATCATTAAGTCATTTCTCTCAGATAGGCTCATAAGAGTAGTTGTTGATGGGCAGAAATCAGAGGCCCACAGTATTAATGCTGGAGTCCCTCAGGGGTCCATACTGGGCCCAACTCTCTTCCTGATCTACATCAATGATCTCCCAAAACACATACTAAAATCTTTCGTTGACATCTATGCTGATGACACAACCATCTATAGCAACATATCAAAGGCCGTAAATGATGATGTTCTTTCTGATTCTCTCTCCTCTGATCTTGAGCACGTGGTACAGTGGGGAAAGAGGTGCCTGGTTACTTTTAATGCATCTAAGACCAAGCTCCTATCTCTACATCATCAACGCTCTGATCCTCATCTGGTATCAATTGAAATGGATGGCTCTCGTCTAAGGGAGGCCCAAGGATTTGATAAGCTCCTGAGTTTGACCTTTACACCTGATCTTAAATTGAACACATACATCAAGTCTGTGGCCAAGGTCGCTGGGAAAATGGTGGGATCCTTCTACCGCTCCAGAAGATATCTCACTAATGATGCAATTCTCTATCTATATAAGAGCCAAGTACGTCCAAAGATGGAGTACTGCTGCCATATCTGGGCGGGGGTTGCAAAAAACAGCCTATCCTGCCTTGACAGAGTACAAAATAGACTCCGTGGCTTGGTGGGGGATGCCCTTTTCTCTACCCTGCAACCTCTTTCCCACAGAAGAGACGTAGCGAGCCTGTCATTGTTCTATCGTTACTTCCATGGCAGGTGCTCGTCTGAGCTCCATTCTCTGGTCCCCCCTCGCCAATCTTTCTCAAAAAACACCCGACTAGCTGAAACCACTGTCAATAATTTTCCCCACTCCCTATCTATGCCTAAATCAAAACGTAGATACCATGAACAAAGCTTCTTTCTTAGAACTGTACGCCTGTGGAACTCTGTTCCACTTGCCTGTTTCCCTCCCGACTTCAACCTGGATGTCTTCAAGTCCAACACAAACAAATTCCTGATGAACCGCCCCCCCCTAAGTAATGACACCTTACCAATTCTCCAATACTATTGCTACACTATCCCTTTGATTACTGTACACACAATAACCCTTATCCCTGAGTGGCCATTGGGCCTTGATAAGTGGTGAACTCCATGTAAAAAAAACAAACAAACAAAAAAACATTTGATAAATGGGCGCCTCACGAATTGAATGAAAACCAAACGAGACACCATTATGAAATGTCGTCTTCCCTTCTTTTCACAAGATGAACGACCCGTTTCTTGATCGAGTTGTGACTTGCGATGAAAAGTTGGTTCTTTACAACAACTGGCGACACTCAGCTCAATCGTTAGACGCCGATGAATCTCCACAACACTTCTTGAAGCCAGAGTTGCATCAAAAGAAGGTCATGATGACTGTTTGGTGGTTTGTAACTGGTTTCATCGATTGTAATTTTTTGAATGCAGGCAAAACGATTACGGCAGAAAGGTACTGTCAACAAATGGATGAACTGCATCAGAAACTTTGATAACACTCAGCATTAGTCAACAGAAAAGGCCCAATTCTCCTCAATGACAATGCCCGACTACATGTTGCTAAACTGACCCTGCAGAAGTTGAACGAATTGGCATGTGAAACTCTGCCTTATCCATCATACTCTCCAAACCTCTCTCTTACTGACTATCAGTTTTTCAAGCATCTCGATAACTTTCTGCATGAGAAATATTTTAAAAACCTAAACGATATCAAAAACGCATTCAGCAACTTCATCGCCACCAGAACGTAAAGTTTTTAAATTACTCACATTAAATACACTTGCTTTGTGTTGGCAAAAGTGTGTTGATTTTTATGGTGCTAATTTCAATCAATAATTTTTGTTTGAGCCAAGATATGTTCATCTGAATTTTAAAGAACTTTCTTGTCAACCTGATACATGACTAAAAAATTTCTTGAAAAAAAAAAAAAATTAAGAAAGTTATTTCATTGTTTACCTTCATCTGAAATAAATTTTTCTTCATAAAGAAAAATGCATCCAAGGTCTTTTTTTTAATTTTGACTGTTTGCTGGTTTTAATTTGGCTTTTTCCGAATGTTTATGTAAATCTACTTTGGCAAAAGCCAGTTTTGTTTCATTCAAATTCTGTAGAAGTACCTGTCGTCTCATATGAAAAAAATATCTGAACTTCTTTACACAAACTTTTCAATTCATACTGATTAACTCAATCTACACTGCCAACTATCAATGTTTCTGCTCAGTCTCAGCTGTCAACAATTCAACACACTGTACTCTCTAATTCAGTCTTCTAATAATCTCATTTCTCCCATATATGCAAATTAATGTCACATCTATATAACAAATCCACAAACTCACGTTCCTCTTTTCTTTTTCTTTCCCCTGATGATTGAAACAGACGTGCTACCTTTTGTGATTTGTTCTTCTACATTTTAGATCTATAACCCTAACCCTATAACTCTAACCTGTTTCTCCTTTCGCCATCAATGCTCAGATCCTTTTGTCTCAGTTGAAATGAATGACTCTCTTCTTATTTTGATAAACCCCTAGTACTGGCTTTCATTCCAGATCTAAAATTGAAGATGTATTCAATCTGTTGCTAAGGTTACTGTAAAAATGGATCAATCTGCCTGAAAATTCCTAATGCAATCACCTACTTATGTAGATACGTCCTAACGTGGAGTATTGCTCTTCCATCCACAGAGATGAACACTCTTTCTTGTCTTGACAGAGTACAAAAATCGACTTTGCAATCTAGTGGGAAATGATCTCTTCTGTTCTCTAAAATCCTATGCTTTCAAAAGAGATGTTGCTAGTCTTTCTCTGCTCATTTCAGGGAAGGTGCTCAACTGAGCTACAATCTCTGGTTCCTCCTTGTAAAATATTCTCAGCAAGAACTCATCTTTCTAAAACAACTGCAAAGAACTTTTATTTTCTTTCTTCAAGTGGAATTTTCATGAACAGAGTTTATTTCTAAGAACTTTCTATCTATGGAATGCATTACCTCGTGACTACTTCCCTGCAGGCTACAAGATGATCATCTTCAAATCCAATGTCAGCAAATATCTGTGATAAACGTCATAAGTAATTCCCTCACTTTGAACATTGCATTTATCATTTACAATACTTGCATGGTATTTTTCATTATTCAAATAACAATCCATTACATTAACTCTTATCCTTGAGTGGCTTTTTAAACTTGATAAATTGTAAGAGGAATAGATCTAAAATAATCTTACCTGTGCAATCTTGAAATATGTTTTGAATTTCTGCAGAAAAGAAAAAACATTTTGTGAAAAACATTTTCATACAGTTTTGATTACTTGTAATTTTAAATAGAAGATTATGTTTTTGAATATATAAAGTAAAGTACAATTTGTGCGTGTGTGTTTGGAGTTCTGATGAGACATGGAAATGTTGAAACGCTGATCGATCCATATAGATTTCTCACAATGTTTATATATATATATATATATATATATATATATATATATATATATATATATATATATATATATATATATATATATTTATATTAAGTAATGTGATTCTATTCTTTCCTGTATTTTAATTAAACTAATTTCACTGTTACATTAAAATACACTCAGCTCTTTAGGCTATTGTTCTAATCTCCTTTTAAATTTATATATATATATATATATATATATATATATATATATATATATATATATATATATATATATATATATATATATATAGCGTGTCAGGAGGCGATGAAAAAATCCAATAAAGTGCTCGATCATGGATGTGAGAGCTGAAGATACAATATTTATTACGACACTATATATACATATTTCAAGGTCGTACAAGTGGTTTCATTGCGCTGAATCAACCATAAGAGGTTGGAAAGAGTCAGCGCAAATTTATCAGCGACATTGAAAAACTGAAACAATGTGAAGTGAACAAACAGAAAAAAAAAAAACGTTAAACGAGCGTTTCAAATTTCAAATTTTAAAACATAACTTTGTAATTGACGCCATTATGATTTTGATTACGGAAGGAAGTAAGCGCCTGTGTGTGTGTGTGTGAGAGAGAGAGAGAGAGAGAGAGAGAGAGAGAGAGAGAGAGAGAGAGAGAGAGAGAGAGAGAGAGAGAGAGAGACTCTGTGTGTGTGTGCGTGTGTGTGTGCGCCCACGCATGTGTATATATATGTATGTTTAGCGGGAGGGGGGATGTTTCGGAAAACATTTCTGAAAAATAAATGTCCTGTTTAAATGGACACCTAACCCCATATAAATAAAGGTACAACAATTAACGGCACTAAATATTTAATGAAATAAAGCATGAATATATTAATTTAAATTTAGTTTAGAATAAAATTAAAATAAAAAGGTAAAAATAAAATTTAAATAAAAATAAAATAAAACTTTAAAGAAATTATTAAAAATTTAAAAAAAAAAAGAAGAAATTTGAAGGGAGAAATTTAAGATAATTAAAAATAATTAAGGTAATTTTAAAATAACTTATCTAATAGTAAATGACACTTAAGGACTATAAAGGAGTATCAGCACATATGAATATATAGAAAATATAATAAAAAGTAATACATAGATATCTATGGTGAGATAGTCCTACTAACTTTCACAAAATTTACCAATACTGCCATCACTACTATTAATCAATCCATTCATCACTATTATTATTATTATTATTATTATTATTATTATTATTATTATTATTATTATTTATAATAACGATAACAATAATGATAATATAATGATAAAAATAGTAACAATAATAACAATAACAACAATAATATTGATGATAAAATCATAAAGTAAAAAATAAAGAAATAAAAATAATAACGTAAAAAAGGTAAAAATCAAGTAAAATATTATTATTATTATTATTATTATTATTATTATTATTATTATAATTATTATTATTATTAATATTAAAATAATAACAATAGTTATGACAGCAGCATTATTAACAATAAATGTACGAATAAATAATAATAATAATAATAATAATAATAATAATAATAATAATAATAATAATAATAATAATAATAATAATAATAATAAACCCACATATATAAATAATAAAAATTACAGAAGTAAAAAAAACTAAAAACACATAGGAGGGGGGGGGGAGAAGGAATGGATCGATTTCAACGTAAAATGGTACTGAAAATAAGGTTAAGAAAGGAGGTAGTCTGGTAAGAGAAATGGAAAGGTTGCGAGGGCCGAGGGGGGGGAATAACAACTCCATAAAAGGGTTTTCCTTATTATCGGGGGCGGGGGGGGGGCATAATATGGTTATGGTAAGGAGGTTAGGTAGCGAGGAAGGCTGAGATATAATTTAGAAAAGGGTTGGTTTGGAGTTTAGAATAAGAGGTGAATGCGGTATTTAGGCGTCTTTGCGTAACAACCTATACACACCCCAATTAACAAATTAGGGTGTGTATAGGTTAAGTTACGCTGTTGTGAGGCCATTTGGCAAGGAGGAATTTCCTTTTGTGGATACATTGTCTGAAGATCTCATTTTTAATATTCATACAGGCTATTGATAGCCTGAAGAATCCTATATTTTTCGGTGGTGCAAAGTGGACAGGTCTTGGAGGTTGGGTCGTAAGATTTTTTCGATCATTCTATTTTATATGAAGTGTTAGATTTTTTAAGCGACCAAATCTTGGTGGCTAAAGATGTGTCAAATCTCTTTTCAGGGTATTTGACGGTGGATTTGTGTGCAAACAGCCTCTGCCTGAATATACCCTGAGTCATTCCAATGTAAATTTCTTCTTTACTTGGGTTATTTTCAGGAATGACTTTGGCCTGGTAAACAATAGATTTAATTGAGCAGCCTCCCCCCAGAGGACAAGTATCTCCTCCCCTGCGTGAGCAGAGGGGTTAGGGGCTTTATTGGGGCGGGGGGGGGGGGGGCGAGGGTTTAGATGTCAGGATAGAGTCGACTGAGGGACAAGCAGGAGTAGCTAGTTTTGATCGTGTTTCTGTTAAAGATTTCATGGAGGTTGTTGGTGGGTGGAAAACGTTTATATATTAGAAGGAGAAATTGACTCTTTCCAACCTCTTATGGTTGATTCAGCACAATGAAATGGTACGACCTTGAAATATGTATATATAGTGTCGTAATAATATATATATATATATATATATATATATATATATATATATATATATATATATATATATATATATATATAAATTCGTATTCCTGTTTGTTTATTTTTTTTTGTTTGTTTGTTTAATATACAGGGTGTCCGCAAAGTCTGGCTACATAATGTACCTATTTACTATGCCTCCCCACGGGACAGAGTTAGACACCAGGGTCATTTTTTAACTTGGAGAAAAGGTACAAAAATAAAAATTGTCTCAGTCGTGAAGGATTTCTCCTCCACCGAAAGAGAACAAGAAATGGAAGTGCAGCATCTGAAGAACAGATGGTATTTATTTGCTCCCCCACTGAG
The DNA here is from genome assembly GCF_053919585.1 of Euprymna scolopes. Lineage (NCBI taxonomy): Eukaryota > Metazoa > Mollusca > Cephalopoda > Sepiida > Sepiolidae > Euprymna > Euprymna scolopes. Next base: position 82,668,065 of record NC_136501.1, read on the forward strand.
CAAATTAGGCACAAGGCCGTTTTTAATGTGAGGTAAAAACCAGCTCCCCTAAAAGTAGGCAAAAAGGGGGCACTCTGGTTACCAAAAATAATAATTGTCCCAGTATAGAGGGTTTCCCCTCCATTGACTGGTACAAATTATCTTAAGTGCAGTATCTGTCGGAACAGATACTACACTTTGATCTTGTTTATATATTTTATTGAGAAAGAAAAAATTGAACATAAAAAACGTACAAAAAATTCAATTCAACAAAATTAGGCACAAGGCCCTACAAGAGTTTGGGAGGGGGAGGGTACAGGGTCTTTTTGACTATGTAACAGATGAGACTTTGAAGTCTTACTCTTGACTGGCAACATTTACCAAAATACCTCATTCACTCTGTGGATCATAATCTAACTAATAACCCCAGCGTTCAATGTAAAATTTAACTATGTACAATTTGTATATTCATTTCTGTATGTTGTGTGTGCATTTTTTTTTTTTTTTTTTGGTGTGTGTGTGTGTGTGTGTGTGTGTGTATGTGTGAAAAAATAAAGTTCGATTTCATTAGAAAGAGTTCTTGAATTAATTGGCATAAAATGTTCGTGGAGTGGGAAAAAACTAATGAAAATGTTCATTTCAAAAATAAGGAAAAACTACTAATGTGTTGTTAGTAAGACCCCCCTGTACTATTCTATGTGGCTAGATCCCCCACTGTTTTCCGGGGAACCGAAAACAAGCAGAGCATCCCTAATGGGGTTTGGGGAAGTCGCCTTAATGGAGGTGGGAGAAAATAAAGCAACGGATGGAGGGGGTAGGAAGGTGACCTCTGAGTAGGGGGATGACCGGGGGCATCAGAAAATAAAGATGAGGAGCAGGGGGGTTGGGCAGACTCAGAGGTTCTCTAATACCAAAAAATAAAATCAGGAACAGGATCTCATTTGTACCACCAGTCAAGAGTTACTTTACTGAACTTATAATGCTAACCTAGGCGGGATGGGTTCCGTAGGACCCAGCACCGCCCATGCCATGCCTAAGGAGGGAACACGTATTGAAACTTGGCTCCTCGACGGATGCACAAACTAGTGCTGTGCACCCACCTCTTGTCAAATTCCACTCTAGGCAACCTCTTCCAATCGCATCTGATCTTTACTTTAAGCAAATGTTTAAAGTAAACGATCAGATCCCGATCAGGAACAGATGTCCCTTCGTGGACCAACTTGAGGCGTGTGATCCAAATGGTCATGCGCGCTACTGCTAGGATCGCCAGGAAAACCAAACTTTCTTCCCTGGGGAATGGCGGCTCCATGTTGTACACAAAAGTTCCTACGTCGAGATCGAGCAGACACTCGGCATCGATGCGAGCTGTCACCCCCTCGACGTACTTTAATAGGGGCTGTATCCGGCTGCAACTAAAAAACGCGTGCTCGATTGTTTCGGGCTCGCGTTCGTCACAGCACGGACAGAAGCGCCTGGTATGTTCTTTATACCGGAAAAGTACGTCGAAGAGGGGCAGCGCATTTCAAGTCAGGGAGAATTCCGAGTTATTCAGAATCTCCCGTCCCGGCACCCAACACCATTGAGAACGGACAACCTCCATCGACCATCCCATCCGCCTACAAAGTGGATCCTTCGCGGTCCCCTCCACTAAATCCCGATACAGTTTCTTCCTTGGCTGATCGAGGACATTGGTCCCCGGCAAAGCTCTAAGAGCGGTTCGGCATTCGGAGAAGAACTTGGACTCCCCCTTCAGTCTACGACGACCTTCTACCGAAGGGTTGGGTTTGAGATTGGGAAACGAGTTCCCAACCACAGGGACCCAAGGAGCGTCTCCTTCAAGCGAACGACCCAGGAAAGCCAATCTCTCGGCGTTTCTATGACACAAGAGACTGGGCTGACCCAGGCCTCCCTCGCTCGGATTTTGAACACAGACCTCTCTGCAGACATAATGCTTACCCTCGTTCCACAAAAGTGAATCGAGGCGCCCTTGTAAGCGGGTTAGTCGTTCTGCAGGGAAAGGAAGTACAGACAAACGGTAAAGGATGAGCGGAAAGACGTATGTAGCACACGCCTCCGCCCGACCCTTCAAGGACAATTTCCTTCCAATCCAAGTCTTTACTGACGATTTGACCTTAGACTGTACTTCCGACCAATTCTTTTCCAAACCAGACACCGAGAATGCGGACCGGTCCATCGGTCCAGCTGGAAATACCTGGAAGCGAGTTTACCCCGGTCCAGGCCCCCAACCGCAGGCCAACAGACTTGCTACGGTTGAAGATGGCCCCTGTTACTTCTTCGTATCGAGCGAGCGCCTCGACCACCGCTTGAACGTCCGTGAGGCAAGACACGAACACGGTGACGTCATCGGCGAACGCGGAAATCCTGGCTCGTGTGCCTCCAGGGAGAGCTATTCCGCGCAGGACTGGTGTAGCCGCCTCGTCCCTTAACTTGCGAAGGAGGGGTTCCAACGCCAGGACATACAACAGAGGCGACAGCGGACAACCCTGTCGCACCGACCGAGAGACAGCGAATGACTCCGACAGCTTACCGTTGATCTGCACCGCTACCGTCGGCCTGTCATACAGAACAAAGATCCACTTGCGGAAGTCCGGATTAAATCCGGCGGCCTCTAGCACAGATCCTAGGAACCGATGGTCGACCCTATCGAATGCCTTGGACTGATCCAAACTGATCAACGCGGCTTCGGCGTCGTCTTCTGTCCCCTCTATGATCGAGCGTATCAAGTGCAAATTGTCTTGAATCGATCTCCCCTTCACAGCATAAGTCTGGTCCGGTTCGATCAAGTCAGTGATGACAACCTGCAAGCGATTCGCAAGAATCTTTGCCAAAATCTTTAACTCTGTGTTTAGCAGAGTCAAGGGCCTAAAATCATCAAAGTTTTCCCTCCCACCATGCCGTTGACCTTTCCTCAGCAATGTGATCACACCCTTGGTCACCTGTCCAGGGATGGAACCCTGGGCAAACCAATGGTTGAACATATCCTTCAGAATAGGGACCAACATGGGCGACAGCCTCAAGTAAAACTCGTAGGGTAAACCATCAAGCCCCGGGGATTTGTTATAGCCGACCTGCTTCAACGCAGTAATGACCTCATGTTCAGTAATAAGACCATCACAGCTAGCCGCCCGAGCCGCCGTGAGGCGGGGCGAGTCAGCCAAATAGCTGCCAAACTCATCAACCCTGAGTCCGGGTAGTTGGGCGAAGCGCACCGATAGATGCTCCCGAAACCCCTCGCAGATCTCCCAAGTCGATACTAAAGCGTGTTCTTCCAGGTTATGTACTTTACGAATGTACCCATCCGAACCGCGCCTTAAAGCAGCCTTACGCTCAACAGCGTCAACATTCACAGCCTCGTTAGAAACTTTCTTTAACCTAGCCCTAACTACTTGACCTTCATACCGCTCGCTAGCCAAGCGGTTGAGATCTTGTTTAGCTAGTGCTAACTCTAGGGGGTCCCCCCCTCCACCGCCCGGGTCAGCTTATCCTCTAAACGCTTCTTTGCCTAAGCCTTATCTATCGCGAGGCGTTGGCTATACTGGACAGAGAAGCGCCTAATTTTGGCCTTGAGACTAACCCACCACTTACTCCCTGTAACCGCCCCCACTAAAGCCCGCTGAATTAGCTCAGTGACCTTCAACCGGTAGTCCTCCAGCTCCAACAAGGTGCTGTTGAACTTCCAGTATCCGGCCAGTTTAGGCCTAGCACTTAAGCTCAAACAGGCCATAACAAGTTTATGGTCCGAGTGTCCTAGCAAGTGGAACGTGGGGCAAGATAGGAAGTCTACATCGTCTCTTCTAACTAACATCCGATCCAAGTAAGTGCTTGGATGGGAAGGCACTACAGGATGCCACGTCCACATCTCCCGCCCCGGATGATCCAAACGAAATCTGTCGACGAGATCGCACGAGGCCATCAGGTCAGACAGACTGCTGTCACACCACGCCGACCCTCTAGTCCCCCCGACCTTATCTATTTTGGGATCAAGGATTGTGGACACCCTGTATACAAAAAAACATTGTTTTATTAGATCATTCATTCGTATATAGACTATGATTATTGCAAAATACACGCTTAAAGAGGTGACCTCATTTGCATATTACATTAAGGAAAATCGACTTTATTAAATAGCGGTGTATTAGTTATTGTTTATATTGAGAGCATTATTTAAAGTGTTCTATTTAAGTTTATTATTTAAATTAGATTTATATTAATAACATTTAATTTAATATATTTTTTACCGACATCGATTTTTTTTTATAAATCGGTTTTAGTTGTTTCCCTTGGGCTCGAACTTTGTTCTTTGTTTTCTTTTTCGGTGAATATTAAAACTAAAAACTTTCAAGCATTATTTTGGGAATTAGTTTGAATAAAATAATTTCTGTGATTTCGCAATTAACGTTGTGGTCCAATGAATTTTTGTTTTAAAATAAACAAACAATTCAATTCAACTACAATTCTTTATTTAAAACAAAAACAAAAATCTTTCATTTAGGTTTTTTTTACCAGTTTTTTTTCCTTCACATTTTTTGACTAACTGCTATTTTTTTTTTCTTTTAATAACGCAATAAGTCAAAACTCATCATTTTTATAACATAAAAACGTGTATTTCGGTTAACACAAATTTTACTTTGGTATTTTTGAAACTGAATTATTTACAGTTTGTTTTCGTTGCAACAAACCATAATCACAAATCTTTCTAGACTAAGGGAGCATAAAAGAAATTCGCTTAAACTGGAATATAGTCATAGTGCTCAATATCCAGAGAATAGCTTCTCTTTGTATCTGTTCTGCCGAAATATCTGGTGGAGAGTTTGTCACATACTTCTTTTTTCGGGGGAGGGGGGGGGTTACATTTTCGTATTTTCATTCGTTCTTTTATTTTTGAAATTTTTGTTGGGGTAATGATAGAGTTGACATATAATGAAAAACTACTCGATATTCTTAGTATAGCATATAGCAAGTGTGGCGAAACCGAACTTCATATCGACCCTGGCAACGCTGGGCTTGGTATCCACACTAATATATATATATATATATATATATATATATATATATATATATATATATATATATATAAACCCTCCTCTTCTCGGGTTGAGCACTATCCTTATTGATATCACCTGCTACAAATGTAGCACAATGCAAAGCTCTTTGTAAATAAATAAAGCACTTACAAGTAACAATCAATCATATATATATATATATATATATATATATATATATATATATATATATATATGTTAAAAAACAGCAGCAGCTGCGATAGCAACAACAATGGCGACGATAAGAAAAATCCGTTCATTGATGCAACACAAATGAACACAATAAATACACACAACAATTCAAATCCCATTTCTTTAGATACATCCATCATTAGAATAATTCGCACCTCACTTCAACAAAGAAAACCACCAGAGAAAGCCGCACAGCAAAAAACCAAAATACAACACACAAACATCACAGTAAAAGCAAATGAGGCAGCATATAAATGCAAATAACTATTACACCGCAACAACACCAACTAGGTTACATTCACAACTTTCTCAGCTTTAAATCGATATAACACATGCATACATACACCAAACAGTCGATTCCCTACAACGCGTTAAACCACATAAAACAAACACATTTAAAAAGCAAAACTCAAGTTAATGATCAAATTTCCCGTAGCTTCTTACTACGTCCGCCGCATGACTATAAAGCGTCAGCCTGCGCGACAAACGGGCAGTCGAGCCCAGAGACAGTCAGTCAACCCGCATGGGATAATTATCGGTCCGCCGCCCCCCTCATCCTCCGCCGTTAAACCCATGTTCGCACACATCATCCATCAACCTCTCCATGTGGAAATACCAAGAGCAAGAATTAACACTTACATTCTTATTTCATCATGAATCATATTAGTGCCCGACTTTTCTCTCCTAAGAAGTTACAAACATTAACTTTACACCAAAAACCTTCTTTCCTGAACATTCTCACATCCTTACGAACTTTGAACACTTTGTTTGTTTTTACTTTCTCGTTAAGTTTGTTTCTTTAAATAAACGATTGAAAAATCAATCATTTTAAAATTTACACATATTGTTTGTCTGGTTCCTTCTCGCCACCATACGCTTACGCATAATATAACATATATATATATATATATATATATATATATATATATATATATATATATATATATATATATATATATACTGTGTGTGAGGAGGGGGGATAAAAGTCCAAAACTACTAACAAAAACTCTCAACTCGACTAGGTAATTTTACCCTGGGTCCCCAAAATCAACAGAGATTAGACCATTCCTGCGATGATCTGGTCCCTATTGGTTTTGTGGTGAGAGTTTAGTTTTGTGCAGTTCTAGTTATGCAGTTCCCAGGCTTTGCCTTCTTTCTTTGAGAAGGGGTTAGTTTATTTCTTGCAATGGGAGAGAACTAAAGAAAGCTCTCAATTCAGTTAGGGAGCAGGAGGCCTCTTGAATGCAACTTTGATGCTCCCAATCAAGTTGATGAGCCCAGCAGCTAAAGCGTCTCAGCAGCAGTAACAATAGTTCAAACAGCCCTTTTCAGGACTAACTACACACAGCCTTTTTAGGGCTACCTTTTCAGCAAACTACTTATGCACACCACAAACTATTTGTATGCAACTATTATTGTGTGCCTGTCTTGTGAGACTACCCTTCTACAACCAGCTCACTCTTGCTTGGTAAATAAAAGATGATATCCATTGTCTTTTATTTACCAAGTAAATTTACCACTCTTTAAACAAATATCAGTGTCTTTCATTCTTCTTTTGCTATTGCCATTATCTTTTTGCCTTTGTGTCTACCTTATAGTTGTACGGTCGATTATCGGACCTCCATACTGCCTCCCGACCTGCTGCAACGGAGGTTATAGTGATGGGAGGATTCCAAAATGTTTTCCAATTCCGATACAATTACCAATTCTGTTCTAAATTCCTAATTCTGATACAAGTACCGATTTCGATTCTTTTAAAATTTCTTAACATTTAATTAAAAGTTCGATGCTATTTAAAAATGTTCAAATGACCTTAACCCCCTCCCCTGTGTAATGTCTGCATATATTTTGCAAAACATAAAAATACACTTGACAGGAAGGGAGAGCGTTTAATCATTGATTCTTTTTAATCGTTTATGAAAATTTTCAAATAGAATTAACGGCAACGAAATGCAAATGGATTTGTTTCAAAAGAAAAACAAATCTTGTTTCAGAATTTTCAATCAATTACAATTTTCAATTAATTACAAGTAATAAAACATTAGAGTAAATATTTAAAATCTACTCTTGTAATATACGCAGTTTTCTTAATGTATTTATTCCAATTCACATTTCCTGTGAATGTTAAACCCGAGGGGTTTGAAGGAAGAATTCTCAGGTAGGGAGTTATTTGTTATAGTTATCGGTGGTTGGAGAGGCTTCTTGTAATTGTTAAAAGAAAGCAACTTAGTTTTACTAGCATTAAATGTCACCATTCTTTTATGTCCCCATTCAACTACGGTCTGGGGGTCATTTTCTAAGGATTCAACCATTATCTTGGATTTGTGTACATGCGTTCTTCCCTGATGCATGTTATAGAGCATTGTATCATTAACAAATACACCGATCTTAGACTCAATATTATTGGGGAGGTCATTGATGATTATCAGGAATAATAGTGGTTCAAGGATCGACCCCTGAGGCTTGGATGAACGTCCATCAATGACAACCTGGATGGTCCTGTTGTCTAAGAAGGATCTAATTATATTTAGTATTCATTCAGTTATACGATACAATTTAATTTTCATTAGCAGCTTTTCATGCCAGACTTTGTCAAAGGCCTTGGATATATCGAGGGCTTCACCTGCCTTATCCAGTGCATGGTATATGCGTTCAGAGATGACTGTTAAAATATCTGCAGTAAAACGACATTGCTTAAATCCATACTGTTTGTCGGAAAGATCACCTTTTGCAAGGTGATGGACTAGTGCTTGATTGATTAGTGTCTCGAAAATCCTTTTGCCAGAATTCTTGTACACTGGTACTACAGAGGCCATCTTCCAGCTATTAGGGAAGCAGGATTCAGCAAGGCATTTGTTGTAGAGTTTGGAAAGTACGGGGACTAGTTTGGGGTGGAGTAAAAAAAAAGGTGATTAAAAAAAACAAAACAAAAAAACTCAGCGAACACTAAGTTTGTCTTGAACTAAAAACATGCTTTAATATAAGTTTAAACACAAATAAACTTATCCAGGTAGGTAGAAGAGTCCTGGGTTTGGCAACATTTATTTCTTGCATATTTGTTTTGCATCTTTTTTTTTTGTTCTGTTAGTTACAGTAATAAATGCCCGAAAGGGTCTAAGTTTAAATGCAGATATAATTTCCTTTTTAATCGTAAAACTTCTAAAATTTTTATCTATATTTTTCACTTGGCTCTAGTCAATCATTTCATAAAAAGCCGATGGCAGACGACAGTATCCAAATGGCGCCAATGAAATTGAAAAACCTTATCTAGAGCAAAATTTGTCTTTTATTTAATTATTTGTGGACTATTATCCTCATCTTCTAGTTCTTTTATGATGTTTCGGCCAATTATTCCTCTGGAATCATATTCTGCATCTCTATCCACTGCATCAGGAGCCCCAAAGGGCAATCAAGGATTTTTTGGTCTTATGAAGCCACATTTTTCCAATTGCCAGGTCCGTACCGATTGTTATATTGAATTAATTTGTAATTCTTAATGTAGTAATAAAATTAAAAAGTAATAAATTTGAGAATAAATGTTAAATCTGGGAGTGGGATTTATAAACGATTGCGTGTCCTTTTCTTTTTTTATATATAGGCATCACAACTTATCAAGGCCCAGAGACCACTCAAGGATAAGGGTTAAGAGTATACAGTAGTCAATTTGACAATATAATAATCGTTAGTAATGGAAATTTGGTAAATTTATTAACTTAAGTGAAACAGTTCATCAAGAACTTGTTTATGTTAGACTTGAAGACAATCAGATTGTAGTCAGCTGGAAAGCAGGGAAATGGAAGACAGTTCCACAGGCGTGCACTTCTAAGAAAGAAACATTGTTCATGGAATCTACATTTAGGTTTAGACACAGATAAAGAGTGGGGTGAATTATTGATAGTGTTTTCAACTAGACGAGTGTTTCTTGTGAAAGTTTGGCGAGGGGGGACCATAGATTGAAGCTCAGTCGAGTACTTGCCATGAAAATAACAATAAAACAGACAAACTCGCAACATCTCTTCTGTGCGATAGAGGTTGCAGGGAAGAGAAAAGGACATCTCTCCTACGAGGCTACAAAGTCTATTTTGAACTCTATCAAGGCAGGACAAGTCCTTTCTAGCAGCTCCTGCCCAGATGTGGCAACAGTACTCCATCCTTGGACGTATCTGGCTCATATAGATTGAGAATTGCATCAGCAGTGAGATATCTACTGGATCGATAGGAGGATCCAATCATTTTTCCAGCGGCCTTGGCAACAGATTTGATGTACGTGTTCCATTTTAGGTCAGGAGTAAAGGTCAAGCCCAGAAGCTTGTCAAAACATGAGGCCTCTCCAAGACGAGAGCCGTTCATTTCAATTGATGCCAAATGGGGATCAGAGCGTTGATGATTTAAAGATAAAAGCTTGGTTTTAGATGCATTAAAGTAACCAGCCACTCCTTTCCCCATTGTACCACCTGCTCAAGATCAGAGGAGAGAGAATTGGAGAGAACTTACCATAGATGTTAGTGTCATCAGCATGAATGTCTATGAATGATGTAAGGATGTAATTTGAAAGATCATTAATGTAGATCAGTAGTTGGGCCCAGGATGGAACCCTGAGGAACTCCAGCATTAATACTATGAGCTTCTGATTTTTGCCCATCAACTACTATTCTTATGAACCTATCGGAGAGAAATGATTCAATAATTGAGAAGACATTTCCAGCTATACCGTAGCTGGAGATCTTGTGAAGTAAACCTTTATGCCATACCTTATCAAAGGCCTTTGATATGTCAAGAGCAATTGCCCTAGAAAGGTTGCTTCTGTTGAGAGATTCGCTAATCCTATGAGATATAACAGTAAACACATCTGCTGTAGATCTAGCAGAACAGAAACCATATTTTGAGTCACTAAGAAGGTTATTTTTGCTGAGATGGTTGATTACTTTTCTATTGAACACAGATTCCAGCAACTTACTCATGACGCACAGGAGACTTATTGGCCTGTACTGAGAGGGAGATGAGTGATCACCTGAATTCTTAAATACAGGGCATACTGATGAGATTTTCCAGGGTGATGGGAAGCAATTCTCCTTAAGACAACGTTTAAACAGTTTTGTAAGTATGCGCACTAATTCTGGTTGAAGTTTTTGAGTACTATAACTGGAATACCGTCAGGGCCGGTTGCTTTACTGAAATCAAGGTTTTTGATTACCTTGGCAACATCACGTACAGATATTTGTATATCACATAGTGTGTTTTCTGATACAGGAGGAAATATTGGGGGGTTGGCAGCCTTGGTCGCAAAGGGTAGAATTAGCTGCAAAGTTCTTGGGAAAGAGTTTGGCTTTGTCCGATGCTGACGAGATTACCTCAGGTCCATTGATGATAGCTGGGATAGAGCACACGCTTCTGTTCAGGATTCTATTTGCTATTTGCCAAAACTGGTGGGAACCAAGCCACTGTTCAGGTACTTTGGATTTGGACTGAGCATACAACTCTCTTGCATTCTTGTTTACTTTCTTACAATGGTTGCTGTCAGTCCTGAAAGCGGCTTTAGTCTCAATACATCTATTACGTTGGAAGCAATGGAAAAAATGATTTATGTGCAGCAGAACATTCTGGAGAGAACCATAGCTGGCTGTTAGGTTTTTGCTGGAACTTTTTTTGAGGGTATGAAACGATCTATGCCTACAATTAACCATCCCATCAGGTCTGATACTATAGAGGACACATCCTTTTTAAATATGGAATGCAGAGCTAGATCTGATATAAATGTACAGAAACTATCCCAGTCAGCCATAGTGTATCGATATACTGTACGATGGAGAGGTTAGTCTGAGGACTTATTACATTCCATTTTTGTCTTAACTGATACAACTGAGTGGTCGGAAGATCCAAGTGGAGACAGAACGGAAACTGAACATATTTCAGGGCAAGTTGTGAGAAAAAGGTCTAGGAGACTCACATACTGGCCGTTAGTGTTGGCCACACGAGTGGGTTCGTGAACAATCTGAGTGAAGTCATAAGCAATGGAGAAATCGTGACAGAATCTCCCCTCATCATCGGTCTTGTTTGAGTGAGTTAATCATTCTACATTGTGAACACTGAAGTCTCCACATACGTGAATGTTAGCTGAAGGATAAGCAGATAGGACGTGGTCAATTTTCTCAGATATGCTTTTAAAGATAGTAACTCCGCTGTTGTGGGGGCGATAGAGAGTAAATATAAACACAGTAGTTTGAGTAAGTGCAACCCGGAACCACAGATAAGTTGGGATCTTCTCTGGAGATGTTTCTACCACATGGAAAGCCATCTTTAATATAGGCATATATTTCATGCCCATGGCGATCTTGGAAGTTAAGTTAGAGCATCCTTTAATTAAGAACCCTACGGAAATAGTCTGTCCAATTCCAGTTTCGCTTAGAAATAATAGGTCTGGTTTAATCTCCTGTAATTGGGTTTCAACCTCTGGAAGATTAGAACATAGACCCCTGATGTTGGAGAAGGAGACATGGTAGTAGGGTCTATATTGGAAGTTGGAGATCCGGGTTTAATCGTGTATTTTTTCTTGAAACTTTTCATGATGGAGTTTTGGGATTTGTGAACTAGGTCGACAGACTTGCCTAGAGCAGGACAGAGAGAGAAACTAAGAGAGAAAAATAAATAAATAAAGTTTTTTTTTTGTAGCACATGATAAGGTAGAGCTGTAACAATTACCCACTAATATGGCATCGAGAGGCCGCACAAGAAGCTACTGCAATGATCCAGAATCCATTCACCAAATGGCAATACAACAACCCCAGTACTTTGCACCTGCTGATAGGACAGCCTCCTTAGTGGTTAATCCAAGGTTTGGGTCCCTGACTATCAGGCAGATAACGTCAGCCCAGATAAAACGTTTACCTCCAGCACCCTTATTAGTGACATGGCTACAAGGATAGACATAGAAACAGAAAATTTCCGACATCTATGGCGACTGTTCGCGTAAAATACTGCTAACCAAGAATACAGCTTTTTCTTCTCCCTTTGTCAGAAAAATCACTCATTAAAAAATGAGGACTGAGGGACTTATTTGAAGCGAGAGTAACGGGAGCTGCAAATAACGCATCCACAAAGCGTTCTCTGCTCTCTATTAAAAAAAATATTTTATTAAATATTGTCCTTAATAAAAGTCCAATTGGCGTGTTTAAGGGAAAGGATGGTGATAGATTCCTGTAGTAAAAAAAAAAAAAAAATCGTGCAAACCTTTTACCACTGGCAACGCCCGCTTCAGAGAGTGAAAGAAGAAAGAAGAAGAGAATGGCCACTGCGTCTATTTATAGACTAGAGATCATGGGAAGAGTATGCAAATAACTTTGGACGGGTTTATCCTATAAAAAGCCTGTATTTGGGAGAGAGGGTGTCTTTTTTGTTTGGCAGAAGCAATTGCTGTCAGAAGTGCATTGGACTGCAGGATTGAAGAGTGAAGATTGAATTGTGGGGTCATTGTATTTAACCACAAGCTATTTCGGCTAAGAACAGATCATGGAATCTGGGATGTTGAGATTGGGAAAAGATGTGATACCACCTTTTAGTGGAGAAGGTGATGTAGTCGGATGGATAAAGAAAGTAAAACTGGTGGCTAAGCTTCAACATGTGCCAGACCTTGCCAGTTTTATTCCACTTTTTTTGCAGGGAGATGCACTCGCTCTCTATCTTGAGATGAATAATGCAGAACAAGAAGATCCAGAACTGATAGAGATGAGACTCGTGACCGCCTTCACTGAGGGGCCTTTTGAGGCATACGAAAAACTGCAACGATTCAAGTGGACAGGAGAATCGGTGGATGTTTATGCTAATAAAATCAAAAGATTGGCTGAACTGGCGGGATATCTGGGAAGAGGGCTGGAACATACAGCCAAACTGGCATTCATAACTGGATTCCCAGACGATGTATCTGTGGCATTACAGCAGCTACTGAACATAGAGAGAATGGATGTCAGCAAACTGATACCGACTGCACGGCTTTTAGTCAGCAAAAGGGTCGTAGAAACTCGGACATTGGCCGTAAGTGCGCAAACTAATGAGACTAATAAGGGAAAGAAAGAATCAAGCCTTCAGTGCTTTAGATGTCAAGGACCACACCTAAAAAAAGATTGCACAGAGATCCCTAGGGCCAGGGCAACATGCTACAATTGTGGAAAATTTGGCCACATTGCGAGATATTGTCCTCAGATTCAGGGAAACGGGCAAGGGGGAGCTTCTGCGCCGCAAGCTACCCTAGCAATGAAATGAAGGCGCGATACTGGCCTCTTCCTATAATAGAAGTAGAGGTGAATGATTCTGTAATGACTGCACTTGTCGATACTGGGTGCACCACTACTTTAATCAATTCCAAACTTTTGAAGGGATATGGAAGGAGCGGTACAGTGAAAGCAGTTGATGGGAGGAATATAGAATGTAAAGGAGCCAGACAAGTGGAGATAAAAGTCTGTGGAATGCATGTAAAGGTGAGGGCAATCTTGATGAATCACATCATTGAGGGGATCGACGTCATAATTGGAATGGACGTGATTAATGAGCTGGGAGGTGTAACTATAAAGAAAGCCAAAGTGAAGTTTGGAGATATACAATGTGCCGTGGCTGCCCATCAGCTGAATGTTTGCAAAATCGAGGATAAAGACTTTGAAGCAAACGTCGGTGGAGATAAATGGACAGTAAGATGGACATGGAAGGAAGAGCCTCCAGTATTGCAGAACAAAGTCCAATATTATAAAAACTCTCTGGAAGGCGATAAGAAATTAGAATTCGAGAAAGAGGTGGAAAGATGGATATCGGATGGTATTCTGTTACCATGGAAAGGAGAAAGAAAAGGCGTGTTGCCATTGATGGCAGTATTCCAGGCCACAAAAGGGAAAGTTAGGCCAGTGTTCGACTTTCGTGAATTGAACCGTTTTGTGGCGTGTCATACAGGGAGCGACATAATAGATGTGTGTGATGAAAAGATAAGAAAGTGGAGACAGTTGGTAGGAGGGACCGCAATAGTGGACCTTAAGTCTGCCTACCTGCAACTACATGTGGCAAAGGAACTATGGCAGTACCAGCTGGTCTGTTATAAAGGAAAAACCTATTGCCTGACACGATTAGGATTCGGACTTAATGTCGCACCAAAGATTATGGCAGCCATTTTAAAAAGAGTATTAAAGAAAGGAAGTAGGACGAAAGAGGCCACTGATTCATACATTGATGATATAATGGTAGGCGTAACGAAAATATCGACACAGGAAGTTGTGGAACATTTGAAGGGGTTTGGGTTAGCAGCAAAATCTACGGAATCCCTGGACGGAGGAGCGGCACTGAGCCTTAAGCTTATGAAAAATAAGATGGGTGCACTAATGTTCAGGAGAGGCAACGAGATCCCAGAGATGGGAGGAGAAATTAGTAGGCGGGAGCTATTTTCGATCTGTGGTAAATTATTGGGGCACTATCCAATTGCTGGATGGCTGCGATTAGCATGCAGTTATGTGAAAAGAAGAGCAAATGGAATGGATTGGGAAGAAAAAGTTGATTGCAAAACCATGAAAGTGATGCAGGAGGTTCTAGCTGAGGTGAAAAAAAGAAGACCCTGTTAATGGCGCTTGGCACATACCTGAAGTGAGCACAGGAGTCGTGTGGTGTGATACAAGCAATGTTGCAACTGGCGTGATTGTCGAGATTGGCGGTGTGGTGGCGGAAGATGCAACTTGGCTGAGGAAAAGTGATGACTTTAATCACATTAACATAGCTGAATTAGATGCTGTTCTAAAGGGTGTCAATTTAGCTATCAAATGGAGACTGACAAATATTGAAATAAGAACTGATTCAGCCACTGTACTCAGTTGGGTGAACTCTACTGTGGAGGAGAGTGGCAGAATACGAACAAAGGGTGCCGGAGAAGTGATAATAAAGCGGAGATTAGGGATGCTTAGAGAGTTGATGTCTGAATTGAAACTGCAAATAAAAGCAGTGTTTGTGCCTTCTGAAAGAAACAAGGCAGATGTGCTAACACGGATAAAAAAACAGTGGTTAATTGAGAAAGAGGAGGCGCCGATATGCTGTCTTGGAATTGGAGAAATTAAAGAGTTGCATGACATGCATCACATGGGAGTGGAGAGAACATTATATTTGGTGAGGCAAGTGGATCCGAATGTAAAACGGGAAGAAATTCAGATGATAGTAAAGAACTGTGTTTGGTGTCAATCGATCGATCCTGCCCCAAATATACATAATCCTGGGGAAATTGGAGTTTTAACGAACTGGACGAGACTAGCTATTGACATAGCACACTACCGAGGGGGAGCATACTTATCAATAATTGATTGTGGGCCAAGTAGACTGGCGATATGGAAGGAACTGCGAGTGGAAGCCGCATCTGCAGTTGCAACTGAATTAGAAAAGGTGATACTTGAACGAGGTCTAGTAAGGGAGGTGATAATGGACAATGGCACCGTTTTTCGCTCAGAAATCTTTCAGACGATGCTAAAAAAATGGAAGATTAAAAGTTATTACAGGGCAGCCTACAGACCTGGAGGAAATGGCATTGTGGAGCGACATCATCGGACTGTGAAAGCAATAGCTGAGAGAGGAAGAATATCGCCTGAAGAGGCCACATTTTGGTACAACATGTCCCCTAAGGTCGGGCAAAGAGATGACACAGTACCACATAGAGCAATCTTTAATCACGAATGGAGGCATCCTAGAGACATGTCACCGGAAATTAATGATCAAGGACCAGCCAGAATCCAAATAGGAGAAGAAGTTTGGGTGAAACCGCCTAATGCCCGATGCACAACGCAGTGGGGAAGAGGAGTGATAACAGGAGTGCAATCCTCAAACAACTTAAGTGTCAATGAAATGCCATGACATGTTTTAGATTTAAGGCGTGTGGTCCATTTAGGTGATGAGGATGGTGGTACTGAGCCAGGGAGTGATGAAGATGAACCGGTGCCGATGCAGAGACCGCAAAGAGAACGCAATGCGCCGATCTGGACACGGGATTATGAGATGTGAATGATCTTTAATGATCATGGGGGCGTGTAGTAAAAAAAAAAAAAAAAAAAATCGTGCAAACCTTTTACCACTGGCAACGCCCGCTTCAGAGAGTGAAAGAAGAAAGAAGAAGAGAATGGCCACTGCGTCTATTTATAGACTAGAGATCATGGGAAGAGTATGCAAATAACTTTGGACAGTTTTGTCCTATAAAAAGCCTGTATTTGGGAGAGAGGGTGTCTTTTTTGCTTGGCAGAAGCAATTGCTGTCAGAAGTGCATAGGACTGCAGGATTGAAGAGTGAAGATTGAGTTGTGGGGTCATTGTATTTAACCACAATTCCCCTCTCACAAACTGAAAATGAATACAATTGCCTACTCTATTTATGCAATCAACTTGGTAGATAAATAAACAACATTCATGGACGAGAAAAGCTATTATTAAATAAAACAATCAAAAATTAAAATTTAAATTAAATGGTGAAATAAAATGTAGTTATTAACATTTGAATCTAAAAAGATAAAAATTAAAATTAATATAACAACGACTTATCTCAAAAGAGTTCCATCTTCAAAATGCAAACTGTTGAAGGGAAATTTGCTTTAAAAACATCAGCGTTTCAAAGACATTTTTTAAAAAAATTAACCGTTAAAAAAAAACGTGATCGTCTTCTGCACTTTGGCTAGTGATGTTTTAAGGAATTGCGAGATAAAGGAAAGCGGATGGGGGGGGGCATGTAAAGAGAATATAATTGTTATGCATGTTGTAAATGAACAACTTCTAATAAATAATTTTATGTTCATTTCATTTCACCAAGGAAAAATTAAAAGAATCGTTTTGGAATCAGAAATTAGGCTCCAATTTTTATGATCCTGATATTGATTCCGATGCCCCCCAAAAGTTCTGATTTTTACGATTCCCGATTCCGGTTCTGATAAATCGTCCCAACATTAAGAGGTTAGCATAAAGTCACCTCTCCAAACAAAAAGATCTCTCTCTCTCTCTCTCTCTCTCTCTATCACACACACACACACACACACACACACACACATAACTGACCTCCAAAAATTTAAAAAATGACCAAACGTTGTTTGGCTCAGAAGTGAACGATCATTTTTTTTATATCCTATGCAAAATTAATCCCACACTCTAAGTTAATTTAGTATTTATTCAAATTGGCGTTTATGGCAACAAAATATAAGCCCAAAAAGTCTGTACCAATCACGGAACGAAGATGATATATTCCAAAAATCACGCAAATTGATCAAATATTTTTTTTTTATTCAATTTTACAACTAAGCAAGTTTGTTTTCGTCAGCCATGATTAAATCCAATTAAATAAACAAGAGTGAGACACTTAATTCATAGTAAAATGGTCCAAAATCAGCGTTATGTTCAATACAGTTTAGTGTGCCACTACAGTTTATCGCCGAAAATGTTTTTTTCTGGCATCTGCCATCAGAATCAGAGGGAGAAATCAGTATTTTAAATTATGACCTAAGCATGAAATAACAAAAAAAAAAAAAAAAAAAAAAAAAAAAAATTGAACTAGATAATGATTACTACGGGAAAGAACTAATTACTACGTACCCCAACCTCTCTATGTTAAGAACGGCTTTCGACGTTGGGGGAGGGATGCTTATTCCGATAGCTATTCTTAACATGGGGAGGTTGGCGGTGTTTGTACGACGCTGGGATACGTAGTAATTAGTTCTTTCCGGATTCCGGAAGTAATCATTATCTAGTTCAATTTCTTGTTATTTCATGCTTCGGTCATAGTTTAAAAGATTTCGGTACTAGTGCCGAGAGTGATCCGGGCGTAAATAATAACGTTATCATTTAAAAAGCCATTCTTAACATGGGGAGGGGAGGGTGTTTTGTATCTATTCTATACTTCAACCTTACAATTGAATAAAAAACATATAAAACTTTAATTAAACTTGGAAATACGATTTAAAAAATAGCGCGGATCACTCTCTGCACTAGCACCAAGATTTCTCCTTCTTATTTTGACGACAGGTGCCCGAAAAAAATGGCGTCTCTATTTTTGGCGATAAACTGTAGTAGTACCCACTTCAGTAGTAAAATCGCTAAAAATCGTAAATTTTGATTTTCTAAGTTTAAAAAATACTTGATCGATTTACATGATTTTTGGAATATAGCATCTTCGTTCTGTAATGATTACATACACCCGTCTAGTTGAATCCACTGTGAAAAATTTCCCCCACTCTTTATCTGTGCCTAAATCAAAACGTGGATTCCATGAACAAAGCTTCTTTCTTAGAACTGTGGAACTCCATTCCGTCTGCCTGCTTCCCACTTGACTACAACTTGGATGTCTTCAAGTCCAACGTTAACAAATTCCTAATGAACCGCCCCCTTAAGTAAACACTTCATCAAATCTTCACACTGACGTACTGTACTTGCAATAACCCTTATCCCTTAGTGGCTTCCGGGCCTTGATAAGTGGTGACCACCATGTAAAAAAAAAATACATCATACAAACTTTTCTGTATTTTCTTTACTTTTAATTGCCGCTATTAGTGCCAATTTGAATAAGCACCGTTAATTTTGAAAATTTCTTTATACAGCCAATTTTTCACGCTTTTTGCATATAATCGCCTAAAAGATAGAATCTCATTTTTATTTTGAGTGAATTACTATACAGTAATATACATTGCTTTAAGTTCTTGAAAGACTGAAATTAAAAGTGATATTCCGTGCGTAAAATTAAAAGACAATAAAACAAACACACGAAGAATGTAAATAATTTTTTTTATGTATTTATGTTTTAACCTTTCCAATGCGAATAAACCTTCCTTTAAAGTAAAAAAAAAAGATTAAAATGGTAACGATTAATGTGAACACTAACAAAGGCATTCTCCTTTCTCAAAACAATGCAAATACAATGACGACTACTAAAAATTCGATAGGAGTGGTAGTAGTTCACGCATGCGAATTTCCGTTAGCATTTGTTCCTCTCGCTCTCCCTCATCAGCAGTCAGTAGCGTGTGAAGACGAAGCTAACTTGCATGCTTCCCGCACGCCACACACTCCTAGTTCACAACCTTTGCACTTCAGATATTAACATTCACAGGTAGGTGCAATTACACCAAGTTAGTCCACCCAGCAATTAGTGACAAAAGTTATTTATATATCAGATTGATAAAAGTGAAAGTGTACAAAGTAAATGAATTAAAACTCAAACTGACATAGCGACTGAATGTGTAACTTTTTTTTGTTTGTTTAGCATTCATCATAGCTTTTAGCATTCGGAAGGTATTTCGACTTTTACGTGTGCATCCACAGAGAATGATATATCCATAATTAATTTCAAAACTTCATTTATGAAAATTTTTAGCATCTATTTTGAACTTCTTAAAAGAAATAAAACTGTTTTCTTTATTGTGAAATCCACATTTCTCTATCGACAAGAAGAAATGCGAAGAAAATGTAGGTCACACGCTTAAAGATGGCTGTCCATCAGCAGCAGTAACTGCCATGAATCAGTAAACGAAGTATTTTTATTTGATCCAATAAAAATTAGAACTTATGAAAAAAAAGTGCTTAATTTTGGTCGTTTTCCAAAAGTTTACTAAAATAAAGTATACCAAGAACTGAGGTATTATTGAAGCGCTGCTGCGCTCTATAACCTCCTCTAAAAATAAGATTCTACTTTTTTAGGCGATTACATGCAAACAGCTTGGAAACGTTGATGGTACAAAGAAAAAAAAATAATAAAAGAATATTTTAGACTTTATAGTGAGGTATAAATTTAGCATAAAATAGTTATCCAATATAGTGTTTGTAAAAATTCTTGACCATATTCATAATTTCTTGAAAATCAATTGAGAGTACGTATGTTTTTTTTTTTTTTTTTTTTGAGAGGAAGGCTAAGTAATTCTTTTCTATTTATAATGTATTAAAACAAGTTCTAAAAAAATACTTTCTTGTTTGTTTTTCTTATAGATCCATATTATTAATGAATAATGTCCCTACTTCTATCCCCACCCTAGAAGCCTTATCAGAATTACTGCCCATCGAACACTAAAGCAAATAGGCTGGCCCATCTATTTATTCGCAATACCCTGCATAGTAGAAGCATCTCCTACCTTTATATGCTAGTTTCTACAGACCATGCTTTTTTTTTTCATAAGGTCAAACCGTGATCAATGGGCAGCCATTCCTTTTTATCACTCTAAAAAAAATATTTGGCTACATGCCCTTAAAAATACTATGTGGTCTGAAAATGTGAGATCATTACTACCCAGAGCAGGTGATCAGTTTATGTTTCTAGTTTAAAATATTTTTTTGGCATAGAATGCAGAGTTTTACAGTAATTATATAATTCTTTTTTAAGCATGAATCATCATTATCATTAGTTAGCATTTGTTTTATATGCTGGTATATGTTGGATGGTTTAAAAAAAATTGACTTCCAAAGTAACCTACCTCTACCCAGGTCTTTATTTATCCCTCTTTCTTTCAGATCGATTTTTTATCATTTCCTCCCACGTTTTCCTTGACATTCTCTTGTAAACTGGACCTACTTCCTCAACTGTTCTACTTCTACTAACCCAAGAACTCTTATCAATTTTTCCATTGTGGCCATATCATCAAAGTCTCCTGTTCTGCACACATCTCACTATACTGTTCAGATTTTATCTTCGTTTGAGATCATCAGAACTAAGCTCATCTTTTAGTACAAATAAAAGTTTTTAAAACTTAGAAAGGGTAGAAATAACTGCAACCAAGAGAAAGCATACCAAAATGATCAGGAAACGTATTGAAGACCTCATGATTTCTGAAAGATGTATAATAGTGTAGTGAATAATAGACAATCAACAATGTCTCCACTATCCAACAACCATGAAGTTGCTTGCACGGCAACCAAGATAGCTGACCTGCTTGCCCAGTTGTTCACCTACAACTCCACCTTAGACCCAACTAAGCACTCCCTTCCAAATTTTTCTTTGCAGACAAAAAAATCATCCCTTCCTTCCATTGAATTGTTAATCCATTAGGTACTAGTCCAATATTGAGACGAATATGCAACATAGATTCTTCCAAGGTAAAAAAAAAAATCCTAGATGGCCATACTTCTAAACAACATGATATTGATGCACGTATGTCGAGCCTTTATTATTCCTGATATCCATAAACGACCTCCCTGATAAAATAGTGTATCAGATGGGTATATTTACTGATGACCCCACTCTTTAATAGGCATGAGGGAAAAGCGGGTGTACACACATCCAAGGCAATGGCAAAACCTCTAGAAAACGACCTTCAGTCCGTAGTGGATTGTGGCTGTCAATAGATGATAGCATTTAATGCTACTAAGCTTCTTTTCATTTAACAGCTACAAAAACTCTTCTCAACCACCAATTGTCATGACAACACCTTACCCAAGACCTCATTCTCCAAATTCCTCAGCTTAGCATTCACATTCATGCATTGACAACATTGCCAAAGAAGGTGGGCTCCCTCTAACATGCTAGAAAATTATTCACACCTGAGAGTATCCTATATCTTTACAAATTTACGTCCATGCATGGAGTATCGTTGCCATATTAGAGCTAGTGCATCTACCACTGGTTTCTTACACTTAACCAGGGTCAAAAAAAGGGGGTCCAATCAATCTAATAGTTTTATCTACAAAGCTTTTGTCTCATTACTGCAATGTCACGTCCTTATGATTGTTGTAAATAGTTTTACAAGTACTTCAGCACATCAATTGGCAAAATTCCACCCCTTCACTATAGAGGCCCCCAGATGCTAGAAGGCTTTCGACTATGGCACAAGGACATGACATTGTAATAGAGAGACAGAGGTTTTGTAGACCGCTATTAAATTAGAGACTCTTTTTTGGACTCTGTTAAGTGTGAGAGACTAGTGGTTGGTGCACCAGCTCAGATGTGACAACAATACTCCATGCACAGATGAATGGTGGCTTTATAAAGATATAGAACACTGCCAAGTGTGAGAAGTTTTCTAGCACAGTAGAGTGCGTCCATCTTTTTTGCGGCAGATTTTTTTTGTAATTATCACGTTTAATTGTAATTCATTGCTCATAAATATTTTATTTGTAAAAAAAAAAAATGTATTGATGTTAATAAATTACTATTTCAGTACCATAACACAATTTTGTATCTGTGTATATATGTAATTCATGACAGAGTAAACAAATGAGTGCTTGTGCCTCAGTTTTATATGGAAAAAAAAAAAAAAGAAAAAAAAACACTAATTATTACCTAGGTGAAAATATATTGTTGGATCAAAAGCTTAACAGAAAAATAATTTAAAATGTATTCTTCTTTACTAATTAAAAAAAAATCTGTTTCAACTGGCAAATAAAAAAAATCCCTTGTGGATGTATATGAAATATCAGGAAGTTTCATTGGATGTTCTGTTTGTTTAGAAAGATAAAAATAGGCTCAAACTACTTTCCATATGTATGATGTGTAGGGATACGAGATGAAAGGTAAGAATTCATATTAACAAATAAAGCATTTCAATTGTTTGAAGGGTCCATGACCAAAATAAGGTTGAGAAACTTTCGCTTATAGTATTAAACTCCATAATTTAATTTCTCTTCTACTTCTCCCCCTCACCACCACCATCATCTTCTTTTTTCCATTTTAAATGCTGGCATGCGTTGCATGGTTTTTAGAAATTGATTTCCGAATTAACCTATCTCCGACCAAGTTTTTATTTATCTGTCTTTTTCTGAAGTCCATCCTTATAACTTTCTCTTATATTTTCCTTGGCCGCTGGCAGCTGTATGAAGGAATACAGAGTTACATCTCATTTTTTGAAGGTGGCAGTCATTTGAAAATAATTCCAACTGAAGCAAATATTTTCTAAAAGTAATTAAATCAAATTACATTTTATTCTTAACAACATAATGCAACAATCCATACGGAAAACTGATGAGTCAAATTCAAGTCTTCATTTTGTAGGAAGAAAGCTATTGATAACAAGGAAATGATAAAGAGACTGATTTTACTTCATATATTAGATAACAAAATTATTTTTTTTTGTTTTTGTAGCAATGACTTACCATTTATCAAAGGGAAATAGGCATAAGGGTTAAAGAGGTGGAGAGGTTAAATATCACGGAAGGATTGAAAATGATAAATGGAATAAACAAAATCTGAAGACTTAAGAGTTCAGTTTATGACAAGTACTTGCTGAGATTGGATTTGAAGATGACCATGTTGTGAACTGCAGGGAAGCAGTCTAGTAGTAATGTGTCCCACTGATAGGAAATATTTGGAAAGAAATTCTGTTCATGAAAATTACATTCGAGGAAGAAAAACAAAGGAAAGTTTTGTGCAGTTGTGGTAGGAAGACGAGTTCTTGTCATAAGTGTCTTGCAAAGAAGAACAAGCGATTGAAGTTCAGTTGAGCAACTTCTATGAGAATAGAAAAAGACTAGCAACATCTTTTGTGCAAAATGGGGTGGAGAGAAGGGAAAAGATTATCCCTTTCACTAGATTGTGTAGTCAATTTTGTACCTGTTAAGGTAAGAAAAGGTGATCTAGGTAGCATTTCTTTAGATATGGTAGCAGTCCTTCATCTGAGGATGTATGTGACTCTTAGATTATAAAACTATAAACTTAAATCATATATATAAACTTAGATGACATGTATAAACCAGCAAATCTCTCTGACAAATAGTATGGATTTAGGCAATGTAGTTCTACTGCACATATTTTAACAATCATCTCTGAACGCATATACCATGCGTTGGATAAGGTGGGCAAAGCCAGGCCTGTAGCCCTTCATATATCACAGGGCCTTTGACAAAGACTGGCATGAAGGGCTGCTAATGAAAATTAAATTCATTGATGGACATACATCCAAGCAGCATAACATTAATGCAGGAGTGCTTCAGGGATCGATCCTTGGATCACTATTATTCTTGATATTCGTAAACGACCTTCCTGATAATATTGTGTCTGAGATGGGTATATTTGCTGATGATACAATGCTCTATAACATGCATGAGGGAAGAAGGGAAGTACACAAATCTAAGACAATAGCTGAATTGTTAGAAAATGACCTTCAGACCATATAATTCTAGTAAGGCTAAGCTGGTCTCCTTTAACAATTACAAGATGCCTTTCCAACTACTGATACCCATGACAAATAACACCCTACTTTATAATTCTTTCCTTAAACTCCTCAGCCTAACATTTGCGGGCAATATGAACTGGAACTAATACATTGAGAACATTGTGAAAGATGCTGCAAAGAAGGTGGGTTCTCTCTATTGAGCTAGAAAATTACTCACACTTGAAAGTATCCTGTACCTCTACAAGGTTACTATTCACTTTTGCATGGAGTATCATTGCCACATCTGGGCTGGTACATCTACCATTCGCCCCATTTTCTTGAATCGGGTCCAAAAAAGAGTTTTCAATCTAATAAATCTCATTTTGTCAACTAAACTCCAACCCCTGTCCTGGAAGTGAAGGAGGTGATTAATGCATTAGTTACACTTATTCACGTGTTCCTAAGCAACAATAATACATTTCAACACTTTCAATAACACTTCACTTTCTCTCTTTCTTAGTTATGTTTATATGTTTAGAATTCACTCCAAACTAACCACTCATTATAAATTTTGGAACACAGCTGGTAAGCGTTAACAGAGCATAATGTAGTCTATATTTAGTTTAATTTAGTTTTATGCAAAAGTGTGTAAGATATGGAGTAGACTTGTTTGGTATCTTTTGGACGAGGTTTTGCTTGCTCGTTCAACTTCAATCGAGCGTTCAAATTCAGTCATAAAAATGAAGGAAAAATATTGAAATTTTGTCTAAGAGTAATAGAATTAAACCACTGAAATATAAAATCATAAGATAAACACATATATACCTCTAAATGACACCAAGGCAGCCATAAAACTTTCTTATATTTATCAACATTAGATGAAAATTAAGCGTTTTCAACTATGATTTTTTGAAAATTGTAAACTTTTGGCGTTAAATTTCAATGTGAACGAATACTGAGTATGAACATATATATATATATATATATATATATATATATATATATATACATACATACATACATACATACATATATTCTGAAAGTTCTATCTTTTAGCTTTCTAAATATTAAAACAGATATCACCTCTGACCCCTAGAGTTGTCTTTTCTTGACCCCCAAAGTCCCATAGAAGCTGTCTTGGCATATAAATGGGCAAAAAAGTCCCAGAAGATGAACACCCCTGGCTTTCTAAGGTTGATTTTCTGATTCTTCGGTCAAACAACTCTACTAGATGCAATTTTTTAAAAACTTTTCAAAAAAATTTACGTGCCGCAACAGTCCTTTTTCGGCCTTTTGGCCTTATTTTGGCTGGGCTCAAAAACTGGGTTCCCATTGATTGCTAGATCTGAAATTTGGCAGTTCATCATAACTTATGTATATTTTACATGGGTCAAAAGGATAAAAAATTCTGAGGGTGGGGGAGGGGTGGTGGTGAAATTTCGGTCTTTTACTGGATGATTTGGCATGAAATGTGGTGGAGTAGAAGTGGGAGACTTCTAAGGTGGTGTTAGGGTTAGGGTTAGGGTAACAGTAATAAATGCTTTTGTTAAAAAAGAAAAAAATTCCAACCCAAATTTTTATTTATTATTTGTTCCTGTAACATTACACTTGTTAATCATGCCTTTTTTATTTTTTGAATTCCATTTTCCCAGATAAAACCTGATTTGACCTGAAACCATAAAAACCCACCAAACGAATGTTCTAAACCTGGAAGACAACTTTGACATATCTTGGTTATTCCTATTGCTTAGCCATTCCATAAATGACAACCTTGAATAATGACACTTGGCTGACCAAGCTTTGAGGCCAATCCCTGCTAAGTTTCTCACAATCCTTCTTTTATATTTTAAACGTTATTTCTATTATTTTTTCAATGCTTATTTTTTCTTTTATTCTACCATACATTGCAAAGTGCCATGCTAGTTTCATCATCTATATATATAAATCCCAAATGTCTGTGAGTTTGTATGTTTGTATGTAACGCTAAAACTTTTGAAAGACACAACCAGACTTGATAAATTTGGTATCATATCGAAGCTCCGTGTCCCGGATGACAAATATCGAAATTTCACGTCAAACGGACGAGGAGAAAGGGGTAAACGTATCAGTTATCTCCAAGGGGGTCCCAAAAAAAACTGTCATTGTAATGCTTTTTATTACGTAATTCTTGAATGATCCAATGTAATTAATACGTAAAAAAAAAAAAGCTTAGTCATGTCACGTGACGTGACGTCAACGTCCACTAATGGCGAACAATTGTTAATAAAAAAATCTTTCTCCGATACTTTTGCATTTTTCTCTTCGGCTCAGTTATATCTTTTTTTTTACTTTATGCCAATGTTTCCATCGTTATTACCTGGTTAAAAATATTATTTATACAAGAGTTTTAACGAAAAATGCCAGGAAAAAATGTACGGGAATAAAAAAATTCACCTTTCAAAATATTAGACGATTATAAAAATATCGTAATATTTATGTAATGTAAAATAATTAGCCATTTTGTATATTACCACGTGACCTCATACCTCTTAAGCTGGAAGGGGGGGGGAGTAAAACCAACACCGTCTCTCTCTCTCACACTTACTCTCTCTCTCTCTCACTTTCTCTATCACCCTCTTTCTATTTTTCTATTCGTTTAAAAACGCTTAGTCATGTCACGTGACGTGACGTCACGGTTTGGTTACTATGGAAACACTTACTTTTTGTGCTGCTTCGAAAAGGAACAAAATTCAACATACACCGCTTCCTCTTCCCTCCCTCCCTCTCTCTCTCTCTCTCTCTCTCTCTCTCTCACACACACACACACACTTTCTTCGGTGTGTTTTTGTTGTTACGTACGTATTTTTTTATATTTTTATCTCAGTAATTTTTATTATATTTAATAGCATTTTCTTTTTTTTTTTTTCATGGGAAATTATTTTTCTATTCGTTTTAAGAAAATGCTATTAAAAAATAAAAATGCGATAAATTCTGGCAACAGTTATTTATTTATGCTATTCGCAGCCGGCCGGAAGAAACGCGCATAGACATTTTGTAAACATTGTTTTTAAAAAATATAAAATAATACTTCTATTATGTTTTAAACGACTGTAATAGTTTATTTTGGAAGTATAAAAAAAAGTCCATTAATTTGAACTTAAAGCCTGTTTGAATAAAACTTATATAAAAAAAAAACGTCACTTCCGGCAAATGGCTATGTAAACAACTGGTGGCATTTTTCGAATACATCGGTAAACACTGTATGTTTTTCGCGCTGAATAAATATGTTACATTGAATAAAAACACAAAAAATATATCCAGTTGGATAGAAAAGTAACTTATCTTGCCTTTCCTAACATTTATTTGTTATATATTTGTCTTTTGACCGTCCACTAATGGCGAGTTTTTTTTTTTTTTTAAATAAAACTAATTTTAAAATTTCGATGTTAGAAAAACAGTCCATCACATGTCAATATAAAAATTCTCTTTTTGTTTGATAAAAAGAATAAACAGTTAATAGATACAACAAAAAAGTCCATTAAGTTCAACAAACTAAACTCTTTTATTTATAATAAAACTCTTCGACAGTTTAAATGCTTTCAAAATCCTATGTAAGTATATCGTTTTTACTGTACACAGATTCGAAAAAGTTGTCATCAAACAAATATATGACAGAGTTGAATAAATATGTTACATTGATTAAAAACACTTCTTATTAGCATTTTCTTTTTATATGACAACGTTAATGTTCATGAATCTCTCTTTTAATCATTTTTATCGACTATCAGCCAAATAACCGGGGTCTAAAATTTGGGAAATTATTTTTCTATTCATTTAAAGAATATGCTATTAAAAAAGAAAAAGTCGATAAAAGTTAGACATAAACAGTAAAAAAATAGAAGATATTATTATTAAATAACAATAGTTATTAAAAATAAATATTAACATTTACAATAATAAAATGAGTTAGTATTAAAAATAATTATTAAAATAAAAATGAGTTTATTATTAAAAATACATATTAATATTCAAATAAAATTGTTTTTATTATTAAAAATAAATATTAATATTTAAAGTAGAATAAAATGTGTTTATTATTATAAATAAATATTAATATTTAAAATAATATGTGTTTATTATTAAAAATAAATATTAATATTTAAAATAATATAATGTGTTTATTATTACAAATAAATATTAATATTAAAATAAAATGTGTTTATTATTAAAAATAAATATTAAGGAAGGTCAACAGGTGGAGGAAAAATAGTCAATGCAGGTCATACCACCTGACCAGCTAAAATCGCCTTTTTATATAAGGCAGACAG
This sequence comes from Euprymna scolopes, assembly GCF_053919585.1. Classification (NCBI taxonomy): domain Eukaryota; kingdom Metazoa; phylum Mollusca; class Cephalopoda; order Sepiida; family Sepiolidae; genus Euprymna; species Euprymna scolopes. Next base: position 82,696,654 of record NC_136501.1, read on the forward strand.
TCAGACTATTTGCCTTGAGGGCGGGCTAAGCCCTCCTACCCCCCCCCACCCCAAAGCTGAGAGCTGGGGAAACTTCTCTCAGAAGGGGTATGGGAGGACAGGGAGACCTTCCCTCTTTCAACTAAGAGATAGATATCCTTTTGTATGGTTGATTGACCCCCCCCCCCTGTCGGTTCTGCTTACTCCATTCCGAAAGAGATCAACCTTACACAAAAAAAAAAAAAATATGGGGACAGGGAAGCCTTCCCGGGCCCCCTTTCTGGGAGGAGAAGTTCCCCGGCTCCTACCTTTTTGGGAGTGCTCAGCCCGTCCTCCAGTCAACCACAATATTTGAAGAATAAAGATATTTTTGTTTTTGTGTTTTAGGTGGTGACGGTGATCTGGGGAGTGGTTTTTTTTTTCACAAAAAAGGTACTTTTTACGAATGGGTATCCAAGAAAATTACAGTATTTTGTCAGAAATTAAGATTTTCATTGACCACTCTCAATACTATCAGAAATGAACAAAGTTAATTAAACAGTCTACACAATATAAACTAACTGTTTTGTTGGCTTTTTATTCTAACTCCAAACTAACCCATAACTACATTTTTCTTTTATTTTGCAAATTTGATTTCCTTTAGTTTATATTGTGTAGCTGAATCAGAAATTGATTTATCTTTTGTCATTTGTAGTTAACATGCTATCAGCGCAATTACTACAGTGTAATCACACATGATCTACCAAAATAAAAACACTTCAGATAAAGTCTTAAATAGAATTCAGTTCCTTACATGACATCTGATGAAGTCAGTACAAACGTTACAAACTAATACTTGAAAAACAATTTGACATTTACTGTACTACAATATCACATTTGTATAGAAGTAGAAATCTGGATACCTATTCTGATACCTAATAAAAGAAAGGACACTCTTTGGGGCGGATTTTGATGATAACAAGTCACTAATTAGAAATTATAATAAACATTGAAATAATTTAAGAATTTTACCAAAATAAAATTACTTGGTAATCACCCAATTTCTGCCACAAAATTTTATTTGGCAAAACTCATAAGCATAAAATATATATTTTCTAATTTCATCTTTTTTTTTTTACATAATCTGGTTTGATGTTTTCCTAAATATTCAAATCACTATATTTTGCTGCTTAATATTAAATACAGCAAATGAGTTATTTTTATGCATCAAACAATTACATTTTCTCATTCATCCAAACTAATCACTGAACATCAATTTCATATTGTCTTATTACTGTGCTTGATGTCATCAAGTAGAGCGGATCATTTTTTTTTACATTTGTTTACACATTTTTTACAAATGTTTTTGAGAGTCCATACAAAGTTATAAGTGTTCAACATTTTTTTTCATTTGAATATATTTTGTCTAAGATTCTTAGCCTATGTCATTGCATACCAATTTGTTTCTTGAAAGTTAAGTTCACTGTAAAAACATCTGATACACCAAAATCCCTGATACCTGTTTCTTATAAGCGCCAAATAACTATCACTATTTCGATTTGTGTTTCATGAGAACAATTCAATATTGATACATTATAAGAAACATTTCCAGTGCTTTTCTCTTTTTAGCAATAGTTGGTTGATAATTAGAGGACACAACTAACCCTATACTATGCTTTACTTTGTTTTGTATATATATTTTGTATTGTGTGAAATTAACAAAGATTCATATGCAGGAATCTGTTGATACATTCCAAGAATCCCAATGCGACCAACAAACTTGAAAGACTACAATTTCTTTTTACTATGACCAATAAGAAAGCTCAAGGACTAAGTTGTTGGACTCATCCTGATCACCATTTTAAATTATTGTTAACAGTAAGTTTAACATTTTAAGTACAGAATAATATTCCTTTTGATATTTATAAATTACTATTTTCTGTGACAGATGTTACTTTTTCAATATTGATTGTACCCTCTTTTGTGTTTTTAAATTTTGCATACAATAATATTAAGCACACCATACCAAGACCACTATTTGAGCATCTAATAAACTGCCTACCAAGACCAATGTTTTCAAGTGACAATGGAGAGTATTCATGTTATGTTTCACATTTTTATGTTTTGAAATATTTTGCTGCTTAATATCAAATTCAGCAGATGTTTACTTTGTTTTGTGTATATACTTTATATTAGGTAGAATAAACAAAACTTAATTTCGCTACCATCATTATTTGTAGTGACATGCACTGTTAACATAAATAAAATCACTGGTGACAATCCCTGATACCTGTTTCGTATAAGCACCAAATAACTATGATAATGTGTTATTGTTGATACATTATAATAAACATTTCCATTGACTGGTCGTTTGCTTAGCTTAGGTTTACATCATTTTTTCACAATGTTTCTCTACTTGCTTTCAGCATGAGAGCAGATCATATTCTGCACATGTTTCATGCATATCACAAAAACTTATAATATTTGATCAACATTTGACTAACAATTTTACAAAAAAGACCTACCACCTTAAGGGGGGTAAAGGTAAGGCTCCCCACATAACCATAAAAGAAAGCCGCCCCCCCCCATACAGTGGGAAAGAGCTCCCTTCCCATTCTGGGGCAGAGAAGGGGCAAGGAAAACTCTTAAACATAAATGGTCAACGGAGGGTATACACCCTGGGAAACTAAAAGTCTATATGGAATCTGCATAAATTAAAATATCCTGTTTAAGCGTATTGTATGACAGGGAGGGAAGGTCAACAGGTGGAAGAAAAATGGTCTACGCAGAGCATACCGCCTGACAAGCTAAAATCGCCTTTTTATATACGGCAGACAATCAGACTTTGATTGCCTGGACGGCGGGCTGAGCAATGAATGTGGAAGCCGGGGAACTTCTCTCAGAAGGAGGATGGGAGGCCCAGGGAGCCTTCGCTCTCCTCCTAAGAGAGGGATATCCTCTTACTCCCTTTGGAAAGAGATCAACCTTACACAAAACAAAAAATATGGGAAGAGAAGCCTTCCCGGGCCCCCCTCCCCCTTCTGGGAGGAGAAGTTCCCTGGCTCCAACGTTTTTTTTTTGGGGGGGGGGGCCTAAGCCTGTCCTCCAGGCAACCAAATGAAAAAGAAATTTACCCATCCCACCTTTGTAGGAAGTGTGCTCAGCCCACCTTCTGAGCCACTGTGAAAGTTTCCTTCCACCAAAAGGGAAGGGAACGAGGAAGGAAAAGTCTCTGAGAATCTTCATGCAATTTCTTTGACAAAGAAACTGTTTTCACTTGATTCCACACAAAATTTTTATTGCTTTTTCATCTATTGTCTTATATTAGGATTTCTTTATGCATGTTATTTTATTTAAGAGTACTAAATAGCTTTTCAGTTTCTTGAGACTCTTTCAACTGTCTGGATTCTGCAGCAACGTTGTGGAGTGATATGTAAAACATAAATTGGTACTTTATAACAATAGGTATGTAGAATTCTAACTCGCCAGTGTTGATCGTTTCAATTATTTACAAATTCACCAGGTCCTGGATATGACCATAAACTGTATCCAAACATGGGGCTTTGTGAAGTGTGAAGCCACCATTTAATTGCTATTGCTACCAGGTCCACTCAGATCTGGAGTAGTAGTACCTGTTAGGGTCCCAATTATGAGTTAAATAGAAACCAACATTAAATAAACAAATATATTCTAGGAAAAAAAAATGTCACTAGATTGGGCATGATATAGTGTTGATATGTCATAAAACAAAATGAACCAACAAATTCACCAATCGACACAATATCAACAAATGTATCTTTCTTTTCCTTATTCTGTGCTTATTTCTTGGTACTAAGCTTATCATTAACTAACCCTGACATTTCTTTTACTTTGTTTTGTGTATATATTTTATTTTGTGTAGAATAACCAAAAAGACATTTAGCTACCACATTTGCAGCGAAATGTTAGCATACATAAAATCACTGGTGACAACCCATGATGTTTTTTCTTATGAACACGAAATAACCAACACGCTTTCCATTGGTTTTTCATGATAACAATTTAATATTGATAAATTATAATAAACATGTCCATTACTTTTCTTTTTTTATCAATAAATATACTTGGTTGATAATTAGAGAACACAATGTTTATTGTAATAAAACTTGTGATCTATAACATCCAATTCTAAAAATTAAACTTTCCTTTCTCAATTGAAACAAACAACATACCCCACACTATGTTCCTAAAAATGAGGATTTTACTATTGCGTTTACATAATTTTTTAGCTATGTTTCTCTTACTTTCAGCATGAGATCATTTTCTACACGTGTTTCATGCATACCACACAAACATTTTACCTCTGACATTTTTAATTTTTTTCCAATTTCCTTTCACCATGAACATTATCATTAGTACAGTTTTCATTTAAAATGAAGCTGTACATGGTTACTATTACTTGGAAAGCAGATCTAAAAAAAAAAAAAAAATATCTGTTTTCACTTTGAAAATTTACGATTTATAGATCTCGGATTTGGCCCTTCTTCACCTTTTATCTTACATTTGTAAATATTGTATATATAAACTTTTTTCTTATTTCTCCAATGTTATTTCATTCATGCAATTTCATAATCCACCAACATTGTATAAGATTCAATTCCATTTGACACTTGAAAACAACTTTTTATATAGTAAACAGCATTTATTTCTTTTCAGACATATTCTTATTTTATTTTATTTCCAGTACTATGTTTTATTTCATTTTGTGGACACTCATTTAACTCTCTGGGATGCTGCAGGGAACATGTAGAGTGATATATCAAACAAGAAGTGGTACTTTATGACAATAGGTATCTAGGATTTACACATACCAGTGTTGATAGTTGGAAATATTTACAGACTAACATTTTACACAATATAAACACATGTACCTTTTTTTTCTTTTCCTTTGCTTATTTCTCGAACCTAAACTTATCATTAACTAACCCGTAACTTTGTTTACTTTGTTTTGCGTATATATTTTATATTGGGTAGAATTAACAAAACTTAATTTCGCTACCATCATTATTTTTAGTGACATGCACTGTTAACATCAATAAAATCACTGGTGACAATACTTGATACCTGTTTCGTATAAGCACCAAATAACTATCACTATTTCGATTTGCTTTTTCATGATAATATGTTCATCTTGATACATTATAATAAACATTTCCATTCACTGGTCGTTTGCTTAGCTTAGCTTTACATCATTTTTTCACAATGTTTCTCTACTTGCTTTCAGCATGAGAGCAGATCATATTCTAAACGTTTCATGCATATCACACAAACTTATAATATTTGATCAACATTTGACTAACAATTTTTTGCCAATTTCCTTCAACATTCTCATTACCATTACTACAGTTTACATTTTGTCGTTAAAATGAAGCTGTACATGTTTCCTATTACTTGGAAACCAGATTTGTAAAAATCCCATTTTTTTTTTCACTCTGAGAATTTTCATTATATTTCTTGGACAAACGATTTATTTTCAATGAACTTCAGCACATGATTGTTACTGCTTTTTCCCCTTTTGTCTTATATTTGTTTTTCTTCATGCCAAATATTTTATATATCAATTTTTTGCTAATTTCTTAAATTTTATTTCTTTAATTCTTAGTCCACCAATATAGTATAAGTTTCAATTGCATTGAACGCAATGTTTTAGATAGTAAACATCAGCATATTTCACTTTTCAAGCACTTTTTCATTTTATTTCAAATACTATGTTTTATTTCATTTTGTTGACACTCATTTACCCCTCTGGGGTGCTACAAGGAACATGTAGATTGATATACCAAACATGAATTGGTGCTTTATAACAATAGGTATCTATAATTTTGCTTAATTCTCTAACCTAAACTTATCATTAACTAACCGAAAATTATGTTTTAGTTTTGTGTATATATTTTATATTGTGAAGAATAAACAAAAATTCATTTCACCACCACATTTGCACTGTTAGCATACACAAATATCACTGGTTACAATCATTGGTAGCTGTTTTTTAAAAACACCAAATAACATTCACGCTTTCCATTGGTTTTTCATGATAACAATTTAATATTGATAAATTATAATAAACATGTCCATTACATTCTCTTTTTATCAATAAATATACTTGGTTGATAATTAAAGAACACAATGTTTATTGTAATAAAACTTGTGATCTATAACATCAAATTGTATAAATTAAAGTTTCCTTTCTCAATTGAAACAAACAACATATCCCACACTAAAAATGAGGATTTTACTATTGCCTTTTAGATCATTTTTTAACAATGTTTCTCTTCTTACTTTCAGCATCAGAAAATATAATTTTCTACACGTGTTTCATGCATACCACACAAACGTATATGTGACCAACATTTTACCTCTGATACATTTTTTTCCAATTTCCTTTCACCATTGTCATTATCATTAGTACAGTTTTCGTTTTGTCTTTAAAATGAAGTTGTACATGTTTCTTAATACTTCGAAACCAAATATATCAAAAAATAATTTTTTTCACTTACAAAATTTTCATGATATTTCTTTGACAATCATATTTGTTTTTAATTGAATTCAGCATATGATTCTTACTGCTTTATCACCTTTTATCTTATATTTCTTTTTCTTCATGCCAAATATTTTAAATATCAATTTTTTGCTCATTTCTTAAATTGAATTAAAAAAATGGATTTTTTTATTCCACCAATATTGTATAAGGCTCAATTCCATTGAACACAGTGTTTTATATAGTAAACATCAGCATTTGTTTCTATTTTATTTCAAATACTGTTTCATTTCACTTTCTCGATAATCATTTACATCTTTGGGGTGCAACAGGGAACATGTAGAGTGATATATCAAACATGAATTGGAACTTTATAACAATAGGTATCTAGAATTTCCACATACCAGTGTGGATAGTTTTAAATATTTACAAACTTACAATTTACACACTATAAACAAATGTATCTTTTTTTCTTTTCTTTGCTTATTTCTCGAACCTAAACTTATCATTAACTAAACCTAAACTTTGTTTACTGCATTTTGTGTATATATTTTATAATGGGTGAAATAAACAAAACTTAATTTGGCTAATATCATTTGTAGTGGCATGCACTATTGACATATATAAAATCACAGGTGACAATCCTTGATTCCAGTTTCGTATAAGCACAAAATATCTATCATTATTTCGATTTGTTGTTCATGATAAAAATTTAATATTGATACATTGTAATAAACATTTCCATTGCTTTTATCTTTTTATCAATACATATACTTGGTTGATAATTAGAGGACACAACTAACCCTATACTTTGCTTTACTTTGTTTTGTATATATATTTTGTATTGTGTGGAATTAACAAAGATTCATATGCAGGAATCTGTTGATACATTCCAAGAATCCCAATGCGACCAACAAACTTGAAAGACTACAATTTCTTTTTACTATGACCAATAAGAAAGCTCAAGGACTAAGTTGTTGGACTCATCCTGATCACCATTTTAAATTATTGTTAACAGTAAGTTTAACATTTTAAGTACAGAATAATATTTCTTTTGACATTTATAAATTACTATTTTCTGTGACAGATGTTACTTTTTCAATATTGATTGTACCCTCTTTTGTGTTTTTAAATTTTGCATACAATAATATTAAGCACACCATACCAAGACCACAATTTCAGTATCTAATAAACTTCCTACCAAGGTCAATGTTTTCAAGTGACAACGGAGAGTATTCATGTTATGTTTCACATTTTTATGTTTTGAAATATTTTGCTGCTTAATATCAAATTCAGCAGATGAGTTCTTTCTTATGCATCAAACAATTACATTTTCTGATATTCATTCAAACTAATTATTGAAAATCAATTTCATATTTTCTTTACTAAAATATTACTATGCTTGATTTCATCAAGTGGTGCGAATCTGTTTTTTACACTAACAATGTGCACATTTTTTGAAGAATAAAGTTTTTTTTTTTTAAGGTGGTGAAGGTGATCCGGGGAGTTTTTTTTGTTTTTTTTTTCCAAAAAAGGTACTTTTTACGAATGGGTATCCAAGAAACATTCAGTATTTTGTCGGAAATTAAGATTTTCATTGACAACTCTCAATACTATCAGAAATGACCAATCTACACAATACAAACTAACTGTTTTGTTGGCTTTTTATTCTAACTCCAAACTAACCCATAACTACATATTGCTTTTATTTTGCAAATTTGATTTCCTTTAGTTTATATTGTGTAGCTGAATCAGAAATTGATTTAACTTTTGTCATTTGTAATTAACATGCTTTCAGCGCAATTACTACAGTGTAATCACACATGATATACCAAAATAAAAACACTTCAGATAAAGTCTTCTTACATAGAATTCAGTTTCTTACATGACATCTGATGAAGTCAGTACAAACGTTACAAACTAATACTTGAAAAACAATTTGACATTTACTGTACTACAATATCATATTTGTATAGAAGTAGAAATCTGGATACCTATTCTGATACCTAATAAAAGAAAGGACACTCTTTGGGGCGGATTTTGATGATAACAAGTCACTAATAAGAAATTATAATAAACATTGAAATAATTTAAGAATTTTACCAAAATAAAATTGCATGGTAATCACCCAATTTCTGCCACAAAATTTTGATTGGCAAAACTCATAAACAGAAAATATATATTTTCTAATTTCATCTTTTTTTTTTACATAATCTGATTTGATGTTTTCCTAAATATTCAAATCACTATTTTTTTGCTGCTTAATATCAAATACAGCAAATGAGTTATTTTTTATGCATCAAACAATTACATTTTCTCATTCATCCAAACTAATCACTGAACATCAATTTCATATTTTCTTCACTAAAATATTACTGTGCTTGATGTCATCAAGTAGAGCGGATCATTTTTTTTTCATTTGTTCACACATTTTTCCAATTTATATATATTTTGTCTAAGATTCCTAGCCTATGTCATTGCATACCAATCTGTTTATTAAAAGTTAAGGTTCACTGTAAACACATACGTTACACCAAAATAAAAACGCTTCAGATAATGTCTTGATATTCAATTAAGTTTCTCACATGACATCTTATGAAGTTAGTAGAAATGTTACAGACTTTTGAATCTCAAACACTTTCAATACTGTGCACTGATATTTTCTTTTTTGGAATATAAGCACATTCATGATTTTTTTTACAAACGCCAACAAATGTCACATTTTGTAGCAATGTACTGAAACAATTATAAAAATAGGTATCTAGGAAAAGGCCACTACATATGTTATAAATTCCAAATTTCCACAACCTGGCAAATACTGGTACACGCTAGCAAATTTAGATTTGTAATTACAGAATATGATTCTAATTTTTTCCTTTGCTCTTTATTCTAACACTACACTAAGTTTACTGTTTTATTTCGCTACAGTTGATATTGTGTAGAACAATAAGAAAATCATAGTGAACAATGCATTCAACAAAATTTCACACACATTTCTAGATACCTATATCTAATAAGTTCAAAAGAAAGGACACACTTAGGGAGGTATTTTGGTGGTCAAGTCACTAAATAGAGATTAGCTGGTTTCCCGGCATAGCCCAAGATGTAATAAAGATTGACTGAAATACATGTTCTAGCTGGTTTCTAGGCGTTGCCAGGGATGTAATATAGACACATTATGTTGTATATTACCTGTTCTCTTCTCCCTAAGGTAAAACAATTTCATGTACATGCTGTAAATTACCTACACTAGGGATAAAACATGAACAATACCAGTCCTAGGGTAGATAAAACAAATAATACATAGAGATGAAAGATTCCTCTCCCCTAAGAATAAAACATATATTCAATATCTGCTTTTGTTTTTTCATTGTTTATACGGTCCCGAGCAACGCCGGGTAGCCCTGCTAGTCTATAATATAAATATCACCTGTCTGTTTAAATGTATGCATGCATGCATGTATGTATGTCTGCCTAAAACTTTCGACTGAGCTGACGGATTTTCACGAGATCAGTATTGTTTTCAAGCTCAACCCTCCAGACGACAAATATTGAAAAATTGGCTATAAACATTAATTCTTTCACCCTCAACTGGGCACTTTTCTACAGGAAGGGGTCACTTTTTTCGCCGATATTTTCGAAAGTCATCACTTTTTGATTGACTAGCCTTAATTTAAACCTTTGTCACTTCCGGTTTGGCAATGGACACAACAGCAAAGATGTCACATTTCTTTTTTTTTACATTCCTTTCCTCCTTCGTGGTACGGTTCGAGCCTGTCTGCCTACTATCATTTTTTTTTTTTTTTTTTGCTCAACACACACCTCCAAACACCTGGGCAATGCCGGGCACCCAGGCTAGTCTAACATATAAAGTTATTGTGTTAGATGTTAAAAGTTAGATGAAAATAATATTTAAAATGACAAGTCAAATTTTGCTTCAAACTAGCCAATTTTCATTTGTTATTAATGTACCATGTTATTGGCAATATAATAACATTTTTCTGTAATTTATTTTAAAATTACTTAGTCTAATCTAGATGACTGGTAATATGAAACATTTTTAGATAATCACCTAAAAATAAAAATCAGCTTATGTTAGTAATAAAAAAGACAACTTTCAATAGAGTTACAATTTTCTGCATACTTTTTTAACAGGGATAATGAATTTTTATTTTTTTAACATATTCTTGCAATGCAGTGAAAAAAAAATAGGCAATATCTGAGTACTTTTAAATTTCAATATTTAAAAAAATCTCATAACATCATTTGTAAGCAGTCAATCCTAAGCATAAGTCAAATGATGTAACTCATTATTTGTCTACAACTAAAATTTTATTTCTTTTTCTGTATAAGTTTAAAATAAACATTAAAAATTAGAATAACTTGACTCTTTTCTAATCAATTCCAGGTAGGTACATCTAGTATTATAAATCGAGATTATAGTCTGAGTTTTTCATTTAATCCTTGTTAAGTCTCTCATGATCCTCCATTTATATTTCTGTTCATTTTCTCTTATTTTATAGCACAATATCCAGTGTCACGTTTCATCTTATATATTAAGAATACTGTGCGCATGAATTGCAAAACATAAAAGGTGAAGCATTTGTGTGTTTTCATTTTGTTACAGATCATCATGTCTGCCTCACAATTAATGTTCATAAAAGCAGAGGAAGACGACAAGGAAGTATTAAAAAAAAGAATCAAAGAATTAGAAAATGAAAATCAAACTCTGAAACAAGCGCTGGAACAACTGCAACAACTTCAGGGAAAATGCTGCGATTGGTGTGGTATGTAAAAACTTTTCTTTATATATACACAATAGATAAAGTGTTATTTGTAATGTATAGCAGAAATATTTAACTTTATATTATTTCTTTTTTTTTTTTACAAAGGAGTTACCACTTATCAGACCGAGGCCACTCGAGGATAAGGGTTAATGAGTGTATGGAAGTCAATGAGAAAATGTAATAATCGTTTGTAGTGGAAATCTGGTAAAGAATTACTTAAGGGGACAGCTCATCAAGAACTTGTTCATGTTGGACTTGAAGACGACCATATTGTAGTCAGCTGGAAAGCAGGCAAATGGAAGAGTGCAGTTCTAAAAAAGAAGCTTTGTTCATGGAATCTACATTTAGATTTAGGCACAGATAAGAGTGGGGAAATTATTGATAGTGGTTTCAGATAGACGAGTGTTTTTCGTAAAATCAGGCAAGATTGGACCATAGATTTACATTAAATATACTGTAGACGTTAATTGTTCTTATATAGTTATGCTAAATCTATTGTTTACATAGATTGTACATGTTATTAAATACTGTTTTTTTTGACACATTGGCACATGTTGATAAGTTATTATTTCATCTTTTTTTTTAAACTATGTAGATCTTCTTTTTTTTTTTTTTTTGAAGTACAATTGACTAAAATTCTTTCTTTATATGGTAAATAAAAAAAATAAAATGAATAATATAGCCGAGACCCGGATTTTGCTGAAACCTTACACAGTGAACTATATTGTTTAACTCTAACATTTAATCATAACCAGAAATTGACAGTTTATATACTTCCAAAATGTCCTTATATGTGATTTTGAAGCTTTTAAACTGTCTATTCCTGACTATTTGCATAGTGTGTGCATGCATGTGCGTGTGTTTGTTTGTTTGTGTATATGCATCTGTGCGTGTGTGCGCATGTCCACGTGTTTACGAGTGTGCATGTGTGTGTCTGTGTGTTTTTTGTGTGTGCAGGTGTGTTTTTTGTGTATGCAGGTGTGCATGTTTGTGTGTGGTGGTTGGCTTTGCCTTGTGTGAGATCATGATTTCCGGTCGCTAAATCACTATAGATTGTCTTTATAACGTTGTGCTTTATAAAGTATTTATTTATTGGCAGAATCGTTTGTTCCTTGCTAATGGAGTCAGAGATGGCTTTGTGGCTACCGGCGGTAATTGTGACGTATATGATTTATGTAAATGTTAATTTCAGCTATATTCTCACCATGATAAACAGTTTGTTCCTTGCTAATGGAGTCAGAGATGGTATCGTGGCCACGTTTGAATCTCCCAACCGATGGTAATCATGATTCCCTGCACTGATGATACCTGAAAGGATGAAACACCGAATAGACCAAAGGAGATTGCAGATTACATTGTTATGATGACTGAACTTATGCATTCATGGCTTGAAAGTTTCATCTCTCTGTTGCAGATATTAACAATGTGAGACTCTAAGAAAGCAACCTGTATCATGGACGTGCATCAGAAGCAGAGAAGTGTCATTGAATTTCTGGCAAAAGTACATTGAGAATGATAGTGACAATATAAAAAAAATAGAGTCTGGAGCACAAAAGGTTGTTTATTTTAATGATATCACTCCTGTCTTCGTAGCTCTTCAATTTTTTGAGTAAAAAATAAAATAGAAGGCTACACTTTTGGAGTGATCCTTGATTAATTCATGTATTATAAGGTAGTATAATATATTGTGTAGATTTAGACGTGATGTGTTAAGTCTTGATTCTACTTTGATTTCATTAAAAAATTCAGAAACAATTTGTAAGATGTTCTTCTTGCAGAATTAAAAGTAAGTTTTTTATTTTATCATCCTTATCATCATTATTATATAGAAGTATTTTTATTATTATTATAATTATTACATAGAAATATTCTTATAAAGAGAGATTATTTTGCTATTTAATTTACATGTGTTTGTGGTGCATACAAACACACATATGTAAATTACATGGCCATACTGAAAAAATGCTAAGATTAAGTAATATTAGTGATTTAACCTGCATAGAGTGAGAAGAAATGAGAGAAAAAAACTAAAAGATAGATGACTTGTTTACTTAGCAACTTTGATTCAAACATAACTTAATCCCACAACTAAAGTATATTTTAACATGTATTCTATGTTATCTATAATAAAAATCTCACCTGTCTATTTAAATGTATGCATGTATGTCTCGCAAAACTTTTGGCAGAGGTGACAGATTTTCACAAAATCAGTATCATTTTGAAGCTTTGGACGACAAATATTGAAAAGTTGGCCAAAAACTCCCCCCTTCACCCTTACCTGATGCCATGTTTTTCGTTCGTTTTTTTTTCCATCACGTTCGCTGTTTTTTTATTTTTCAAATTTTAAAAAAAAGTTTTAACATGGTTCGTTTATTCTTTATTTTGCATCAGGTTCGCTGTTTTTTTTTTTTTCGATTTAAAAACAGTTATAATATTTAAACAGGGTTATTATGCTCGCTTATTCTTTATTTTCCATTTTGTTTTGTCCCCCCCCTCCAACACACCCTCACCACACTCGGGCAATGCTGGGTACCTCCGCTAGTTAAAGTACGAGCCTGGGGGAAACAAACGTTGATTAATTCACATTTAGGATATAAATAGGTGATATTGAGTTTTGGAATCTTTCAAATTTTTGAGTTTGAAATGAATAAATGAAATTCTTTTGTATTTCTTTAGAAATTCTGATGCCAAGTTCTGACCAAGAACGAACTACAATCAGCAATTGGCTTGAAGGAGTAGTAACAGCTTTAAAATCCCAAAAAGGAGAGTCAGAACTGATCATTGATGATGATGATGATGTGGAGGAGGAAGGTATACAAAATTCTTTAGAAGCCACGGGCTCCACCCTGCCACTTCTGCAATCATCACCTTTGCAGCCGTTATCATCACAACCATCATCATCACTACCACCACCACCACCACCACCACCACAGCCACAGAGTTTAGGAACTTTGCCAGATTTTAAGATCAACCCCATGATATCAAGTGCACAACCAACTATTGTCAGGGTGAGATTTTCGTTTTGGTTTTTAATTGGGCGAAAAAAAATAAAACAGACTTTATTAAAAAATATTTTGTATCTTTAAATGGTATTTATCATTAATCAAACAGCTAAAGTTATTTTGTGATATTTTAAAAGTTGGATCGAAATAGCATTTCTACATCTGCAAACTCAAACACTCTCATCCGTTTGTTGATCATCAAATTCGATTCAACATCTGTTTTCCCTGGTATCATCAAGGCAACAAAACTTCTGGACAATCTCAATAGCTTTGCGATCCAAATATATGAGTTCTCATCTGTCTCCATTGTCTTATATTTCCTGCATACGAACAGTTTTTCTTCCTGTAATTCCACTGCATTTCTTGCACACTCAAAAAGTTGAGTTACACTTTTTTTTTTTTTTTTTTTAAATTCAATTTTCACCCCAAACAAGGCACAGTGCCACTTTGAAGCAGGGGGCTACTATCAGGGACATAATTTGCAGGGCCATTATGAAGGGAGATGAGTAGAAAGATGTTTGTTCACATTACACTTGAACTTCTGCATATCAGTACAGTGGGGAAAGCAGAATCCCGGAAGGGAGTTCCAAAGATCTGCAGTTCTGAGGAAGAAACTATTGGAGTAAAAGGCTTTCTTGCACCTAGGGATCTCTACTGTAAAGGGGTGAGACTTAGTGGCTTGTCGGGTTTTTCGAGGGTAGTTACGTCGAGGAGGTACAAGTGTTTTCACTTCATCAGAGCATTCACCATTAAAGTATTTGTAGAACAGAAAGAGGGATGCAACATCTCGTCGATGGGACAGAGGCTGAAGCCTAGATGACAGTTTAGGACCTATCAGGTTGGTGACTCTCTTTTGAACCCTGTCCAGGAGGGAGAGACAAGCAGCAGATGCACCAGCCCAGATGTGACAACAGTACTCCATACATGGGCGAATGGTGGCCTTATAGAGGTACAGGTTACTTTTAGGTGTAAGTAGTTTTCTAGCATGGTAGAGGGAGCCAACCTTCCTTGCAGCAGCCTTGGCAATGCTCTCAATGTATCTATTCCAGTTCATATTCCCTGTAAACATTAGGCCAAGGAGATTAAAAGAAGTACTTTCAGGCAATGTGTTCTTGGCCATTGCTATTGGTGGTAGAGAATGTTTCTTGTAGTTATTGAAGGAAACAAGCTTAGTCTTAGCAGCATTGAATGTGACCATCCATTTTTATCTCCATTCCACTACTGATTGGAGGTCATCCTCTAGTGTTTCTGCCATTTCCTTGGAAATGTGTTCATTTGTTTTCCCCTCATATCTGTTATAGAGAGTGGTGTCATCGGCAAATATACCCATCTCCGAAACAATTTTATCAGGGAGGTCATTTATGAATATCAGGAATAATAGAGGTCCAAGGATAGACCCTTGAGGTACTCCCGCATTTATGTCATATTGTTTAGATGTACGACCGCCGAGGACAACTTGGATTTTTCTCTAACTTAAGAAGGATTTAATTACATTATGTATTTTTCCAGTGATTCCATATGATCTAATTTTCCTTAGAAGACCATCATGCCATACCCTGTCAAAAGCCTTAGATATATCAAGGGCTACCGCTCTACCTTCCCCTGTTTTGTCCAGTGAACGGTATATACGTTCAGAGACTACAGTTAAGATATCTGCTGTTGAACGGGCTGTCCTGAATCCATATTGTTTGTCAGTCAGGAGTTTAGCAGCTGTTAGGTGCTGGACTAGGGCTTGATTAACTAAGGACTCAAATATTTTGGCGAAAAGTGGGAGGAGGCTAATGGGGTGATAATTTAGTGGGTTAGTTCTTTTGCCAGAATTCTTGAAGACTAGTAACACAAAAGCGGTTTTCCAGCAGTCGGGAAAGCAAGATTCGTTGAGGCATTTATTGTAAAGTTTGGAGAGAACTGGAGCAACCTCGGCAGAGCATTTTTTAATAGCACAGCCGGGATGAGATCTGGTCCACATGCTTTTGAAGTGTCTAGGTTTTTTATAATACCATGTACCTGAGAAGAGGTGATTTTCAAATCGTCTAGTGTGGCGTCTGTCCGCAAAGGAAAGTCAGGGAGGGAGTGGTGTGCCGGGTCCAGTGTGGAGTTTGAGGCAAACCGACTGGCAAGCAGATTAGCCTTGTCAGTTGCCGTGCAAGCAACCTCATGATTGTTTGATAGTGGGGGAATCGTTGACTGCCCATTATTTACTACGCTGTTGTAGATTTTCCAAAAATCCCGGGTTCCTAATTTCTGTGCTTCAATGCGTTTTCTGGTGGTTTAAGAGTAATCTGTCTTAGCAGTCACTATCACTCTCTTACAATTATTTCTAGCTTCTATATACTTCTGTTTGTTTGAGCTGGACTTATGTTCGTTGAATCTGTGGAACGCATGCTGCCTTTGACAAATGGCAGCTGTACAAGCAGAAGTAAACCATTGGGGAGAGTGGGACTTGCTATAGAATTTCCGTGTGGGAACATGTGCTTCAATTGCAGTTTTGAACCATTCAGTGGTCTCATTTGCACACTGTTCCGCTGGAAGAGAAAAGATATTTTGCCATGTGACATCTCTGATGAGATCCCTGATGGCTTCCCAGTCAGCCTTTTTGTAATACCTCGTTGTTTTGAGTTGTGGGTTTTCAGTTTTAGGGCGAGAATTTAGGGTGATTTCTACCATTATCACAGCATGATCAGCATTCCCAAGTAGGCTGTGAGCATTTGTTGTACAATCATCGGAAACTGTTGTCAGAAAGAGATCTAGAAGTGAGGCATGTTGATCTTGCTGGTCTGGGAAATGTGTCGGAAATGTAACCATCTGAGATAGGGAATGAGATATAGAGAAGCTATGTGTTGTGCTACCAGCTACGTCTGTGTAATTAGAGAATCCTAGCCAGTTACTGTGGTGGATATTGAAATCACCAAATACATGTACTTGTGTGCTAGTATCGAGGGAGAGTGCTATATCTATGTTGTCAGAGACTTTGTTTATTAGGGTACAGTCCTGGGTTGAGGGAGAGCGGTAGAGAAAATACAAGTAGCTAATATTATGTTGTATATTTAGTCTGAAGCACGTAAAGGCCTGGTCGTCTGATTCTAGTTTTATTTCTCTAGTTAGGGGGAGGGTGTTACGAATATAGACTCCAAGCCCATGCATATGTCTATCCGAGTCCTTACGACAGAGTGGGAGATAACCAGGCATATTAAAGTGGTTAGAGGGAATGGAGGAGTGAAGGTTAGTTTCACTTAATGCTAAGATATCCGGGGTGTTTACAAGGAGAAATGATTCAACATCATCTAAGTTAGTTCTAAGCCCACGGATATTCGTAAATGCAAGCCTCAAGGGAGGAAGCAGGTTGGTTTTCTTTGAGTTTGGTCCTTGTTTAAACGTAACTTTTGCTTAAGCTGTCATTTCATTTTATTTAATTTAAAAGTTTCAGTTAGGGTGAGTGAGTGAGTAAGGGGGGTGCTGGACAAGTGGTTGTGCAGAATATCAGACAGGCAATACAAGTAGACCATCACCTGTCCTCACCCACAGGATTGTGGCCTCAGGAAAGCCCACCGGAGATGAGTGCAGGGTCCTTTTCCATGCACGACATGGCAATGCAAACATCCCAATATTATACAAGTGTTGATGGAGTAGCCGCTCTAAGCACTACCAAAGAGTTAGGGCTCCTGTACTATCAGTTGGAAACAGCAGCCAGGAACTGTCAATCCGGTACCCTCAATCCATTAGGCAGCCCAATCCAACTGCACTCCAGTTTAGGGGGATGGAATGTGTGGGGAAAAGCAGCGTTCATTGCCCTAGTCAGGAAACAAGGTCAACCATTGGGTGATTAAGACGAGTCCCTGTGATAGCACCTCTACACCTGGCTAATAGGCAAAGAAGGAGTATGAAAGCCAGATGATAGACAGAGCCTATCCTTAAGCAGTTTAGGTTTGCCAACCGGTGATTTGTTCGAGTCACCAGCTCTAGGAAGGTTGTCGTCCAGGAATGAAGAGGCCTTCCTCCTCTAGGTTTAGCTTCAGAGTTTTCCTTCTCCTAGATGGATGACCTGGGAAGATCTACGGGTCCTTCAGCACTGAGAGGGTTTGCCCCGCGACTGGGTCCTAATCCAGGTATTTCTGCGACCTCGCATGAGTAGTTAATAGTAATTGATTATTTAAGTTAATATCTACTGAAAAATTTCACTCCTCCAAAGTAGTTAAAAAGGGACATTACTATGTTTTCCATTTTCATTTTTAATGGGAGAGGGGATAGGTAAAAATTCATGCAGTGGAAGCAACTAAATTTGCAACAGCATTGGTTTGAGAGAGACGAGTTAATGTATGGTTAGATATAGTTTTGTAAGTTTAGGAATGTATGGTTAGGTATAGTTTTGTAAGTTTAGGAATGTATGGTTAGGTATAGTTTTGTAAGTTTAGGAATGTATGGTTAGGTATAGTTTTATAAGTTTAGGAATGTATGGTTAGATATAGTTTTGTAAGTTTAGGAATGTATGGTTAGATATAGTTTAGTAAGTTTAGGAATGTATGGTTAGATATAGTTTAGTAAGTTTAGGAATAGGATAAAGTGTTAAAGTATGATTTACTTGATATTAGAAATTATGATTTGGTGCCCAAACTGAATATTTAATATGACTGAAAGATAAGATATATGCTCAATATAGATACAAGAGAACATTTGATTTGGAGTACAGTTATACCTGATAAATATAGGTTATGGCGTATTCTGTAAGTATAGTTAAATATAGATGGATGGATAAGTAGCATGTTTTCACTGTATACGAATGCATGGAAATTTAGACAATGAGTAAGTTGCCTTCAGACTTCTAACGAAGGAGGATAGCTTCGCCTTTCTCTTAATATCCAGAAGCTTGTATTATAATGAGTACCGGTTCAGTTTGTGTAATAATTATTGCAATACTATCTCTTATTAAAAAGATATTAAGGGTTGCTGTTCATTGTAGATCACTTTAAATCTATGTATAGGACTATGGCTAGTAAGTATTTACTTAGAAGCTTTGTTATGGGTTAGAAGTTATAATCAAAAGCATACCTAAGAAATCTTTAGGTGTTAATGTGTATCGATTTACGAGTCATTTAGGGTCAAGAGCTGAGAGCAAGGACGCCTCTAAGTTACGTGCAACGGATTAGATTTAGTGGCAACTTAGGAAATAGAGCAGTTGATTGGTTAGTGATCAGGAGAGAGAGAATTTAAGTATATATAAAAAAAGACGAAAAAAAAAGAAGTTTGTCATGCAAAACAGACAAGGCAGTCATCTTGGAGGTAAAGTAGCTATAGGATATACGTAGCATACTAGCAGTGGTATTTTTGTGGTTTTGAGAGGAATTATAGGTACATAGTGTCGTGGTTTATTGTACAAGTCCGTAAACTAGGTCAGGCACAAAGCACTTCTGATATTGTAACTGAGTTTATCTAATTTTTAGAAGTAGTTGAATAGAGTATTATGAGGTGTTCTACTTAGCTTAGGGATAGAATGAAAATTTAAGGTAAAATTCAAAGTGATATAAGGAATTAAATGGGGATTAGATATATGATCACTGGATGTTGAACTGCTCGGGAGAAATTTTTGTATCTATGCAGAAGAATGTCTTAGTGATGTAAGATTTGAGAAGTTAAGAGTCCGAGGATACAGAGAGTTGTGAGCTGATGAGGATTCAGTATAGGCGATTAGATATAGGTAGAAAGGGTGGTTTAGTTTAGTACGCACGTATTGTACATATTAAGTATACTGCTTCAGTTCCAGCCTCTATCGTAAAAGGAAATCTGTTTGTAATGTGGTTGGCTAATTTGTCAAGAAACGAAGCGTGTAAGGTTGTTGGAATGAAACAGAACTTATCTAATGTTTTAACGATATCAGTTTACAAACAATTGTACAAATTGATGAATTGTTGACTAAGACATAGGAGCCCCTCATCCTGGTGTTTCGATGAAGTGACGGATCAAGAAAAGTATAAGCTTTATAGCTAGGAAAACACACACCCGGAACAGGTGTGCGGCGAGGAAATGGCAGTTTACGAGGTGGGGGGAGGGGAGAGGTCACTTTGATTTCTTATTTAATTTATTTTATCTAATTTTTTTTATTTGTTTTTTTTTTTCTCAAAACTATTTTTTTTCCGCCTTTCGATTGCTGATTATATTAAGTATCATACGTAAATAAAGTTCTACTGTCTTCTAAATAAATTAGCATAAATTTTTTTTTTTACCGATTCTTTTCTTACTATATAGCATTGATTTATTATTTAAGTGAGATGGGATTGTAAACTGCGAAATAGTCTATTTATGTGGAGAAAAATTATCGGTTACAATATGCCTGGAAATGTAAAGAATATTTGCTTTAATTTCATGCGAAACAGTTAAAATTTTTACTTAGCTTTTTTTTTTTTTTTTTTTCTTGAACATTCGAGGCTAAAACCACGGTGGCCATCTCCCTCGGCCCAGTCGG
This sequence comes from Euprymna scolopes, assembly GCF_053919585.1. Taxonomy (NCBI): domain Eukaryota; kingdom Metazoa; phylum Mollusca; class Cephalopoda; order Sepiida; family Sepiolidae; genus Euprymna; species Euprymna scolopes. The sequence continues at coordinate 82,717,375 of NC_136501.1, forward strand.
TCGAATGCCATTTATGATACCGAGATGCTATCTATTCAGGAGGGAGTGGGTGGGCTGTCTTCCATTTCCACAAACTGAAAAACTTAGTATTTAAACTAACATAACAAACTGATTCTGATCTAGCAAATTTTCATTTGTTATTGTTGTTCTATGTTATTGGCAATATAATAATGTACTTTGTTATGGTTCATTTAAAAATTATGTAATCTCTGTTAATATGACTGAAAAAAAAAATCAAAATAAACAAGGGGAATAATTCATATTTTTAATTGATGAATATAAAAAGAGATGTCCTAACTAAAATCTTATTTCTTTTTCTACATAAGTTAAAGAAAATGTGCAAAGAAATAAAACTAAAATACTACAAATACTTTATAAAATGTAATAAATTGTAATAAAAAATAAATAATAAACAGTAATAAATAATATTTAAAAATAATAAAATATACTAAAAAGTAATAAATAGTACTAAAACTACACAGTTAAAACAAGATTAAGTTTAAGGCTTCATAAATTCATATTAGAATTGTCTTATAATGTTCCAGAGTTTTACATAAAAATTCTCAAGTTTGTAACCGTTGCGCATGAAGATATTTGGAGATTATTTTTTTTACATTTTAGGGAACAACGACGCTGAAGAATTTACAAATAGACTACATGAAACTGAAGGACATCATCATTTCTGCAGATGAGAGGCGTGGCGATAAAATAAAATATCTTTTAAATAAGGTAAAATATCAATTTTATATGTTTTACAGGATAATTATTTAATCGAAATATGCAAATATGCTGACCAGCTATTGTGAGGTCATGATGTTTCACGTGTCAATAGTTGCCGTGACTCTTAGAATTATCATCTGTCATGAGTAATTATAGACAGTGTGTATATTGTCTGCTTCTTCTATCTTTAGTAACCATTTTACTATTGGTGACTATATCTCATCGATGTTATGTTAGTCATTAACTGTAGCAAAATAAAGCATAGTCGTAGTAACCAAATAAGCATCACCTATGTGTAGCAATCTACATATTAAAAGCAAAACAATAAAATCAACTTCACAAGTTTATTATTTCTTTTTATGCTTAAATGTTCTTCTATCTGCACTGCATATCTTTTGAAGGAAGTCTTCAAAAAGTTAGTGTTTTTCCTAATCATATCTTAAACGAGAGAGAGAGAGAGAGAGAGAGAGAGAGAGAGAGAGAGAGAGAGAGAGAGAGAGAGAGAGAGAGAGACTAATGCTTTCTTTTTTCTTGTTATCTGACATCATTTTGGAAAAACCACATTGTCCTATAGGAAGGAGAGTGAACATTATTTATTTATAAGCTTTACTGACAATAAAGAAAGCACTTAAGATGGTAGTCAAATTTGTTGTAAAGAAATATTAAAACAAAATTGTGTTAGGAATTTTGAATGTCAATCAAGGTACAGAGAGGTCAAATAGTTTATGAGAATTTAAAACATCTGGCATCTATTGAAATGGATGGCTCTCGTCTTGAAGAGGCTCCATGTTTTGACAAGCTTCTGGGTTTGACCTTTACTCCTGATCTAAAATGGAACACGTACATCAAATCTGTTGCCAGGGACACTGGGAAAATGGTGGGATCCTTCTACCGCTCCAGAAGATATCTCACTACTGATGCAATTCTCTATCTTTATAAAGGCCAGGTACGTCCAAGGATGGAGTACTGCTGCCACATCTGGGCAGGAGCTGCTAAAAACAGCCTATCCTGCCTTGACAGAGTACAAAATAGACTTTGTGGTTTAGTGGGGGATGCCCTTTTCTCTTCCCTGCAACCTCTCTCCCACAGAAGAGATGTTGCAAGCCTGTCTTTGTTTTATCGCTATTTCCATGGCAGGTGCTCGTCTGAGCTCCAATCCCTCGTCCCCCCCTCGCCAATCTTTCATGAGAAACACCCGTCTGGCTGAAACTACTGTCAATAATTTTCCCCACTCTTTATCTGTGCCTAAATCCAAACGTAGATTCCATGAGCAAAGTTTCTTTCTTAGAACTGCACGCCAGTGGAACTCTCTGCCGCTTGCCTGTTTCTCACATGACTACAACTTGAACGTCTTCAAGTCCAACATAAACAAACTCCTGACGAACCGCCCCCTTAAGTAAGACACTCTATCAAAACCCTCAATACTAATGATCACTACAATACTATCTCATTGATTACTGTACATGCAATAACGCTTATCCCTAAGTGGGCTTTGGGCCTTGATAATTGGTGACCCCCATGTAAAAAAAAAAAAAAAAAAATTTAACAACACAAAATGGATTCCGGTCAGAAATATAATTTGAAATTTGGAAAACAATGTAGACTTGTGATGAAAGATAGAAATCTTTGATGCCATCAAGAAGAGCTGATACAGATGAATCGACATAGATCAAAGAGAAAGAGAGTGGAAATAATTTGAAACACAAACTGAGATCCTAATAGATGGATGTATTTACACAGCCGAACACATGAAATAATTCACTTGTAACACCATACGCATGCACAAACAGTGATTTGGGACAGAGCAAACAAAAAAGCGACCGTAATAGAGGTCAGTGTACCCAATGATACAGGGCTTAACAGAGTTGAGAGGGAAAAGATTACAAAGTATCAAGGACTTATGTATGATATGAAACGAAATTGGAAATTAAAAGACGTTTCAATTATACCAGTCATCATAGGAGCAACTGGGCTTATGAAAAAGAACTTTAAAAAGTACATAGCAAGCATACCCGGTGAACCAAGTGCAAGTGAAATACAAACGATTGCACTGAAAGGGACGGCTAGAATCCTGAAAAGATCTCTTGGTTGGACTCACTAAAATAGGGGTAAATGTCAGACATCTGGTTGGATGTCCCATCCCCTAGCAGAAAAAGTTTAAGAAAAATGAAAAAAAAAAAAAAATAATAAAGAGAGAGAACTTGAATGCCTATTGGAGAGAACTCGAATGCCTACTAGACATTATCCTCGAGTGTCTAAGGTCTCTCTGTACCTTGTTTGTCAGAACAATCTGGCATGAGGATACTTTTTCCATAGAAGTAAACCCTGACCAAATATTCAAAATCACATAGTATTCACAACCCAAATAAGATCTCCTCACTATGGCTAACCCATATTAGCTTTTACGAGGAATGGTGCACCTTCTCCAAGTGATGTTACCTCAAGTAATAGCACGAAGCTGGATACTCCTCCAGACTAGATAAATTCTTGTCCTGGAATCTAGTAAGACCAAGAGACCAAAACGAAAGATATACTACAACATATGAAAATGGTTAATTGGGGAGAGGAAAATTATGTCTCAACCTCTTTACTAACTCCGTGTTTGAGAGATAAAGAACTTAAGTGGAACATTCGAATATCTATGTATCTCATATAGAGTTCAAGTGTTAGTCCCAGGTTGTAGGCCCCTTGATTTCTGAAAACTTCGACTGAAGTGAAATAATACAAAAAAATAATAAACAAAATGTAAGTTTTGTCTTGTATGTCTAAAGAAAGTGACTAATCATGAACTATGACAATAATGCAACAATCATACAAAACCATTATTTCTTGCTTTGACAAAAATGGACTTTGATGTCATATGGTTTTAATTGATAAAATTGATTATGTAAATAAATTTAAAAAAATTTTATTATCCTATTTTTTTTTTCATATTATTTTTCTTTTCTTTTCAGATGGTCGATGCAATATTTACCCGAGATGAATTAGTTGCTGCCAGTGGATTAGGTATTCGTACACATAAAGATAAAAATCATACGCCACTCGACAGAAAAAAATTAACAGCAATTAAAGGTAAAAGAAGTTACAATTATTACTTTTTGTTTTAGAACAAAAACATCCTTACAGACTCAAATTATTCTGAGGTTATTATATCAACTTTTGTTGAGCAAATTGACAACAGAATTCAAAATTTCTAAACTTGATTTGGTTGCTCATATTTATAGGAAATTGAGGAATCAAAGAAATTCCTTTTTTCTGAACTCCGTATTATAGTCAATTTATCTGTATCTCATTTATTTTAATTTATAATATTAAAGTCTTGCTTATTTGGCATTATTAATGCCAAAATCCATTTTAACATCCCTCTCTCTGATAAAGAGAAAACAATGTTGAAATGCGTTTCAGAATTAAGTTAAAGAGAGTGAGAGAGATGGAAAAATGATGCCTTATTTGTTGAGAACAGCTTCGTATTAGAGTTAACTGTTCTCGTTTTGTATAAAGAAATGGAATGAAGGTGTGTATCCTTATTGTAACATTGAACATTAAAGGCATGAAGTGATTGATAGCAAAATGTACAAAAGTCATTAGTACAAAAATAGCATTCAGTGATCAAGTGACAAAGAAGAGGATTTACAAGTAAAATGAAGTTATCTCCCCTAATTATATGACATAAAGTTATCTCCCCTAATTATATGGCATAAAAACATAAACTGTTGAAAAAGGAAAAATCGATTGAAGAAAAAAAAAAAAGAAAATGTGAAAATCTACTTTTACAGTTAATGGTTTTTATTTCCATATTTATCAGCTGTTCAGCCGCCAGCATTCCATCCTTGGACATCTTAAATCTTCCTCTATGGCCATATTGAAGAGTAGTGATTCTAACCCCCTCTGCAACATTCCATAGAGAGCACTCAGTTTGGTAGTCTGAATGACTCGGCACTAAATGTGGTACAATACCATGAAGATCACATGCATTTTGATTGATTGCTCGCTCTGTTTTTTTTTTGTTTTTTTTCTCTCTTCTGATCTTGAGCACGTAGTACAATGGGGAAAGGAGTGGCTGGTTACTTTTAATGCATCTAAAACCAAGCTTCTCTCTTTACATCATCAACATTCTAATCCACATCTGGCATCAATTGAAATGAATGGCTCTCGTCTTCAGGAGGCCTCAAGTTTTGACAAGCTTCTGGGCTTGACCATTACTCCTGATCTTAAATGGAACACGTACATCAAATCTGTTGCCAAGGCCGCTGGAAAAATGGTGGGATCTTTCTATCGATCTGGTAAATATCTCACTGCTGATGCTATTCTCTATCTATATAAGAGCCAGGTACGTCCAAGGATGGAATACTGTTGCCACATCTGGGCAGGAGCTGCTAGAAAGGACTTGGCCTGCCTTGATAGAGTTCAAAATAGACTTCGTAGCCTCGTAGGAGATGTCCTTTTCTCTTCCTTGCAACCTCTATCTCACAGAAGAGATGTTTCGAGTTTGTCTCTGATGTATCGTTATTTTCATGGAAAGTGTTCGACTGAGCTTCAGTCTAACTTTCACAAGAAACACTCATCTAGCTGAAAACACTATCAATAATTCCCCCCACTCTTTATCTGTGCCTAAACCTAAACGTAGATTCCATGAACAAAGCTTCTTTCTTCGAACTGCACGCCTGTGGAATTGTCTTCCATTTTCCTGCTTTCCGGCTGACTACAATATGGTTGTGTTCAAGTCTAACGTAAATAAGTTGTTGATGAGACGTTCCATATGTTATCAAATTTACCAAATTTTCATTACTAATGATTACTATATTGTCCAATTTTTACTGTACACTCTTTAACCCTTATCCTTGAGTGGCCTCTTGGCCTTGATAATGTGGTGATGCCTATGTAAAAAAAAAAAAAAAAAAAAAAAAACCATTATCAATGGACCAGAGGTCATCTTGTCAGCGTCAGACAAGGCCAAACTATTCGCAAAGAACTTTGCAGCTAATTCTACCCTATGCGACGAAGGCCATCAACTCCCCATATTTCCTCCTATAACACAGAACAAGCTAGGTAACATACAAATATCCGTGCATGAGGTCGCCAAGCTAATCAAGAACCTAGATTCCAGTAAAGCAACTGGCCCTGATGGCATCCCAATTATAGTGTTAAAAAAGCTTCAACCAGAACTTGCTCCCATACTTACGAAACTATTTAAGCGCTGCCTTAAGGAGAAGTGCTTTCCGACTCCCTGGAAGACCTCATCAGTTTGCCCTGTATTTAAGAATTCAGGTGATAAGTCATCTCCCTCTCAGTACAGACCAATAAGTCTCCTGTGTGTTATGAGTAAGTTGCTGGAATCCATATTAAATAGAGAAATAGTCAACCACCTCAGCAGGAATAACCTTCTTAATGACACACAATATGGTTTCCGCTCTGCAAGATCTACCGCAGATGTGCTGACGGTTATATCCCACAGGATTAGTGAATCTCTTGACAAAGGCTTGCTTTCTAGGGCAATTGCTCTTGACATATCAAAGGCCTTTGACAAGGTATGGCATAAGGGTCTACTTCACAAGATTTCCAGCTACGGTATAACTGGAAATGTTTTCTCAATCATTAAATCATTTCTCTCCGATAGGCTCATAAGAGTAGTGGTTGATGGACAAAAATCGGAGGCGTGCAATATAAATGCTGGAATCCCTCAGGGGTCAATTCTAGGCCCAACTCTCTTCCTGATCTACATCAATGACCTCCCTAAACACATACTTAAATCATTCGTTGACATCTATGCTGATGACACGACCATCAAAGGCTGTAAATGACAAAGTTCTCTCTGATTCTCTCCTCTGATCTCGAGCGCGTGGTTCAGTGGGGGAAGATGTGGCTGGTTACCTTTAATGCATCCAAAACCAAACTCCTATCCTTACATCATCAATGCTCTGATCCCCATCTGGCATCAATTGTGATGGATGGCTCTCGTCTGGGTGAGGCCCCGTGTTTTGACAAGCTTCTGGGTTTGACCTTTACTCTTGATCTGAAATGGAACACGTACATCAAGTCTGTTGCCAAGGTCGCTGGAAAGATGGTGGGATCCTTCTACCGCTCCAGAAGATATCTCACTACTGATGCAATTCTCTATCTATATAAAAGCCAAGTACGTCCAAGGATGGAATACTGTTGCCATATCTGGGCAGTAGCTGCTAAAAACACTCTATCCTGCCTTGACAGAGTACAAAATAGACTTCGTGGCTTAGTGGGGGATGCCCTTTTCTCTACCCTGCAACCTCTCTCCCACAGAAGAGACGTTGCGAGCCTATCCTTGTTTTATCGCTATTTCCATGGCAGGTGCTCGTCTGAACTCCAATCTCTGGTCCCCCCTCGCCAATCTTTCACGAAAAACACCCGTCTAGCTGAATCCACTGTCAAAAGTTTCCCCCACTCTTTATCTGTGCCTAAATCAAAACGTGGATTCCATGAACAAAGCTTCTTTCTTAGAACTGCATGCCTGTGGAACTCTGTTCCGTCTGCCTGCTTCCCACCGGACTACAACTTGGATGTCTTCAAGTCCAATGTTAACAAATTCCTAATGAACTGCCCCCTTAAGTAAACACTTCATCAAATCTCCACATTAACGTAATGTACTTGCAATAACTCTTATCCCTGAGTGGCTTCCGGGCCTTGATAAGTGGTGATCACTGTGTAAAAAAAAAAAAAAAAGGTCAAATTTAAAAAGAGTTTTTAGTATTTTGAATTTGTTTTTGAATCTTGCCAACTTTAGTTCCTTTCTCAGTTTATCTGATTCACTTCAAATGTTAATTCTTTTATTACAAACTCTTGAGACAAGTTTTGTGATTCACTAATCACAAACTCTATGGCAGTTTCTGCTTATGATTAGTTAAGCAATGGAATTTTAATCCTCACTCACAATATGTGAATTGGGTCTTTTCAAAATTAGCACACCTTGATGTTTATTGACAACTAATTATATTTATGACGTTTTTAATTTTCCAACATAATTTTTCTTTGGTGATTAATCTCTTGACCATAACATGCAATAATCTCCTAAAAAATACTGTGAAAATTCAATACAAATTTGTAATTCAAGCTTTCCAAAATTTATTACTTGATATATAACAAGATTTTCCAGTGTCAATAAATATCCAACAATCTTTGTTTTAGCATCATCTGCTTAACAAATCGATTGGAGTCATTCAAGTATTCTTGGGTTGTAACTCAAACAAGAATATGAACTTTTGAATTAAATCGCTCATTTAATAAAATCAATCAATATTGTAACAGAAAATTCCTCATTGTGTCACAACTGACAGAGTGAAAAAGGATAATGTAAATTTATTAGATTTGATGAATACTGAAGCATGACCTGTTAATTTTAGATTAAATCAAGATTAAAAGATTTGATCACTTGTTGAATACAAAACTTTCACATTTAAAAATAATTAAAGCCTTCACATTTAAAAATAATTAAAGCCTTCACATTTAAAAATAATTAAAGCTTTCACATTTAAATATAATTAAAACTTTCAAATTTAAAAATAATTAAAGCCTTCACATTTAAAAATAATTAAAACTTTCACATTTAAAAATAATTGAAGCCTTCACATTTAAAAATAATTACAGCCTTCACATTTAAAAATAATTAAAACTTTCACATTCCAAAATAATTTAAATAAGAAAAATGTCTGAGTAATTGTCAGTAATTTCTTGCGTTTTTCTGTTTTACAGAGTTCATTGAAGAATTTGCAGATAAAAATGGAATCGAACCAATGGATCCAAAGACATTTCGAGTGACTATTGGAAATAAAATTACGAATGCCAGAAGAAATCTTAGGAATGAATTTAAGTGATCATAAAAATTTTTTCTTCAATAAATTAATTTCATCATCAACATATTTATTATCATTGACGGATCAATATAGTGAATTGGATACATTAGCACAAATCCTAATAATTGTGAATAAAATCCAATCATATTTAGTACAAATTAGTTTTAGTTTATGCCTGACTTGTCCACCAAATTTCAATCTTTGTTTTAGCATCATTTATAATGCAGGGATACTTTGGTGATCGTTTCATCACTAGTAGATGTGATTCTGCATGGGATTCACACTCACCGGTCTATAACCCCTTTTCTCCCAATTTTCATCTGTGGATCTGCGGAGTTCTCTCAAAAATAATAGTGGACGACCCCCCCCCTTCCAAAATGCCACCCAATCAATCATTAACAGAATTCAAAATTCACAATGCTTTTTTACAGTCCAACCATATTTCATACAAATAAACTTTGTCTGACTTGTCTACTAAGTTTCAGTCATTGGATTATTCCAAAGATAAACAAAAACAATCCCAAACTATTTGTGAACTGAAAGCAGCCATGACAGCCGAAACAGTCGTATCCAAATGTACTTGCAATGCAGTGATGCTCATTTGAAACATAGCATAATATGGTGACAAAACAAAGACTGTTGGACATTCATGATTGAAATTTGGTGGACAATTTAGTCATAGACTGAAGTTTACTTGTCGCAAATATAGTTGGATTGTAAAAGGGAATGTGGATTCTATTAATGATTTCATGTGTCGTCAACATTAAACTTGGCTGTATTGCTTGATGATATGGAAAATCTGACTTTACTATTATTTCTTATAGCAATGTTTCTTAACGAAATACTAAACCGCAACTGTTTATCACTTCAAATCCTCACTAAATCACATGATGAAACTCAAAGGCAGAGATGAACCAAAATCAAATCCTGTCAATCATAACATTTTGTAATTTGACAAATCATTTCAATTCTAAAAAAACATTAACACTAACCCAAGTAGAGCCTGTCACAATATAAATGTGACCCATTTGGAGATCAACAACTCTGCCACTATTTGCGTTATTATTTTGTACTTTTCAGGTTTGATAGAAAATAGAAAAGCATTTGACAAATCGTTAAAGAAGATGATGTAAACGGAAAAAAAAAATAAACGTGTGAATCAGTGATGAAGTCCATTTCCATTAAACCAATGTCTACAGCAAGAATTTTGTGTTTTGGGGAACTCAAATGCCAGATAAAGTCCTTCAAAGGTGACTATACTCTGTAAAGTTTATCGCATAGGTCACCACCTTAAAACGTGGCATAACCACACCATTTTAGAAATGGCATGCTCAATAGCAGATTTTCTCCATGTATGATTCAGTGCTTAAACCTACTTCTCTCAATCAAGCAAGAACTGCATGTTGTGATGATTTCAAACGGGTATAGTCCCTTACAGGTCGCTGCATCTGTGAAGTGCAACACGTAGGTCGCCATTTCAAAACACGACATAATCGGGCTGTTTTGGTTTGAGAATGATGTTGGAGAGAGGATGATGGTCGATAAAGATTTTTGGTGCTGAACACATTTTATAGTCATTCGGTGCATGTCATGGCATGTGATGAGAGGAATAATAGTTTAGCTGGAGCAACTTCCCACACACTGAACATCACTATGGTGTGGTTGGATTGTCGTTCTACAGGTCAATCGATTAGCAAATACTACATTCCAGAATGATCATCACATTTACTAAATTCCAACCCATTAAACTTCTATGTTTGTTTTTTCAAGACCTTGTGTACAAAAACAATCCATGAACAATTGGAGAACTCAGTGCAGTGATCAGTCAGCAAACCAAATCATAAGAATGGAAGAGTGTGTTGATCCAAAACTTTGCTCAAGGGTTGCAAGCAGGTCATCATTGCAGAGGTGGTCATCTAGAACATGTCTTGTAAAATTTAAATTTTCATAACAAAAGATAATGAACACTCATTTTAATTATCTATAATATAAATCTCACCTGTCTGTTTAAATGTATGTATGTATGTCTGCCTGAAACTTTTGACAGATTTTTACAAGATAAGTATCGTTTTGAAGCTCGACCCTTCGGACGACTAATATCAAAAAATTGGCTAAAATCATTAACTCCTTCACCCTCAACTGGGCACTTGTCTACAAGGAGGGGTCGCTTTTTTCGCCAATATTTTTAAAAGTCATCCCCTCTTTTTCATTGATTAGCCTTAATTTCAACCTTCGTCACTTCCAGTTTGGCAATGGACGCAACGGCAAAGACGTCACATTTTTTTTTTTTCACATTCTTTTCCTCCTTCGTGGTGCGGGTTCGAGCCTGCCTGCCTACTACCACTTTTTTTTTTTTTTGCTCAACGCACCTCTAAACACCCGGGAAAAACCTGGCATCCAGGCTAGTTATTTCAGAAATGCAAAGTTTTTTCTTTCTTGTCTGATTCATAAGTTATAAGCATGTAGATAGTCTATACTGAGAGACTGTCTTATAACAAATGGCTTCTCTTCATCCGATTTCTTATGCAACAATATTTAATGTGATGATAGTAATATTTGTAATTCCAAATAAGGTTATCGAATGAAAAGTGGTTGTGCTTTTCACAGGTTGTGATTTACGGACTATTATAATAATTTACTTATTATAATAAGTAAATCATTATAATAAGTAAATCATTATAATAAGTAAATTATTATAATGAGTAAATCATTATAATGAGTAAATCATTATAATGAGTAAATCATTATAATGAGTAAATTATTATAATAAGTAAATCATTATAATGAGTAAATCATTATAATGAGTAAATCATTATAATAAGTAAATCATTATAATAAGTAAATCATTATAATAAGTAAATTATTATAATGAGTAAATCATTATAATGAGTAAATCATTATAATAAGTAAATCATTATAATGAGTAAATCATTATAATGAGTAAATCATTATAATGAGTAAATTATTATAATAAGTAAATCATTATAATAAGTAAATTATTATAATGAGTAAATTATTATAATAAGTAAATTATTATAATGAGTAAATTATTATAATAAGTAAATTATTATAATAAGTAAATCATTATAATGAGTAAATTATTATAATAAGTAAATCATTATAATGAGTAAATCATTATAATAAGTAAATTATTATAATAAGTAAATTATTATAATAAGTAAATCATTATAATAAGTAAATTATTATAATGAGTAAATTATTATAATGAGTAAATCATTATGATGAGTAAATTATTATAATGAGTAAATCATTATAATAAGTAAATCATTATAATAAGTAAATCATTATAATAAGTAAATCATTATAATGAGTAAATCATTATAATGAGTAAATCATTATAATAAGTAAATCATTATAATAAGTAAATTATTATAATGAGTAAATCATTATAATGAGTAAATCATTATAATGAGTAAATTATTATAATGAGTAAATTATTATAATGAGTAAATTATTATAATGAGTAAATCATTATAATAAGTAAAGTATTATAATAAGTAAATCATTATAATGAGTAAATCATTATAATAAGTAAATCATTATAATAAGTAAATCATTATAATGAGTAAATTATTATAATGAGTAAATTATTATAATGAGTAAATCATTATAATGAGTAAATCATTATAATAAGTAAATTATTATAATAAGTAAATCATTATAATGAGTAAATCATTATAATAAGTAAATCATTATAATGAGTAAATCATTATAATGAGTAAATTATTATAATGAGTAAATCATTATAATGAGTAAATTATTATAATGAGTAAAGTATTATAATGAGTAAATCATTATAATGAGTAAATCATTATAATGAGTAAATTATTATAATAAGTAAATTATTATAATAAGTAAATCATTATAATGAGTAAATTATTATAATGAGTAAATCATTATAATGAGTAAATCATTATAATAAGTAAATTATTATAATAAGTAAATTATTATAATAAGTAAATCATTATAATAAGTAAATTATTATAATAAGTAAATCATTATAATAAGTAAATCATTATAATAAGTAAATCATTATAATAAGTAAATTATTATAATAAGTAAATCATTATAATAAGTAAATTATTATAATAAGTAAATTATTATAATAAGTAAATTATTATAATAAGTAAATCATTATAATAAGTAAATCATTATACTAAGTAAATCATTATAATAAGTAAATCATTATAATAAGTAAATTATTATAATGAGTAAATTATTATAATAAGTAAATCATTATAATGAGTAAATCATTATAATAAGTAAATCATTATAATGAGTAAATCATTATAATAAGTAAATTATTATAATGAGTAAATTATTATAATAAGTAAATTATTATAATAAGTAAATTATTATAATGAGTAAATTATTATAATAAGTAAATCATTATAATGAGTAAATCATTATAATAAGTAAATCATTATAATGAGTAAATCATTATAATAAGTAAATCATTATAATAAGTAAATCATTATAATAAGTAAATTATTATAATGAGTAAATTATTATAATAAGTAAATCATTATAATGAGTAAATCATTATAATAAGTAAATCATTATAATGAGTAAATCATTATAATAAGTAAATTATTATAATGAGTAAATTATTATAATGAGTAAATTATTATAATAAGTAAATCATTATAATAAGTAAATCATTATAATGAGTAGATTATTATAATAAGTAAATCATTATAATAAGTAAATCATTATAATGAGTAAATCATTATAATAAGTAAATCATTATAATAAGTAAATCATTATAATAAGTAAATCATTATAATAAGTAAATCATTATAATAAGTAAATCATTATAATGAGTAAATTATTATAATAAGTAAATCATTATAATGAGTAAATCATTATAATAAGTAAATTATTATAATGAGTAAATTATTATAATGAGTAAATTATTATAATAAGTAAATCATTATAATGAGTAAATCATTATAATGAGTAAATCATTATAATGAGTAAATCATTATAATAAGTAAATTATTATAATAAGTAAATCATTATAATGAGTAAATCATTATAATGAGTAAATCATTATAATGAGTAAATCATTATAATGAGTAAATCATTATAATAAGTAAATCATTATAATAAGTAAATTATTATAATAAGTAAATCATTATAATAAGTAAATCATTATAATGAGTAAATCATTATAATGAGTAAATCATTATAATGAGTAAATCATTATAATAAGTAAATCATTATAATAAGTAAATCATTATAATGAGTAAATTATTATAATGAGTAAATCATTATAATAAGTAAATCATTATAATGAGTAAATCATTATAATAAGTAAATCATTATAATAAGTAAATCATTATAATGAGTAAATTATTATAATAAGTAAATCATTATAATAAGTAAATCATTATAATGAGTAAATTATTATAATGAGTAAATCATTATAATAAGTAAATCATTATAATAAGTAAATCATTATAATAAGTAAATCATTATAATAAGTAAATCATTATAATGAGTAAATTATTATAATAAGTAAATCATTATAATAAGTAAATCATTATAATGAGTAAATTATTATAATGAGTAAATCATTATAATAAGTAAATCATTATAATGAGTAAATCATTATAATAAGTAAATCATTATAATAAGTAAATCATTATAATGAGTAAATTATTATAATGAGTAAATCATTATAATAAGTAAATCATTATAATGAGTAAATCATTATAATAAGTAAATCATTATAATAAGTAAATCATTATAATGAGTAAATTATTATAATGAGTAAATTATTATAATAAGTAAATCATTATAATGAGTAAATCATTATAATAAGTAAATCATTATAATAAGTAAATCATTATAATGAGTAAATTATTATAATGAGTAAATCATTATAATAAGTAAATCATTATAATAAGTAAATCATTATAATGAGTAAATTATTATAATGAGTAAATCATTATAATAAGTAAATCATTATAATGAGTAAATTATTATAATAAGTAAATTATTAAAAAAAATTGTTCAGAAATAAAAGCAAATTTTGATAAATGTGGTGAGCTGATCGAAAAATAGGGAGAAACTTGATTTTGACGCTGGAAAATCCGGTAAATTAAAAAATTTGGCTGATTTTTTTTTTTGTATGAAAGTATAGTGTTTTATAAAAATAAATCGATGGAAAAATTGAAGCGAAAACTTTTTAAAGAATAAACTAACAAAGTAAGTGGGAGACTGATGATAATTCAGAAGGAAAAAAAAGAAAAAAGAATGTAAAAATGTTTTATTTTTTTTGCATCACCACTTATCAAGGCCTAGAGGCCACTCGCTCTGGGAGAAGGGTTGAAGAGTGTACAGTAGTCAGTTGGACAATATAGTAATCACTAGTAATGGAAATTCAGTAAATTTGTTAACTTAAGGGGAACGGTTCATCAACAACTTGTTTACATTGGACTTGAAGACAACCATATTGTAGTTAGCTGGAAAGCAGCCAAACGGAAGACAGTTCCACAGGCGTGCAGTTCTGAGAAAGAAACTTTGTTCATGGAATCTATGCTTAGGTTTAGGCACAGATAAAGAGTGGGGAAATTATTGATAGTGTTTTCAGCTAGATGAGTGTTTCTTGTGAAAGTTTGGCGAGGGAGGGACCATTGATTGGAGCTCAGATGAGCACTTGCCATGAAAATAATGAAAAAGCAGAGACAGAGGTTGCAGGGATAGAAAAGGGCATCCCTTACTAGACTGCAAAGTCTATTTTGAACTCTATCAAGGCAGGATAAGTCCTTTCTAGCAGCTCCTACCTAGATGTGGCAACACTACTCCATCCTTGGACGTACCTGGCTCTTATATAAAGATAGAGAATTGCATCAGCAGTGAGATATCTACTGGATCGATAAAAGGACACCCACTATTTTTTCAGCGACCTTGGCAACGAATTTGATGTATGTGTTCCATTTCAGATCAGGAGTAAAGGTCAGGCCCAGAAGCTTGTCAAAACATGAAGCCTCCCCAAGACGAGAGCCATTCATTTCAATTGATGCCAGATGGGGATCAGAGTGTTGATGATGTAAAGATAGAAGCTTGGTTTTAGATGCATTAAAAGTAACCAGCCACCTCTTTCCCCATTGTACCACGTGCTCAAATCAGAGGAGAGAGAATCACAGAGAACTTGGTCATTTATGATCTTTGATGTGCTACCATAAATGATGGTGTCATCAGCATAAATATCTACGAATGATGTAAGGATGTGATTTGGAAGATCATTAATGTAGATCAGAAAGAGAGTTGGGCCCAGGATGGAACCCTGAGGAACTCCAGCATTAATACTGTGAGCTTCTGATTTCTGCCCATCAACTACTACTCTTATGAACCTATTAGAGAGAAATGATTTAATAATTGAGAAGACATTTCCAGCTATACCGTAGCTGGAGATCTTATGAAGTAAACCTTTATGCCATAACTTATCAAAGGCCTTTGATATGTCAAGAGCAATTATCCTAGAAAGGTTGCCTCTGTCGAGAGATTCGCTAATCCTATGAGGTATAGCTGTAAGCACATTTGCTGTAGATCTAGCAGAATAGAAACCATATTGCGTGTCACTAGGAAGGTTATTTTTGTTGAGATGGTTGATTACTTCTGTATTTAACACAGATTCCAGCAACTTACTCATGATGAACAGGAGACTTATTGACCTGCACTGAGAGAGAGAGATGAGCGATAGCCTGAATTCTTAAATACAGGGCATACTGATAAGATTTTCCAGGGTGTTGGGAAGCAATTCTCCTTAAGACAACACTTAAACAGCTTTGTAAGTATGGGAGCTAGTTCTGGGTGAAGTTTTTTGAGCACTATAATTGGAATGCTGTCAGGGCGAGTTGCTTTACTGGAATCAAGGTTTTTGATTAACTTGGCAACATCACGTACAGATATTTGTATGTCACATAGCGTGTTTTCTGATACAGGAGGAAATATTGGGGGTTGGCTGCCTTGGTCGCAAAGGGTAGAATTAGCTGCAAAGTCCTTGGCAAAGAGTTTTGCTTTGTCTGATGCTGACGAGATTACCTCAGGTCCATTGATGATAGTTGGGATAGAGCACACGCTTCTGTTCAGGATTCTATTTGCTATTTGCCAAAACTGGTGGGAACCAAACTGCTGCTCAACTATTTTGGATTGAACGGCTGAGCATACAACTCTTTTGCATTCTTTATTATTTTTTTGCAGTGGTTGCTGGCAGTCCTGAAAGCAGATTTAGTCTGAGTACATCTATTACATTGGAAGTAATGGAAAAAGTGATTTCTGTGCGCAATGGCAGCAAGACATTCTGCAGAGAATCATGGCTGGCTGTTAGGTTTTTGCTGGAACTTTTTTTGAAGGTATGAAACGGTCTATACCTACAATTAACTATTCCATCAGGTCTGATACTATAGAGGACACATCCTTTTTAAACATCGTATGCAGAGGTAGATCTGATATAAATGTCCCAGTCAGCCATGGAGTATCGATCCTAGCTATCCCAGTCAGCCATGGAGTATCGATATACTATACGATGGAGAGGTATGTCTGAGGATTTATTACATTTCATTTTTATTTCAGCTGATGCAACAGAGTGGTCGGAAGATTCCAGTGGAGACAAAATGGAAACTGAACATAGTTCAGGGCAAGTTGTGAGAAAAAGGTCTAGGAGACTTGCATACTGGCCGTCAGTGTCAGGCACACGAGTGTGTTCGTGAACAATCTGAATAAGGTATAAGCAATGGAGAAATCGTGACAAAACCTTCCCTCATCATCAGTCTTGTTTGAGTAGGTTAACCATTCCACATTGTGAACATTGAAGTCTTCACATACGTGAATGTTAGCTCAAGGATAAGCAGATAGGACATGGTCAATTTTCTCAGATATGCTTTTAAAGATAGTAACTCCACTGTTGTGGGGATGATAGAGAGCCGCAGTAGGATAAGTTTAAAAAAAAAGGGAAATAGTTTGGCATTTTATTTTTTTTATTTAAATAAATATCCTTATTTTTGCACATTTGTTTGGAGAAAATATGTTGCTTTGAAATATAATTAATGAGAATATTCGTAAACATTTTTTTTCTTCCTTGTTATTGTAGCGAAATTCAGAAATCAAAATATTGATTTACAAGTGAAACTAATAGTATCTACTGAATTGCCATGTTGCAGTAATGAAAATATCCAAAACTTACGAAAAACAATAATGCAAAAAATTAATTATTAAAGAAAATAGTTTTTGAAGAAATTAGAAATTGTAGCTTGCTTACCTTGTGTTTACGTCACATGTTATGTGACAAAACAAACATAGCCAAAATCATTTTTTTTTGTTGAATCATGGAAGACTTTAATAATTATGATATGACAATTAAGTAGATAACATTATTTATTGTTGAAATTGACACAGAGTTGTTATCATGGATTTTTAAAATTAAATATCAACTTTTCCGCTGGCTGATTTCACTACAATAATGAAGAAGCACCCTTTTTATCGACCGACCTGTACAATGAACACCCTGTATATATTTTTTTGGTACTCTTGCAGAATTTGACCTGGATCCTCAGAATTTTTCGTCAATTATGGTTTGTACTCGACCAGTAGTCACCGGATTAAGCTGAGCAAAGTAACAGATGCAGACGAATTTCAAAACAAGCAAACCAGAAAAAATAGAAATACAATAAATAAAAAAATAATGAAAACCTTATGTAAATTTACTGAATATATATATATATATATATATATATATATTTCCTCAAGAAAAGTTACATTTTGTATTGTTTATTTACTATTTATTAATTTTTTGCAATTTTTTTTATCGACAAAAGTTGTTTTTTTTCCAAGAAAAGATGAATTTATTTTACCGTAAATTATTAGGTGAAAGTTTTTTTTTTCAAGAAAACTTACATTTTTTGTGTTTTATAAAAAAAATTGGCAGTAAACTTTTTTTTTGTAAACAAAAGTTCTCTTATAAGAAAAAATGAATGCCTTTTATGAAAATCGCAAATTGTTAGGTGAAAGTACAGAAAAGTTTTTCAAGTGAATTTATAAATTATTTTTTGTCAACAGATGTTAAAAAAATAAACAGAAAAAATATCCCCCATCATCCAAGAAATAATAAATTACATTTTTTATACAAAATACAAAAAAAAAAAAATGCTGATTTAGTGTTTCAACATTTGAACAATGCTTGGCTTAATCCGGTAATTGCTGGTCACGCCTGAGCCATAATTGATGGGAAATCTGAAGATCTGTGTCAAATTCTGCAAGTGAGCTATTTTTTAAAATTTTGTCTTTTTTTAATTTTTTGAGCAGATTATTAGTGATTGCAAACTAACAAATTTAACTAAAATGCAAAAAATTTAATATTTAAAGATTTTTAAGGGGTGCTCAGTTTCTAATAGATCCCCTTCATTGGAAACACTCAAGGTAAACACAAAACCAAATTGTTGCCCATATAGTTAGGAAAGGTTCTTTTCGTTTTTTTTTTTTTTGAAATATTTTCAACATATTATTATTGATTTGACACTCAGCTACCAGCTTTTGCAATTTTTTTTAAATGCCAAAAATTCAATATTTAAAGATTTTTAGGGATCGCTCAGTTTCTAATATAATGTAAAAAGATTAGAAGTTTGTGGTGATTTCACAATGAAACTTGCTATAGCTTAGTGTATTAATGTTATTTTTTAAGTAAAAATAATATTTAGGTTTAGATATAAATTCCTAAACCCGTTTCACTTGAAATAATTTGGTGACTTAAATAAGAATCTCATTAGTCACTGAACAAATATGCTATATTAAATATATTATATATATTGGATCTTTAATTTCTTGAATAGTAAAAACATGAATTAGTAATTGCTGCTAATATCCATTTTTGATGAATAATTGACAGGAAAGCGCACATACATTTTCAATAATCATGTGATTAAATTTTACCCATTTAAAATTTTTGAAACATTTCTATCGTAAACAAATTCTGTTTGCATTAAGCAAGATACTGATGTTGACTGAAAGTTCCTTTTAGTGATGTCACATGACTGGTGAATGGCAACATCGTTACAAAGAAAACCACCTAATTTATTAAATAAAAATTAAGTTTAATGTTATAATTAAAAAGACATATATAAAAACACGCATGAGTACGATAAAAATACTATACCAAAACGTTGAATCAATCGGCCCAGTGGTTATTTAGATTATCGGTTACTCACAAACATACTTTTACATTTTTATTTATATAGATGCATGCCCAGTGCTGCTCGGTCATACAATATGCTTAAACATGATATTTTAATTTATGCAGATTGCGTATGTATTATTATAGAACCAATCCTCTATTGAATATTATATATTACGAGGAATAATTTGACTGGTAGACTAATTTGCAAAAAAAAAAAAAAAATAAATAAAATAAATAATGATAATAATAATTCATCAAATTCTCTTTGTGTTTTTATCACGTCAGCTGATATTTAGGCTTAACAATGAATGCCCTGGAAACGTCACTTCTGATTAATGTTTACTTTTAAAATATGCAAACAAGAAAATGATTTGCGGTGATTTTAAATGATACCTCTTCTTTTATCGTAAATTGAATTCATTAATAAGAAAAAATTAATATGATAAGGTACATCCGGGCTTGAACACGAGATCATTCAATCTGTAGTCGAATGCTCTACCACTGAGCTAGGCTTTCAGATGTCAATAAATCTGTTTTTTCTAAGAAGAAACTATTTGTTGAGATTTTATTATCTCCCTTGCCGGTGCAACCTGAAATATTCCCCT
The DNA here is from genome assembly GCF_053919585.1 of Euprymna scolopes. Classification (NCBI taxonomy): domain Eukaryota; kingdom Metazoa; phylum Mollusca; class Cephalopoda; order Sepiida; family Sepiolidae; genus Euprymna; species Euprymna scolopes. The sequence goes on from NC_136501.1 coordinate 82,737,723, forward strand.
ATAAAAATTATTTTTTTATCTATAAGATATTAGGATCAGACTTTTTGATTTTTGATACTTATCAGATGAATTTCTGTATAAAACATATCTAAGAACACTGCCAGGCATATAAATTAGCTTTGTGTGAAATTTACAAAAGATAGGCTCAGCCATTTCGGAACCTATAAGGAGGGAAGGAACTCACCAACACACACACACACACACAAAGTGAGTTTTATATAATAGTAGAAATAGAGGTATATAAAGGAAGTAAAGAAATAATGGGAAAATTAGATTAACAACCAAAACATATTTTGTTTTATGAATTAACATTCGAAGGGAAATAAAATAAAAATTGTTTATCTTAAATAATCAGAAGAAAAGAAATTCTTTAGTGCAACTAGATAAGCAGCTGCTTCAAGTTAGGATTGAAACCCGACTGCATAAATGACAGCGTTTATAACCCCTTTGCCATTTGGCTGCTGCTGCTACGGTAAGTAAAATTACAATGATAAAGATTGTCAAACGCTGGAAACTCCATTTGGTTACACAAAGACATTGCATTTATACATTAGTAGCAGTTTGTGATTTCACTCGCCAGTATGCTTGCTATCAATGTGTGTGTGTGTGTATATATATATATATATATATATATATAAACAAATAAATGACTATATGTGTCTATATTCCAAATTTCAAAAACAGAAAATGGGGAGAGAAGTTGCAATTACCTTTTTTTCTTTTATTATGCCATTTTCAAACTTTGTAATAATGCCCATATGCATTTATTTTCTTTTAAAATGGATAAGTGCTTTTTCTTTTGATGAATTAAGGGCAAAATAAATTTATTGATTAATATGATAATTAAATGAATTTTGTGCTATGAAACAGGTGCTGTCAAGAATTGTGCATGTCGACATATTTAAAGGAATAAATAGTAAGATGGTCAATATCTTGAAATTTGGAATATAGACTTTTGTCATTTATTTGCTATATGCTCTGTAATTACATTGAGCTTCATAAATTAAAGTATTGGTATAAATAAAAGGTGAAAAATAATTGAAGAAACATATTTTCACATAAATATATCAGTTCAAAGTGGAGAGTTGTGCATTTAGATGCATTTCAATTTCCAGATTTTGATGCAGTCAAGGAGCAGGAAAGGAATTTTAAAAACAAACGGTTTAAGATAAGAATCTATTAGAGTAGAAAACCTTCCAGCATCTGGGAACCTTTACAGTGAAGGGGTTTGATTTTGCTGCTTGCTGAGTTGTCGAGCATGTATTTATGTTAATATAGCAAACGTGCAGCAATAAATGAAATCAGCACAGTTGTGCTGATGGGACATAGTTGAAGCTTACTAAACAGTATGGAAGCTCTTGGGTTAGAGACTCATTTAACAGTTTTTGAAAGATTTGCCCAAATATAACAACAATACTCGATGGGTGAATAGTGGCTTTGTAGAGATAGAGAATACTAGCAAGCATGTCAAGTTTTCTAGCTTCATAGAGAGAGTCCACCTTCTTTTTAACAGACTTGGCAGTATCTTCTATATATTTATTACAATTCATGTTACCTGCGAATGTCTAGTTGAGGAGTTTGAATGTTTGACTCTTGGGAAAGGTTTTATCAATCATGTTGGTTGATAAAATTCCTCATAATTGTTAAAGGAAAGGAACTGTCTTGCATGACATGCAACCATCCAATTTATATGTGGCATTTCATTACATGCTGCAAGTCAAGATTCAGCTATTTTCATGGATATGTGTGCATTCAATTTACCCTCATGTTGAGAATCGTGTGTAGTGTCATCTGCAAATATACCCATTTTTAACGTGATTGCAGTGGGGAGATCGTTTATGAAAATCAGAAATAATAAAGGTTCATGTATCGAACATGCCTCCATGGAGTACATCTGCATTAATGTCAAGTTGTTTGGATCTCTAGACATTGATAACTATTTAGATCTTTGTTTTAGCTAAGAAAGATCTGATTGTGTTAAATATTTGTCCAGTAATACTGTTGTACAAATTAATTTTCTTGATAAAACCTTTATGCCCTTCATGTTTTTTTTAACAAACTTTTGATATATTATATTAATTATATTAAATGCCACCCGCTATTCTAGCTTCACATGTTTTACCAATGTGTGATTCTCACTTTGTTTTAATTTTCTTATAACTTTGTTTTTGCTGGGATGGGGCATTCTCCTATTAGTTTAGTTACTCCAAACGAGATCTTCTAAAGATTCTAACAATCCCTTTAAGTGATATTGTTTGTATTTCTCTGGCACTTGGTTCACCAGGTATATACACCATATAGTTTTTTGATATATATGCATTCAGAGATGATCGTTAAAATATCTAGTAAAATAGAATTGCCTCAATCGATATTAGAAATAAGTTTAGCATTTTCAAAGTGTTGGACTAACACTAGATTGAGTAATGATTCAAGGATTTTAGGGAAGAGCTGGAAGAGATTCATGGGGTAATAATTTTACAAGCCAGTTTTTTTAGGGAAGAGCTGGAAGAGATTCATGGGGTAATAATTTTACAAGACAGTTTTTTTAGGGAAGAGCTGGAAGAGATTCATGGGGTAATAATTTTACAAGCCAGTTTTTTTAGGGAAGAGCTGGAAGAGATTCATGGGGTAATAATTTTACAAGACAGTTTTTTTAGGGAAGAGCTGGAAGAGATTCATGGGGTAATAATTTTACAAGACAGTTTTTTTAGGGAAGAGCTGGAAGAGATTCATGGGGTAATAATTTTACAAGCCAGTTTTTTTAGGGAAGAGCTGGAAGAGATTCATGGGGTAATAATTTTACAAGCCAGTTTTTTTAGGGAAGAGCTGGAAGAGATTCATGGGGTAATAATTTTACAAGCCAGTTTTTTTAGGGAAGAGCTGGAAGAGATTCATGGGGTAATAATTTTACAAGCCAGTTTTTTTAGGGAAGAGCAGGAAGAGATTCATGGGGTAATAATTTTACAAGCCAGTTTTTTTAGGGAAGAGCTGGAAGAGATTCATGGGGTAATAATTTTACAAGACAGTTGTTTTAGGGAAGAGCTGGAAGAGATTCATGGGGTAATAATTTTACAAGCCAGTTTTTTTAGGGAAGAGCAGGAAGAGATTCATGGGGTAATAATTTTACAAGCCAGTTTTTTTAGGGAAGAGCTGGAAGAGATTCATGGGGTAATAATTTTACAAGACAGTTGTTTTAGGGAAGAGCTGGAAGAGATTCATGGGGTAATAATTTTACAAGCCCATTTTTTTAGGGAAGATCTGGAAGAGATTCATGGGGTAATAATTTTACAAGACAGTTTTTTTAGGGAAGAGCTGGAAGAGATTCATGGGGTAATAATTTTACAAGCCAGTTTTTTTAGGGAAGAGCTGGAAGAGATTCATGGGGTAATAATTTTACAAGACAGTTTTTTTAGGGAAGAGCTGGAAGAGATTCATGGGGTAATAATTTTACAAGCCAGTTTTTTTAGGGAAGAGCTGGAAGAGATTCATGGGGTAATAATTTTACAAGCCAGTTTTTTTAGGGAAGAGCAGGAAGAGATTCATGGGGTAATAATTTTACAAGTCAGTTTTTTTAGGGAAGAGCTGGAAGAGATTCATGGGGTAATAATTTTACAAGCCAGTTTTTTTAGGGAAGAGCTGGAAGAGATTCATGGGGTAATAATTTTACAAGCCAGTTTTTTTAGGGAAGAGCTGGAAGAGATTCATGGGGTAATAATTTTACAAGCCAGTTTTTTTAGGGAAGAGCTGGAAGAGATTCATGGGGTAATAATTTTACAAGCCAGTTTTTTTAGGGAAGAGCTGGAAGAGATTCATGGGGTAATAATTTCACAAGCCAGTTTTTTTAGGGAAGAGCTGGAAGAGATTCATGGGGTAATAATTTTACAAGCCAGTTTTTTCAGGGAAGAGCTGGAAGAGATTCATGGGGTAATAATTTTACAAGCCAGTTTTTTTAGGGAAGAGCTGGAAGAGATTCATGGGGTAATAATTTTACAAGCCAGTTTTTTTAGGGAAGAGCTGGAAGAGATTCATGGGGTAATAATTTTACAAGCCAGTTTTTTTAGGGAAGAGCAGGAAGAGATTCATGGGGTAATAATTTTACAAGCCAGTTTTTTTAGGGAAGAGCTGGAAGAGATTCATGGGGTAATAATTTTACAAGCCAGTTTCTTTAGGGAAGAGCTGGAAGAGATTCATGGGGTAATAATTTTACAAGACAGTTTTTTTAGGGAAGAGCTGGAAGAGATTCATGGGGTAATAATTTTACAAGCCAGTTTTTTTAGGGAAGAGCTGGAAGAGATTCATGGGGTAATAATTTTACAAGCCAGTTTTTTTAGGGAAGAGCTGGAAGAGATTCATGGGGTAATAATTTTACAAGCCAGTTTTTTAGGGAAGAGCTGGAAGAGATTCATGGGGTAATAATTTTACAAGCCAGTTTTTTTAGGGAAGAGCTGGAAGAGATTCATGGAGTAATAATTTTACAAGCCAGTTTTTTTAGGGAAGAGCAGGAAGAGATTCATGGGGTAATAATTTTACAAGCCAGTTTTTTTAGGGAAGAGCTGGAAGAGATTCATGGGGTAATAATTTTACAAGCCAGTTTTTTTAGGGAAGAGCTGGAAGAGATTCATGGGGTAATAATTTTACAAGCCAGTTTTTTTAGGGAAGAGCTGGAAGAGATTCATGGGGTAATAATTTTACAAGCCAGTTTTTTTAGGGAAGAGCAGGAAGAGATTCATGGGGTAATAATTTTACAAGCCAGTTTTTTTAGGGAAGAGCTGGAAGAGATTCATGGGGTAATAATTTTACAAGCCAGTTTCTTTAGGGAAGAGCTGGAAGAGATTCATGGGGTAATAATTTTACAAGACAGTTTTTTTAGGGAAGAGCTGGAAGAGATTCATGGGGTAATAATTTTACAAGCCAGTTTTTTTAGGGAAGAGCTGGAAGAGATTCATGGGGTAATAATTTTACAAGCCAGTTTTTTTAGGGAAGAGCTGGAAGAGATTCATGGGGTAATAATTTTACAAGCCAGTTTTTTAGGGAAGAGCTGGAAGAGATTCATGGGGTAATAATTTTACAAGCCAGTTTTTTTAGGGAAGAGCTGGAAGAGATTCATGGAGTAATAATTTTACAAGCCAGTTTTTTTAGGGAAGAGCAGGAAGAGATTCATGGGGTAATAATTTTACAAGCCAGTTTTTTTAGGGAAGAGCTGGAAGAGATTCATGGGGTAATAATTTTACAAGCCAGTTTTTTTAGGGAAGAGCTTGAAGAGATTCATGGGGTAATAATTTTACAAGCCAGTTTTTTTAGGGAAGAGCTGGAAGAGATTCATGGGGTAATAATTTTACAAGCCAGTTTTTTTAGGGAAGAGCTGGAAGAGATTCATGGGGTAATAATTTTACAAGCCAGTTTTTTTACTGAAGAGCTGGAAGAGATTCATGGGGTAATAATTTTACAAGCTAGTTTTTTTAGGGAAGAGCTGGAAGAGATTCATGGGGTAATAATTTTACAAGCCAGTTTTTTTAGGGAAGAGCTGGAAGAGATTCATGGGGTAATAATTTTACAAGCCAGTTTTTTTAGAGAAGAGCTGGAAGAGATTCATGGGGTAATAATTTTACAAGCCAGTTTTTTTAGGGAAGAGCTGGAAGAGATTCATGGGGTAATAATTTTACAAGCCAGTTTTTTTAGGGAAGAGCTGGAAGAGATTCATGGGGTAATAATTTTACAAGCCAGTTTTTTTAGGGAAGAGCTGGAAGAGATTCATGGGGTAATAATTTTACAAGCCAGTTTTTTTAGGGAAGAGCTGGAAGAGATTCATGGGGTAATAATTTTACAAGACAGTTTTTTTAGGGAAGAGCTGGAAGAGATTCATGGGGTAATAATTTTACAAGACAGTTTTTTTAGGGAAGAGCTGGAAGAGATTCATGGGGTAATAATTTTACAAGACAGTTTTTTTAGGGAAGAGCTGGAAGAGATTCATGGGGTAATAATTTTACAAGCCAGTATTTTTAGGGAAGAGCTGGAAGAGATTCATGGGGTAATAATTTTACAAGCCAGTTTTTTTAGGGAAGAGCTGGAAGAGATTCATGGGGTAATAATTTTACAAGCCAGTTTTCTTTAGGGAAGAGCTGGAAGAGATTCATGGGGTAATAATTTTACGAGCCAGTTTTTTTAGGGAAGAGCTGGAAGAGATTCATGGGGTAATAATTTTACAAGCCAGTTTTTTTAGGGAAGAGCTGGAAGAGATTCATGGGGTAATAATTTTACAAGACAGTTGTTTTAGGGAAGAGCTGGAAGAGATTCATGGGGTAATAATTTTACAAGCCAGTTTTTTTAGGGAAGAGCTGGAAGAGATTCATGGGGTAATAATTTTACAAGCCCATTTTTTTAAGGAAGAGCTGGAAGAGATTCATGGGGTAATAATTTTACAAGCCAGTTTTTTTAGGGAAGAGCTGGAAGAGATTCATGGGGTAATAATTTAACAAGCCAGTTTTTTTAGGGAAGAGCTGGAAGAGATTCATGGGGTAATAATTTTACAAGCCAGTTTTTTTAGGGAAGAGCTGGAAGAGATTCATGGGGTAATAATTTTACAAGCCAGTTTTTTTAGGGAAGAGCTGGAAGAGATTCATGGGGTAATAATTTTACAAGCCAGTTTTTTTAGGGAAGAGCAGGAAGAGATTCATGGGGTAATAATTTTACAAGCCAGTTTTTTTAGGGAAGAGCTGGAAGAGATTCATGGGGTAATAATTTTACAAGCCAGTTTTTTTAGGGAAGAGCTGGAAGAGATTCATGGGGTAATAATTTTACAAGCCAGTTTTTTTAGGGAAGAGCTGGAAGAGATTCATGGGGTAATAATTTTACAAGCCAGTTTTTTTAGGGAAGAGCTGGAAGAGATTCATGGGGTAATAATTTTACAAGCCAGTTTTTTTAGGGAAGAGCTTGAAGAGATTCATGGGGTAATAATTTTACAAGCCAGTTTTTTTAGGGAAGAGCTGGAAGAGATTCATGGGGTAATAATTTTACAAGCCAGTTTTTTTAGGGAAGAGCTGGAAGAGATTCATGGGGTAATAATTTTACAAGCCAGTTTTTTTAGGGAAGAGCTGGAAGAGATTCATGGGGTAATAATTTTACAAGCCAGTTTTTTAGGGAAGAGCTGGAAGAGATTCATGGGGTAATAATTTTACAAGCCAGTTTTTTTAGGGAAGAGCTGGAAGAGATTCATGGGGTAATAATTTTACAAGCCAGTTTTTTTAGGGAAGAGCAGGAAGAGATTCATGGGGTAATAATTTTACAAGCCAGTTTTTTTAGGGAAGAGCTGGAAGAGATTCATGGGGTAATAATTTTACAAGACAGTTGTTTTAGGGAAGAGCTGGAAGAGATTCATGGGGTAATAATTTTACAAGCCAGTTTTTTTAGGGAAGAGCAGGAAGAGTTTCATGGGGTAATAATTTTACAAGCCAGTTTTTTTAGGGAAGAGCTGGAAGAGATTCATGGGGTAATAATTTTACAAGACAGTTGTTTTAGGGAAGAGCTGGAAGAGATTCATGGGGTAATAATTTTACAAGCCCATTTTTTTAGGGAAGAGCTGGAAGAGATTCATGGGGTAATAATTTTACAAGACAGTTTTTTTAGGGAAGAGCTGGAAGAGATTCATGGGGTAATAATTTTACAAGCCAGTTTTTTTAGGGAAGAGCTGGAAGAGATTCATGGGGTAATAATTTTACAAGACAGTTTTTTTAGGGAAGAGCTGGAAGAGATTCATGGGGTAATAATTTTACAAGCCAGTTTTTTTAGGGAAGAGCTGGAAGAGATTCATGGGGTAATAATTTTACAAGCCAGTTTTTTTAGGGAAGAGCAGGAAGAGATTCATGGGGTAATAATTTTACAAGTCAGTTTTTTTAGGGAAGAGCTGGAAGAGATTCATGGGGTAATAATTTTACAAGCCAGTTTTTTTAGGGAAGAGCTGGAAGAGATTCATGGGGTAATAATTTTACAAGCCAGTTTTTTTAGGGAAGAGCTGGAAGAGATTCATGGGGTAATAATTTTACAAGCCAGTTTTTTTAGGGAAGAGCTGGAAGAGATTCATGGGGTAATAATTTTACAAGCCAGTTTTTTTAGGGAAGAGCTGGAAGAGATTCATGGGGTAATAATTTCACAAGCCAGTTTTTTTAGGGAAGAGCTGGAAGAGATTCATGGGGTAATAATTTTACAAGCCAGTTTTTTCAGGGAAGAGCTGGAAGAGATTCATGGGGTAATAATTTTACAAGCCAGTTTTTTTAGGGAAGAGCTGGAAGAGATTCATGGGGTAATAATTTTACAAGCCAGTTTTTTTAGGGAAGAGCTGGAAGAGATTCATGGGGTAATAATTTTACAAGCCAGTTTTTTTAGGGAAGAGCAGGAAGAGATTCATGGGGTAATAATTTTACAAGCCAGTTTTTTTAGGGAAGAGCTGGAAGAGATTCATGGGGTAATAATTTTACAAGCCAGTTTTTTTAGGGAAGAGCTGGAAGAGATTCATGGGGTAATAATTTTACAAGACAGTTGTTTTAGGGAAGAGCTGGAAGAGATTCATGGGGTAATAATTTTACAAGCCAGTTTTTTTAGGGAAGAGCAGGAAGAGATTCATGGGGTAATAATTTTACAAGCCAGTTTTTTTAGGGAAGAGCTGGAAGAGATTCATGGGGTAATAATTTTACAAGACAGTTGTTTTAGGGAAGAGCTGGAAGAGATTCATGGGGTAATAATTTTACAAGCCCATTTTTTTAGGGAAGAGCTGGAAGAGATTCATGGGGTAATAATTTTACAAGACAGTTTTTTTAGGGAAGAGCTGGAAGAGATTCATGGGGTAATAATTTTACAAGCCAGTTTTTTTAGGGAAGAGCTGGAAGAGATTCATGGGGTAATAATTTTACAAGACAGTTTTTTTAGGGAAGAGCTGGAAGAGATTCATGGGGTAATAATTTTACAAGCCAGTTTTTTTAGGGAAGAGCTGGAAGAGATTCATGGGGTAATAATTTTACAAGCCAGTTTTTTTAGGGAAGAGCAGGAAGAGATTCATGGGGTAATAATTTTACAAGTCAGTTTTTTTAGGGAAGAGCTGGAAGAGATTCATGGGGTAATAATTTTACAAGCCAGTTTTTTTAGGGAAGAGCTGGAAGAGATTCATGGGGTAATAATTTTACAAGCCAGTTTTTTTAGGGAAGAGCTGGAAGAGATTCATGGGGTAATAATTTTACAAGCCAGTTTTTTTAGGGAAGAGCTGGAAGAGATTCATGGGGTAATAATTTTACAAGCCAGTTTTTTAAGGGAAGAGCTGGAAGAGATTCATGGGGTAATAATTTCACAAGCCAGTTTTTTTAGGGAAGAGCTGGAAGAGATTCATGGGGTAATAATTTTACAAGCCAGTTTTTTCAGGGTAGAGCTGGAAGAGATTCATGGGGTGATAATTTTACAAGCCAGTTTTTTTAGGGAAGAGCTGGAAGAGATTCATGGGGTAATAATTTTACAAGCCAGTTTTTTTAGGGAAGAGCTGGAAGAGATTCATGGGGTAATAATTTTACAAGCCAGTTTTTTTAGGGAAGAGCAGGAAGAGATTCATGGGGTAATAATTTTACAAGCCAGTTTTTTTAGGGAAGAGCTGGAAGAGATTCATGGGGTAATAATTTTACAAGCCAGTTTCTTTAGGGAAGAGCTGGAAGAGATTCATAGGGTAATAATTTTACAAGACAGTTTTTTTAGGGAAGAGCTGGAAGAGATTCATGGGGTAATAATTTTACAAGCCAGTTTTTTTTAGGGAAGAGCTGGAAGAGATTCATGGGGTAATAATTTTACAAGCCAGTTTTTTTAGGGAAGAGCTGGAAGAGATTCATGGGGTAATAATTTTACAAGCCAGTTTTTTAGGGAAGAGCTGGAAGAGATTCATGGGGTAATAATTTTACAAGCCAGTTTTTTTAGGGAAGAGCTGGAAGAGATTCATGGAGTAATAATTTTACAAGCCAGTTTTTTTAGGGAAGAGCAGGAAGAGATTCATGGGGTAATAATTTTACAAGCCAGTTTTTTTAGGGAAGAGCTGGAAGAGATTCATGGGGTAATAATTTTACAAGCCAGTTTTTTTAGGGAAGAGCTTGAAGAGATTCATGGGGTAATAATTTTACAAGCCAGTTTTTTTAGGGAAGAGCTGGAAGAGATTCATGGGGTAATAATTTTACAAGCCAGTTTTTTTAGGGAAGAGCTGGAAGAGATTCATGGGGTAATAATTTTACAAGCCAGTTTTTTTACTGAAGAGCTGAAAGAGATTCATGGGGTAATAATTTTACAAGCCAGTTTTTTTAGGGAAGAGCTGGAAGAGATTCATGGGGTAATAATTTTACAAGCCAGTTTTTTTAGGGAAGAGCTGGAAGAGATTCATGGGGTAATAATTTTACAAGCCAGTTTTTTTAGGGAAGAGCTGGAAGAGATTCATGGGGTAATAATTTTACAAGCCAGTTTTTTTAGGGAAGAGCTGGAAGAGATTCATGGGGTAATAATTTTACAAGCCAGTTTTTTTAGGGAAGAGCTGGAAGAGATTCATGGGGTAATAATTTTACAAGCCAGTTTTTTTAGGGAAGAGCTGGAAGAGATTCATGGGGTAATAATTTTACAAGCCAGTTTTTTTAGGGAAGAGCTGGAAGAGATTCATGGGGTAATAATTTTACAAGACAGTTTTTTTAGAGAAGAGCTGGAAGAGATTCATGGGGTAATAATTTTACAAGCCAGTTTTTTTAGGGAAGAGCTGGAAGAGATTCATGGGGTAATAATTTTACAAGCCAGTTTTTTTAGGGAAGAGCTGGAAGAGATTCATGGGGTAATAATTTTACAAGCCAGTATTTTTAGGGAAGAGCTGGAAGAGATTCATGGGGTAATAATTTTACAAGCCAGTTTTTTTAGGGAAGAGCTGGAAGAGATTCATGGGGTAATAATTTTACAAGCCAGTTTTCTTTAGGGAAGAGCTGGAAGAGATTCATGGGGTAATAATTTTACAAGCCAGTTTTTTTAGGGAAGAGCTGGAAGAGATTCATGGGGTAATAATTTTACAAGCCAGTTTTTTTAGGGAAGAGCTGGAAGAGATTCATGGGGTAATAATTTTACAAGACAGTTGTTTTAGGGAAGAGCTGGAAGAGATTCATGGGGTAATAATTTTACAAGCCAGTTTTTTTAGGGAAGAGCTGGAAGAGATTCATGGGGTAATAATTTTACAAGCCCATTTTTTTAGGGAAGAGCTGGAAGAGATTCATGGGGTAATAATTTTACAAGCCAGTTTTTTTAGGGAAGAGCTGGAAGAGATTCATGGGGTAATAATTTAACAAGCCAGTTTTTTTAGGGAAGAGCTGGAAGAGATTCATGGGGTAATAATTTTACAAGCCAGTTTTTTTAGGGAAGAGCTGGAAGAGATTCATGGGGTAATAATTTTACAAGCCAGTTTTTTTAGGGAAGAGCTGGAAGAGATTCATGGGGTAATAATTTTACAAGCCAGTTTTTTTAGGGAAGAGCTGGAAGAGATTCATGGGGTAATAATTTTACAAGCCAGTTTTTTTAGGGAAGAGCTGGAAGAGATTCATGGGGTAATAATTTTACAAGACAGTTTTTTTAGGGAAGAGCTGGAAGAGATTCATGGGGTAATAATTTTACAAGCCAGTTTTTTTAGGGAAGAGCTGGAAGAGATTCATGGGGTAATAATTTTACAAGCCAGTTTTTTTAGGGAAGAGCTGGAAGAGATTCATGGGGTAATAATTTTACAAGCCAGTTTTTTTAGGGAAGAGCTGGAAGAGATTCATGGGGTAATAATTTTACAAGCCAGTTTTTTTAGGGAAGAGCTGGAAGAGATTCATGGGGTAATAATTTTACAAGCCAGTTTTTTTTAGGGAAGAGCTGGAAGAGATTCATGGGGTAATAATTTTACAAGCCAGTTTTTTTAGGGAAGAGCTGGAAGAGATTCATGGGGTAATAATTTTACAAGCCAGTTTTTTTAGGGAAGAGCTGGAAGAGATTCATGGGGTAATAATTTTACAAGACAGTTGTTTTAGGGAAGAGCTGGAAGAGATTCATGGGGTAATAATTTTACAAGCCAGTTTTTTTAGGGAAGAGCTGGAAGAGATTCATGGGGTAATAATTTTACAAGCCCATTTTTTTAGGGAAGAGCTGGAAGAGATTCATGGGGTAATAATTTTACAAGCCAGTTTTTTTAGGGAAGAGCTGGAAGAGATTCATGGGGTAATAATTTAACAAGCCAGTTTTTTTAGGGAAGAGCTGGAAGAGATTCATGGGGTAATAATTTTACAAGCCAGTTTTTTTAGGGAAGAGCTGGAAGAGATTCATGGGGTAATAATTTTACAAGCCAGTTTTTTTAGGAAAGAGCTGGAAGAGATTCATGGGGTAATAATTTTACAAGCCAGTTTTTTTAGGGAAGAGCTGGAAGAGATTCATGGGGTAATAATTTTACAAGCCAGTTTTTTTAGGGAAGAGCTGGAAGAGATTCATGGGGTAATAATTTTACAAGCCAGTTTTTTTAGGGAAGAGCTGGAAGAGATTCATGGGGTAATAATTTTACAAGCCAGTTTTTTTAGGGAAGAGCTGGAAGAGATTCATGGGGTAATAATTTTACAAGCCAGTTTTTTTAGGGAAGAGCTGGAAGAGATTCATGGGGTAATAATTTTACAAGCCAGTTTTTTTAGGGAAGAGCTGGAAGAGATTCATGGGGTAATAATTTTACAAGCCAGTTTTTTTAGGGAAGAGCTGGAAGAGATTCATGGGGTAATAATTTTACAAGCCAGTTTTTTTAGGGAAGAGCTGGAAGAGATTCATGGGGTAATAATTTTACAAGCCAGTTTTTTTAGGGAAGAGCTGGAAGAGATTCATGGGGTAATAATTTTACAAGCCAGTTTTTTTAGGGAAGAGCTGGAAGAGATTCATGGGGTAATAATTTTACAAGCCAGTTTTTTTAGGGAAGAGCTGGAAGAGATTCATGGGGTAATAATTTTACAAGCCAGTTTTTTTAGGGAAGAGCTGGAAGAGATTCATGGGGTAATAATTTTACAAGCCAGTTTTTTTAGGGAAGAGCTGGAAGAGATTCATGGGGTAATAATTTTACAAGCCAGTTTTTTTTAGGGAAGAGCTGGAAGAGATTCATGGGGTAATAATTTTACAAGCCAGTTTTTTTAGGGAAGAGCTGAAAGAGATTCATGGGGTAATAATTTTACAAGCCAGTTTTTTTAGGGAAGAGCTGGAAGAGATTCATGGGGTAATAATTTTACAAGCCAGTTTTTTTAGGGAAGAGCTGGAAGAGATTCATGGGGTAATAATTTTACAAGCCAGTTTTTTTAGGGAAGAGCTGGAAGAGATTCATGGGGTAATAATTTTACAAGCCAGTTTTTTTAGGGAAGAGCTGGAAGAGATTCATGGGGTAATAATTTTACAAGCCAGTTTTTTTAGGGAAGAGCTGGAAGAGATTCATGGGGTAATAATTTTACAAGCCAGTTTTTTTACTGAAGAGCTGGAAGAGATTCATGGGGTAATAATTTTACAAGCTAGTTTTTTTAGGGAAGAGCTGGAAGAGATTCATGGGGTAATAATTTTACAAGCCAGTTTTTTTAGGGAAGAGCTGGAAGAGATTCATGGGGTAATAATTTTACAAGCCAGTTTTTTTAGGGAAGAGCTGGAAGAGATTCATGGGGTAATAATTTTACAAGCCAGTTTTTTTAGGGAAGAGATTCATGGGGTAATAATTTTACAAGCCAGTTTTTTTAGGGAAGAGCTCGAAGAGATTCATGGGGTAATAATTTTACAAGCCAGTTTTTTTAGGGAAGAGCTGGAAGAGATTCATGGGGTAATAATTTTACAAGCCAGTTTTTTTAGGGAAGAGCTGGAAGAGATTCATGGGGTAATAATTTTACAAGCCAGTTTTTTTAGGGAAGAGCTGGAAGAGATTCATGGGGTAATAATTTTACAAGCCAGTTTTTTTAGGGAAGAGATTCATGGGGTAATAATTTTACAAGCCAGTTTTTTTAGGGAAGAGCTAGAAGAGATTCATGGGGTAATAATTTTACAAGCCAGTTTTTTTAGTGAAGAGCTGGAAGAGATTCATGGGGTAATAATTTTACAAGCCAGTTTTTTTTAGGGAAGAGCTGGAAGAGATTCATGGGGTAATAATTTTACAAGCCAGTTTTTTTAGGGAAGAGCAGGAAGAGATTCATGGGGTAATAATTTTACAAGCCAGTTTTTTTAGGGAAGAGCTGGAATAGATTCATGGGGTAATAATTTTACAAGCCAGTTTTTTTAGGGAAGAGCTGGAAGAGATTCATGGGGTAATAATTTTACAAGCCAGTTTTTTTAGGGAAGAGCTGGAAGAGATTCATGGGGTAATAATTTTACAAGCCAGTTTTTTTAGGGAAGAGCTGGAAGAGATTCATGGGGTAATAATTTTACAAGCCAGTTTTTTTAGGGAAGAGCTGGAAGAGATTCATGGGGTAATAATTTTACAAGCCAGTTTTTTTTAGGGAAGAGCTGGAAGAGATTCATGGGGTAATAATTTTACAAGCCAGTTTTTTTAGGGAAGAGCTGGAAGAGATTCATGGGGTAATAATTTTACAAGACAGTTTTTTAGGGAAGAGCTGGAAGAGATTCATGGGGTAATAATTTTACAAGCCAGTTTTTTTAGGGAAGAGCTGGAAGAGATTCATGGGGTAATAATTTTACAAGCCAGTTTTTTTTAGGGAAGAGCTGGAAGAGATTCATGGGGTAATAATTTTACAAGCCAGTTTTTTTAGGGAAGAGCTGGAAGAGATTCATGGGGTAATAATTTTACAAGCCAGTTTTTTAGGGAAGAGCTGGAAGAGATTCATGGGGTAATAATTTTACAAGCCAGTTTTTTTAGGGAAGAGCTGGAAGAGATTCATGGAGTAATAATTTTACAAGCCAGTTTTTTTAGGGAAGAGCAGGAAGAGATTCATGGGGTAATAATTTTACAAGCCAGTTTTTTTAGGGAAGAGCTGGAAGAGATTCATGGGGTAATAATTTTACAAGCCAGTTTTTTTAGGGAAGAGCTTGAAGAGATTCATGGGGTAATAATTTTACAAGCCAGTTTTTTTAGGGAAGAGCTGGAAGAGATTCATGGGGTAATAATTTTACAAGCCAGTTTTTTTAGGGAAGAGCTGGAAGAGATTCATGGGGTAATAATTTTACAAGCCAGTTTTTTTACTGAAGAGCTGGAAGAGATTCATGGGGTAATAATTTTACAAGCTAGTTTTTTTAGGGAAGAGCTGGAAGAGATTCATGGGGTAATAATTTTACAAGCCAGTTTTTTTAGGGAAGAGCTGGAAGAGATTCATGGGGTAATAATTTTACAAGCCAGTTTTTTTAGGGAAGAGCTGGAAGAGATTCATGGGGTAATAATTTTACAAGCCAGTTTTTTTAGGGAAGAGCTGGAAGAGATTCATGGGGTAATAATTTTACAAGCCAGTTTTTTTAGGGAAGAGCTGGAAGAGATTCATGGGGTAATAATTTTACAAGCCAGTTTTTTTAGGGAAGAGCTGGAAGAGATTCATGGGGTAATAATTTTACAAGCCAGTTTTTTTAGGGAAGAGCTGGAAGAGATTCATGGGGTAATAATTTTACAAGACAGTTTTTTTAGGGAAGAGCTGGAAGAGATTCATGGGGTAATAATTTTACAAGCCAGTTTTTTTAGGGAAGAGCTGGAAGAGATTCATGGGGTAATAATTTTACAAGCCATTTTTTTTAGGGAAGAGCTGGAAGAGATTCATGGGGTAATAATTTTACAAGCCAGTATTTTTAGAGAAGAGCTGGAAGAGATTCATGGGGTAATAATTTTACAAGCCAGTTTTTTTAGGGAAGAGCTGGAAGAGATTCATGGGGTAATAATTTTACAAGCCAGTTTTCTTTAGGGAAGAGCTGGAAGAGATTCATGGGGTAATAATTTTACAAGCCAGTTTTTTTAGGGAAGAGCTGGAAGAGATTCATGGGGTAATAATTTTACAAGCCAGTTTTTTTAGGGAAGAGCTGGAAGAGATTCATGGGGTAATAATTTTACAAGACAGTTGTTTTAGGGAAGAGCTGGAAGAGATTCATGGGGTAATAATTTTACAAGCCAGTTTTTTTAGGGAAGAGCTTGAAGAGATTCATGGGGTAATAATTTTACAAGCCAGTTTTTTTAGGGAAGAGCTGGAAGAGATTCATGGGGTAATAATTTTACAAGCCAGTTTTTTTAGGGAAGAGCTTGAAGAGATTCATGGGGTAATAATTTAACAAGCCAGTTTTTTTAGGGAAGAGCTGGAAGAGATTCATGGGGTAATAATTTTACAAGCCAGTTTTTTTAGGGAAGAGCTGGAAGAGATTCATGGGGTAATAATTTAACAAGCCAGTTTTTTTAGGGAAGAGCTGGAAGAGATTCATGGGGTAATAATTTTACAAGCCAGTTTTTTTAGGGAAGAGCTGGAAGAGATTCATGGGGTAATAATTTTACAAGCCAGTTTTTTTAGGGAAGAGCTGGAAGAGATTCATGGGGTAATAATTTTACAAGACAGTTTTTTTAGGGAAGAGCTGGAAGAGATTCATGGGGTAATAATTTTACAAGCCAGTTTTTTTAGGGAAGAGCTGGAAGAGATTCATGGGGTAATAATTTTACAAGCCAGTTTTTTTAGGGAAGAGCTGGAAGAGATTCATGGGGTAATAATTTTACAAGCCAGTTTTTTTAGGGAAGAGCTGGAAGAGATTCATGGGGTAATAATTTTACAAGCCAGTTTTTTTAGGGAAGAGCTGGAAGAGATTCATGGGGTAATAATTTTACAAGCCAGTTTTTTTTAGGGAAGAGCTGGAAGAGATTCATGGGGTAATAATTTTACAAGCCAGTTTTTTTAGGGAAGAGCTGGAAGAGATTCATGGGGTAATAATTTTACAAGCCAGTTTTTTTAGGGAAGAGCTGGAAGAGATTCATGGGGTAATAATTTTACAAGACAGTTGTTTTAGGGAAGAGCTGGAAGAGATTCATGGGGTAATAATTTTACAAGCCAGTTTTTTTAGGGAAGAGCTGGAAGAGATTCATGGGGTAATAATTTTACAAGCCCATTTTTTTAGGGAAGAGCTGGAAGAGATTCATGGGGTAATAATTTTACAAGCCAGTTTTTTTAGGGAAGAGCTGGAAGAGATTCATTGGGTAATAATTTAACAAGCCAGTTTTTTTAGGGAAGAGCTGGAAGAGATTCATGGGGTAATAATTTAACAAGCCAGTTTTTTTAGGGAAGAGCTGGAAGAGATTCATGGGGTAATAATTTTACAAGCCAGTTTTTTTAGGGAAGAGCTGGAAGAGATTCATGGGGTAATAATTTTACAAGCCAGTTTTTTTAGGGAAGAGCTGGAAGAGATTATAGGGGTAATAATTTTACAAGCCAGTTTTTTTAGGGAAGAGCTGGAAGAGATTCATGGGGTAATAATTTTACAAGCCAGTTTTTTTAGGGAAGAGCTGGAAGAGATTCATGGGGTAATAATTTTACAAGCCAGTTTTTTTAGGGAAGAGCTGGAAGAGATTCATGGGGTAATAATTTTACAAGCCAGTTTTTTTAGGGAAGAGCTGGAAGAGATTCATGGGGTAATAATTTTACAAGACAGTTTTTTTAGGGAAGAGCTGGAAGAGATTCATGGGGTAATAATTTTACAAGCCAGTTTTTTTAGGGAAGAGCTGGAAGAGATTCATGGGGTAATAATTTTACAAGCCAGTTTTTTTAGGGAAGAGCTGGAAGAGATTCATGGGGTAATAATTTTACAAGCCAGTTTTTTTAGGGAAGAGCTGGAAGAGATTCATGGGGTAATAATTTTACAAGACAGTTTTTTTAGGGAAGAGCTGGAAGAGATTCATGGGGTAATAATTTTACAAGCCAGTTTTTTTAGGGAAGAGCTGGAAGAGATTCATGGGGTAATAATTTTACAAGCCAGTTTTTTTAGGGAAGAGCTGGAAGAGATTCATGGGGTAATAATTTTACAAGCCAGTTTTTTTAGGGAAGAGCTGGAAGAGATTCATGGGGTAATAATTTTACAAGCCAGTTTTTTTAGGGAAGAGCTGGAAGAGATTCATGGGGTAATAATTTTACAAGCCAGTTTTTTTTAGGGAAGAGCTGGAAGAGATTCATGGGGTAATAATTTTACAAGCCAGTTTTTTTAGGGAAGAGCTGGAAGAGATTCATGGGGTAATAATTTTACAAGCCAGTTTTTTTAGGGAAGAGCTGGAAGAGATTCATGGGGTAATAATTTTACAAGCCAGTTTTTTTAGGGAAGAGCTGAAAGAGATTCATGGGGTAATAATTTT
This sequence comes from Euprymna scolopes, assembly GCF_053919585.1. Taxonomy (NCBI): domain Eukaryota; kingdom Metazoa; phylum Mollusca; class Cephalopoda; order Sepiida; family Sepiolidae; genus Euprymna; species Euprymna scolopes. The sequence goes on from NC_136501.1 coordinate 82,756,063, forward strand.
ACAAGCCAGTTTTTTTTAGGGAAGAGCTGGAAGAGATTCATGGGGTAATAATTTTACAAGCCAGTTTTTTTAGGGAAGAGCTGGAAGAGATTCATGGGGTAATAATTTTACAAGACAGTTTTTTTAGGGAAGAGCTGGAAGAGATTCATGGGGTAATAATTTTACAAGCCAGTTTTTTTAGGGAAGAGCTGGAAGAGATTCATGGGGTAATAATTTTACAAGCCAGTTTTTTTAGGGAAGAGCTGGAAGAGATTCATGGGGTAATAATTTTACAAGCCAGTTTTTTTAGGGAAGAGCTGGAAGAGATTCATGGGGTAATAATTTTACAAGACAGTTTTTTTAGGGAAGAGCTGGAAGAGATTCATGGGGTAATAATTTTACAAGCCAGTTTTTTTAGGGAAGAGCTGGAAGAGATTCATGGGGTAATAATTTTACAAGCCAGTTTTTTTACTGAAGAGCTGGAAGAGATTCATGGGGTAATAATTTTACAAGCTAGTTTTTTTAGGGAAGAGGTGGAAGAGATTCATTGGGTAATAATTTTACAAGCCAGTTTTTTTAGGGAAGAGCTGGAAGAGATTCATGGGGTAATAATTTTACAAGCCAGTTTTTTTAGGGAAGAGCTGGAAGAGATTCATGGGGTAATAATTTTACAAGCCAGTTTTTTTAGGGAAGAGATTCATGGGGTAATAATTTTACAAGCCAGTTTTTTTAGGGAAGAGCTCGAAGAGATTCATGGGGTAATAATTTTACAAGCCAGTTTTTTTAGGGAAGAGCTGGAAGAGATTCATGGGGTAATAATTTTACAAGCCAGTTTTTTTAGGGAAGAGCTGGAAGAGATTCATGGGGTAATAATTTTACAAGCCAGTTTTTTTAGGGAAGAGCTGGAAGAGATTCATGGGGTAATAATTTTACAAGCCAGTTTTTTTAGGGAAGAGATTCATGGGGTAATAATTTTACAAGCCAGTTTTTTTAGGGAAGAGCTCGAAGAGATTCATGGGGTAATAATTTTACAAGCCAGTTTTTTTAGTGAAGAGCTGGAAGAGATTCATGGGGTAATAATTTTACAAGCCAGTTTTTTTTAGGGAAGAGCTGGAAGAGATTCATGGGGTAATAATTTTACAAGCCAGTTTTTTTAGGGAAGAGCAGGAAGAGATTCATGGGGTAATAATTTTACAAGCCAGTTTTTTTAGGGAAGAGCTGGAATAGATTCATGGGGTAATAATTTTACAAGCCAGTTTTTTTAGGGAAGAGCTGGAAGAGATTCATGGGGTAATAATTTTACAAGCCAGTTTTTTTAGGGAAGAGCTGGAAGAGATTCATGGGGTAATAATTTTACAAGCCAGTTTTTTTAGGGAAGAGCTGGAAGAGATTCATGGGGTAATAATTTTACAAGCCAGTTTTTTTAGGGAAGAGCTGGAAGAGATTCATGGGGTAATAATTTTACAAGCCAGTTTTTTTTAGGGAAGAGCTGGAAGAGATTCATGGGGTAATAATTTTACAAGCCAGTTTTTTTAGGGAAGAGCTGGAAGAGATTCATGGGGTAATAATTTTACAAGACAGTTTTTTAGGGAAGAGCTGGAAGAGATTCATGGGGTAATAATTTTACAAGCCAGTTTTTTTAGGGAAGAGCTGGAAGAGATTCATGGGGTAATAATTTTACAAGCCAGTTTTTTTAAGGAAGAGCTGGAAGAGATTCATGGGGTAATAATTTTACAAGCCAGTTTTTTTAGGGAAGAGCTGGAAGAGATTCATGGGGTAATAATTTTACAAGACAGTTTTTTTAGGGAAGAGCTGGAAGAGATTCATGGGGTAATAATTTTACAAGACAGTTTTTTTAGGGAAGAGCTGGAAGAGATTCATGGGGTAATAATTTTACAAGCCAGTTTTTTTAGGGAAGAGCTGGAAGAGATTCATGGGGTAATAATTTTACAAGCCAGTTTTTTTAGGGAAGAGCTGGAAGAGATTCATGGGGTAATAATTTTACAAGCCAGTTTTTTTAGGGAAGAGCTGGAAGAGATTCATGGGGTAATAATTTTACAAGCCAGTTTTTTTAGGGAAGAGCTGGAAGAGATTCATGGGGTAATAATTTTACAAGCCAGTTTTTTTTAGGGAAGAGCTGGAAGAGATTCATGGGGTAATAATTTTACAAGCCAGTTTGTTTAGGGAAGAGCTGGAAGAGATTCATGGGGTAATAATTTTACAAGACAGTTTTTTAGGGAAGAGCTGGAAGAGATTCATGGGGTAATAATTTTACAAGCCAGTTTTTTTAGGGAAGAGCTGGAAGAGATTCATGGGGTAATAATTTTACAAGCCAGTTTTTTTAGGGAAGAGCTGGAAGAGATTCATGGGGTAATAATTTTACAAGCCAGTTTTTTTTAGGGAAGAGCTGGAAGAGATTCATGGGGTAATAATTTTACAAGACAGTTTTTTTAGGGAAGAGCTGGAAGAGATTCATGGGGTAATAATTTTACAAGCTAGTTTTTTTAGGGAAGAGCTGGAAGAGATTCATGGGGTAATAATTTTACAAGCCAGTTTTTTTAGGGAAGAGCTGGAAGAGATTCATGGGGTAATAATTTTACAAGCCAGTTTTTTTAGGGAAGAGATTCATGGGGTAATAATTTTACAAGCCAGTTTTTTTAGGGAAGAGCTCGAAGAGATTCATGGGGTAATAATTTTACAAGCCAGTTTTTTTAGTGAAGAGCTGGAAGAGATTCATGGGGTAATAATTTTACAAGCCAGTTTTTTTTAGGGAAGAGCTGGAAGAGATTCATGGGGTAATAATTTTACAAGCCAGTTTTTTTAGGGAAGAGCAGGAAGAGATTCATGGGGTAATAATTTTACAAGCCAGTTTTTTTAGGGAAGAGCTGGAATAGATTCATGGGGTAATAATTTTACAAGCCAGTTTTTTTAGGGAAGAGCTGGAAGAGATTCATGGGGTAATAATTTTACAAGCCAGTTTTTTTAGGGAAGAGCTGGAAGAGATTCATGGGGTAATAATTTTACAAGCCAGTTTTTTTAGGGAAGAGCTGGAAGAGATTCATGGGGTAATAATTTTACAAGCCAGTTTTTTTAGGGAAGAGCTGGAAGAGATTCATGGGGTAATAATTTTACAAGCCAGTTTTTTTTAGGGAAGAGCTGGAAGAGATTCATGGGGTAATAATTTTACAAGCCAGTTTTTTTAGGGAAGAGCTGGAAGAGATTCATGGGGTAATAATTTTACAAGACAGTTTTTTAGGGAAGAGCTGGAAGAGATTCATGGGGTAATAATTTTACAAGCCAGTTTTTTTAGGGAAGAGCTGGAAGAGATTCATGGGGTAATAATTTTACAAGCCAGTTTTTTTAAGGAAGAGCTGGAAGAGATTCATGGGGTAATAATTTTACAAGCCAGTTTTTTTAGGGAAGAGCTGGAAGAGATTCATGGGGTAATAATTTTACAAGACAGTTTTTTTAGGGAAGAGCTGGAAGAGATTCATGGGGTAATAATTTTACAAGACAGTTTTTTTAGGGAAGAGCTGGAAGAGATTCATGGGGTAATAATTTTACAAGCCAGTTTTTTTAGGGAAGAGCTGGAAGAGATTCATGGGGTAATAATTTTACAAGCCAGTTTTTTTAGGGAAGAGATTCATGGGGTAATAATTTTACAAGCCAGTTTTTTTAGGGAAGAGCTGGAAGAGATTCATGGGGTAATAATTTTACAAGCCAGTTTTTTTAGGGAAGAGCTGGAAGAGATTCATGGGGTAATAATTTTACAAGCCAGTTTTTTTAGGGAAGAGCTGGAAGAGATTCATGGGGTAATAATTTTACAAGCCAGTTTTTTTAGGGAAGAGCTGGAAGAGATTCATGGGGTAATAATTTTACAAGCCAGTTTTTTTAGGGAAGAGATTCATGGGGTAATAATTTTACAAGCCAGTTTTTTTAGGGAAGAGCTAGAAGAGATTCATGGGGTAATAATTTTACAAGCCAGTTTTTTTAGTGAAGAGCTGGAAGAGATTCATGGGGTAATAATTTTACAAGCCAGTTTTTTTTAGGGAAGAGCTGGAAGAGATTCATGGGGTAATAATTTTACAAGCCAGTTTTTTTAGGGAAGAGCAGGAAGAGATTCATGGGGTAATAATTTTACAAGCCAGTTTTTTTAGGGAAGAGCTGGAATAGATTCATGGGGTAATAATTTTACAAGCCAGTTTTTTTAGGGAAGAGCTGGAAGAGATTCATGGGGTAATAATTTTACAAGCCAGTTTTTTTAGGGAAGAGCTGGAAGAGATTCATGGGGTAATAATTTTACAAGCCAGTTTTTTTAGGGAAGAGCTGGAAGAGATTCATGGGGTAATAATTTTACAAGCCAGTTTTTTTAGGGAAGAGCTGGAAGAGATTCATGGGGTAATAATTTTACAAGCCAGTTTTTTTTAGGGAAGAGCTGGAAGAGATTCATGGGGTAATAATTTTACAAGCCAGTTTTTTTAGGGAAGAGCTGGAAGAGATTCATGGGGTAATAATTTTACAAGACAGTTTTTTAGGGAAGAGCTGGAAGAGATTCATGGGGTAATAATTTTACAAGCCAGTTTTTTTAGGGAAGAGCTGGAAGAGATTCATGGGGTAATAATTTTACAAGCCAGTTTTTTTTAGGGAAGAGCTGGAAGAGATTCATGGGGTAATAATTTTACAAGCCAGTTTTTTTAGGGAAGAGCTGGAAGAGATTCATGGGGTAATAATTTTACAAGCCATTTTTTTAGGGAAGAGCTGGAAGAGATTCATGGGGTAATAATTTTACAAGCCAGTTTTTTTAGGGAAGAGCTGGAAGAGATTCATGGAGTAATAATTTTACAAGCCAGTTTTTTTAGGGAAGAGCAGGAAGAGATTCATGGGGTAATAATTTTACAAGCCAGTTTTTTTAGGGAAGAGCTGGAAGAGATTCATGGGGTAATAATTTTACAAGCCAGTTTTTTTAGGGAAGAGCTTGAAGAGATTCATGGGGTAATAATTTTACAAGCCAGTTTTTTTAGGGAAGAGCTGGAAGAGATTCATGGGGTAATAATTTTACAAGCCAGTTTTTTTAGGGAAGAGCTGGAAGAGATTCATGGGGTAATAATTTTACAAGCCAGTTTTTTTACTGAAGAGCTGGAAGAGATTCATGGGGTAATAATTTTACAAGCTAGTTTTTTTAGGGAAGAGCTGGAAGAGATTCATGGGGTAATAATTTTACAAGCCAGTTTTTTTAGGGAAGAGCTGGAAGAGATTCATGGGGTAATAATTTTACAAGCCAGTTTTTTTAGGGAAGAGCTGGAAGAGATTCATGGGGTAATAATTTTACAAGCCAGTTTTTTTAGGGAAGAGCTGGAAGAGATTCATGGGGTAATAATTTTACAAGCCAGTTTTTTTAGGGAAGAGCTGGAAGAGATTCATGGGGTAATAATTTTACAAGCCAGTTTTTTTAGGGAAGAGCTGGAAGAGATTCATGGGGTAATAATTTTACAAGCCAGTTTTTTTAGGGAAGAGCTGGAAGAGATTCATGGGGTAATAATTTTACAAGACAGTTTTTTTAGGGAAGAGCTGGAAGAGATTCATGGGGTAATAATTTTACAAGCCAGTTTTTTTAGGGAAGAGCTGGAAGAGATTCATGGGGTAATAATTTTACAAGCCATTTTTTTTAGGGAAGAGCTGGAAGAGATTCATGGGGTAATAATTTTACAAGCCAGTATTTTTAGAGAAGAGCTGGAAGAGATTCATGGGGTAATAATTTTACAAGCCAGTTTTTTTAGGGAAGAGCTGGAAGAGATTCATGGGGTAATAATTTTACAAGCCAGTTTTCTTTAGGGAAGAGCTGGAAGAGATTCATGGGGTAATAATTTTACAAGCCAGTTTTTTTAGGGAAGAGCTGGAAGAGATTCATGGGGTAATAATTTTACAAGCCAGTTTTTTTAGGGAAGAGCTGGAAGAGATTCATGGGGTAATAATTTTACAAGACAGTTGTTTTAGGGAAGAGCTGGAAGAGATTCATGGGGTAATAATTTTACAAGCCAGTTTTTTTAGGGAAGAGCTTGAAGAGATTCATGGGGTAATAATTTTACAAGCCAGTTTTTTTAGGGAAGAGCTGGAAGAGATTCATGGGGTAATAATTTTACAAGCCAGTTTTTTTAGGGAAGAGCTTGAAGAGATTCATGGGGTAATAATTTAACAAGCCAGTTTTTTTAGGGAAGAGCTGGAAGAGATTCATGGGGTAATAATTTTACAAGCCAGTTTTTTTAGGGAAGAGCTGGAAGAGATTCATGGGGTAATAATTTAACAAGCCAGTTTTTTTAGGGAAGAGCTGGAAGAGATTCATGGGGTAATAATTTTACAAGCCAGTTTTTTTAGGGAAGAGCTGGAAGAGATTCATGGGGTAATAATTTTACAAGCCAGTTTTTTTAGGGAAGAGCTGGAAGAGATTCATGGGGTAATAATTTTACAAGACAGTTTTTTTAGGGAAGAGCTGGAAGAGATTCATGGGGTAATAATTTTACAAGCCAGTTTTTTTAGGGAAGAGCTGGAAGAGATTCATGGGGTAATAATTTTACAAGCCAGTTTTTTTAGGGAAGAGCTGGAAGAGATTCATGGGGTAATAATTTTACAAGCCAGTTTTTTTAGGGAAGAGCTGGAAGAGATTCATGGGGTAATAATTTTACAAGCCAGTTTTTTTAGGGAAGAGCTGGAAGAGATTCATGGGGTAATAATTTTACAAGCCAGTTTTTTTTAGGGAAGAGCTGGAAGAGATTCATGGGGTAATAATTTTACAAGCCAGTTTTTTTAGGGAAGAGCTGGAAGAGATTCATGGGGTAATAATTTTACAAGCCAGTTTTTTTAGGGAAGAGCTGGAAGAGATTCATGGGGTAATAATTTTACAAGACAGTTGTTTTAGGGAAGAGCTGGAAGAGATTCATGGGGTAATAATTTTACAAGCCAGTTTTTTTAGGGAAGAGCTGGAAGAGATTCATGGGGTAATAATTTTACAAGCCCATTTTTTTAGGGAAGAGCTGGAAGAGATTCATGGGGTAATAATTTTACAAGCCAGTTTTTTTAGGGAAGAGCTGGAAGAGATTCATTGGGTAATAATTTAACAAGCCAGTTTTTTTAGGGAAGAGCTGGAAGAGATTCATGGGGTAATAATTTAACAAGCCAGTTTTTTTAGGGAAGAGCTGGAAGAGATTCATGGGGTAATAATTTTACAAGCCAGTTTTTTTAGGGAAGAGCTGGAAGAGATTCATGGGGTAATAATTTTACAAGCCAGTTTTTTTAGGGAAGAGCTGGAAGAGATTATAGGGGTAATAATTTTACAAGCCAGTTTTTTTAGGGAAGAGCTGGAAGAGATTCATGGGGTAATAATTTTACAAGCCAGTTTTTTTAGGGAAGAGCTGGAAGAGATTCATGGGGTAATAATTTTACAAGCCAGTTTTTTTAGGGAAGAGCTGGAAGAGATTCATGGGGTAATAATTTTACAAGCCAGTTTTTTTAGGGAAGAGCTGGAAGAGATTCATGGGGTAATAATTTTACAAGACAGTTTTTTTAGGGAAGAGCTGGAAGAGATTCATGGGGTAATAATTTTACAAGCCAGTTTTTTTAGGGAAGAGCTGGAAGAGATTCATGGGGTAATAATTTTACAAGCCAGTTTTTTTAGGGAAGAGCTGGAAGAGATTCATGGGGTAATAATTTTACAAGCCAGTTTTTTTAGGGAAGAGCTGGAAGAGATTCATGGGGTAATAATTTTACAAGACAGTTTTTTTAGGGAAGAGCTGGAAGAGATTCATGGGGTAATAATTTTACAAGCCAGTTTTTTTAGGGAAGAGCTGGAAGAGATTCATGGGGTAATAATTTTACAAGCCAGTTTTTTTAGGGAAGAGCTGGAAGAGATTCATGGGGTAATAATTTTACAAGCCAGTTTTTTTAGGGAAGAGCTGGAAGAGATTCATGGGGTAATAATTTTACAAGCCAGTTTTTTTAGGGAAGAGCTGGAAGAGATTCATGGGGTAATAATTTTACAAGCCAGTTTTTTTTAGGGAAGAGCTGGAAGAGATTCATGGGGTAATAATTTTACAAGCCAGTTTTTTTAGGGAAGAGCTGGAAGAGATTCATGGGGTAATAATTTTACAAGCCAGTTTTTTTAGGGAAGAGCTGGAAGAGATTCATGGGGTAATAATTTTACAAGCCAGTTTTTTTAGGGAAGAGCTGAAAGAGATTCATGGGGTAATAATTTTACAAGCCAGTTTTTTTTAGGGAAGAGCTGGAAGAGATTCATGGGGTAATAATTTTACAAGCCAGTTTTTTTAGGGAAGAGCTGGAAGAGATTCATGGGGTAATAATTTTACAAGACAGTTTTTTTAGGGAAGAGCTGGAAGAGATTCATGGGGTAATAATTTTACAAGCCAGTTTTTTTAGGGAAGAGCTGGAAGAGATTCATGGGGTAATAATTTTACAAGCCAGTTTTTTTAGGGAAGAGCTGGAAGAGATTCATGGGGTAATAATTTTACAAGCCAGTTTTTTTAGGGAAGAGCTGGAAGAGATTCATGGGGTAATAATTTTACAAGACAGTTTTTTTAGGGAAGAGCTGGAAGAGATTCATGGGGTAATAATTTTACAAGCCAGTTTTTTTAGGGAAGAGCTGGAAGAGATTCATGGGGTAATAATTTTACAAGCCAGTTTTTTTACTGAAGAGCTGGAAGAGATTCATGGGGTAATAATTTTACAAGCTAGTTTTTTTAGGGAAGAGGTGGAAGAGATTCATTGGGTAATAATTTTACAAGCCAGTTTTTTTAGGGAAGAGCTGGAAGAGATTCATGGGGTAATAATTTTACAAGCCAGTTTTTTTAGGGAAGAGCTGGAAGAGATTCATGGGGTAATAATTTTACAAGCCAGTTTTTTTAGGGAAGAGATTCATGGGGTAATAATTTTACAAGCCAGTTTTTTTAGGGAAGAGCTCGAAGAGATTCATGGGGTAATAATTTTACAAGCCAGTTTTTTTAGGGAAGAGCTGGAAGAGATTCATGGGGTAATAATTTTACAAGCCAGTTTTTTTAGGGAAGAGCTGGAAGAGATTCATGGGGTAATAATTTTACAAGCCAGTTTTTTTAGGGAAGAGCTGGAAGAGATTCATGGGGTAATAATTTTACAAGCCAGTTTTTTTAGGGAAGAGATTCATGGGGTAATAATTTTACAAGCCAGTTTTTTTAGGGAAGAGCTCGAAGAGATTCATGGGGTAATAATTTTACAAGCCAGTTTTTTTAGTGAAGAGCTGGAAGAGATTCATGGGGTAATAATTTTACAAGCCAGTTTTTTTTAGGGAAGAGCTGGAAGAGATTCATGGGGTAATAATTTTACAAGCCAGTTTTTTTAGGGAAGAGCAGGAAGAGATTCATGGGGTAATAATTTTACAAGCCAGTTTTTTTAGGGAAGAGCTGGAATAGATTCATGGGGTAATAATTTTACAAGCCAGTTTTTTTAGGGAAGAGCTGGAAGAGATTCATGGGGTAATAATTTTACAAGCCAGTTTTTTTAGGGAAGAGCTGGAAGAGATTCATGGGGTAATAATTTTACAAGCCAGTTTTTTTAGGGAAGAGCTGGAAGAGATTCATGGGGTAATAATTTTACAAGCCAGTTTTTTTAGGGAAGAGCTGGAAGAGATTCATGGGGTAATAATTTTACAAGCCAGTTTTTTTTAGGGAAGAGCTGGAAGAGATTCATGGGGTAATAATTTTACAAGCCAGTTTTTTTAGGGAAGAGCTGGAAGAGATTCATGGGGTAATAATTTTACAAGACAGTTTTTTAGGGAAGAGCTGGAAGAGATTCATGGGGTAATAATTTTACAAGCCAGTTTTTTTAGGGAAGAGCTGGAAGAGATTCATGGGGTAATAATTTTACAAGCCAGTTTTTTTAAGGAAGAGCTGGAAGAGATTCATGGGGTAATAATTTTACAAGCCAGTTTTTTTAGGGAAGAGCTGGAAGAGATTCATGGGGTAATAATTTTACAAGACAGTTTTTTTAGGGAAGAGCTGGAAGAGATTCATGGGGTAATAATTTTACAAGACAGTTTTTTTAGGGAAGAGCTGGAAGAGATTCATGGGGTAATAATTTTACAAGCCAGTTTTTTTAGGGAAGAGCTGGAAGAGATTCATGGGGTAATAATTTTACAAGCCAGTTTTTTTAGGGAAGAGCTGGAAGAGATTCATGGGGTAATAATTTTACAAGCCAGTTTTTTTAGGGAAGAGCTGGAAGAGATTCATGGGGTAATAATTTTACAAGCCAGTTTTTTTAGGGAAGAGCTGGAAGAGATTCATGGGGTAATAATTTTACAAGCCAGTTTTTTTTAGGGAAGAGCTGGAAGAGATTCATGGGGTAATAATTTTACAAGCCAGTTTGTTTAGGGAAGAGCTGGAAGAGATTCATGGGGTAATAATTTTACAAGACAGTTTTTTAGGGAAGAGCTGGAAGAGATTCATGGGGTAATAATTTTACAAGCCAGTTTTTTTAGGGAAGAGCTGGAAGAGATTCATGGGGTAATAATTTTACAAGCCAGTTTTTTTAGGGAAGAGCTGGAAGAGATTCATGGGGTAATAATTTTACAAGCCAGTTTTTTTTAGGGAAGAGCTGGAAGAGATTCATGGGGTAATAATTTTACAAGACAGTTTTTTTAGGGAAGAGCTGGAAGAGATTCATGGGGTAATAATTTTACAAGCTAGTTTTTTTAGGGAAGAGCTGGAAGAGATTCATGGGGTAATAATTTTACAAGCCAGTTTTTTTAGGGAAGAGCTGGAAGAGATTCATGGGGTAATAATTTTACAAGCCAGTTTTTTTAGGGAAGAGATTCATGGGGTAATAATTTTACAAGCCAGTTTTTTTAGGGAAGAGCTCGAAGAGATTCATGGGGTAATAATTTTACAAGCCAGTTTTTTTAGTGAAGAGCTGGAAGAGATTCATGGGGTAATAATTTTACAAGCCAGTTTTTTTTAGGGAAGAGCTGGAAGAGATTCATGGGGTAATAATTTTACAAGCCAGTTTTTTTAGGGAAGAGCAGGAAGAGATTCATGGGGTAATAATTTTACAAGCCAGTTTTTTTAGGGAAGAGCTGGAATAGATTCATGGGGTAATAATTTTACAAGCCAGTTTTTTTAGGGAAGAGCTGGAAGAGATTCATGGGGTAATAATTTTACAAGCCAGTTTTTTTAGGGAAGAGCTGGAAGAGATTCATGGGGTAATAATTTTACAAGCCAGTTTTTTTAGGGAAGAGCTGGAAGAGATTCATGGGGTAATAATTTTACAAGCCAGTTTTTTTAGGGAAGAGCTGGAAGAGATTCATGGGGTAATAATTTTACAAGCCAGTTTTTTTTAGGGAAGAGCTGGAAGAGATTCATGGGGTAATAATTTTACAAGCCAGTTTTTTTAGGGAAGAGCTGGAAGAGATTCATGGGGTAATAATTTTACAAGACAGTTTTTTAGGGAAGAGCTGGAAGAGATTCATGGGGTAATAATTTTACAAGCCAGTTTTTTTAGGGAAGAGCTGGAAGAGATTCATGGGGTAATAATTTTACAAGCCAGTTTTTTTAAGGAAGAGCTGGAAGAGATTCATGGGGTAATAATTTTACAAGCCAGTTTTTTTAGGGAAGAGCTGGAAGAGATTCATGGGGTAATAATTTTACAAGACAGTTTTTTTAGGGAAGAGCTGGAAGAGATTCATGGGGTAATAATTTTACAAGACAGTTTTTTTAGGGAAGAGCTGGAAGAGATTCATGGGGTAATAATTTTACAAGCCAGTTTTTTTAGGGAAGAGCTGGAAGAGATTCATGGGGTAATAATTTTACAAGCCAGTTTTTTTAGGGAAGAGCTGGAAGAGATTCATGGGGTAATAATTTTACAAGCCAGTTTTTTTAGGGAAGAGCTGGAAGAGATTCATGGGGTAATAATTTTACAAGCCAGTTTTTTTAGGGAAGAGCTGGAAGAGATTCATGGGGTAATAATTTTACAAGCCAGTTTTTTTTAGGGAAGAGCTGGAAGAGATTCATGGGGTAATAATTTTACAAGCCAGTTTGTTTAGGGAAGAGCTGGAAGAGATTCATGGGGTAATAATTTTACAAGACAGTTTTTTAGGGAAGAGCTGGAAGAGATTCATGGGGTAATAATTTTACAAGCCAGTTTTTTTAGGGAAGAGCTGGAAGAGATTCATGGGGTAATAATTTTACAAGCCAGTTTTTTTAGGGAAGAGCTGGAAGAGATTCATGGGGTAATAATTTTACAAGCCAGTTTTTTTAGGGAAGAGCTGGAAGAGATTCATGGGGTAATAATTTTACAAGACAGTTTTTTTAGGGAAGAGCTGGAAGAGATTCATGGGGTAATAATTTTACAAGACAGTTTTTTTAGGGAAGAGCTGGAAGAGATTCATGGGGTAATAATTTTACAAGCCAGTTTTTTTAGGGAAGAGCTGGAAGAGATTCATGGGGTAATAATTTTATAAGCCAGTTTTTTTAGGGAAGAGTTGGAAGAGATTCATGGGGTAATAATTTTACAAGCCAGTTTTTTTAGGGAAGAGCTGGAAGAGATTCATGGGGTAATAATTTTACAAGCCAGTTTTGTTACAAAATTTCTAGAAACTGGTATCACCGAGGCAATTTTCTAGTAATCAGAGAAGTAAGATTTGCCAAGGCATTTGTTACAGAGTTGTAAGAGAACATGGGCCAGCTCCGCAGAGCATTTATTACTATAGCAGGGAGAAAATCAGACCTACGTTTTAGAGGCGTCAAGGCTTTTATAATATTCAGGACATGGAAGGGATGATGAGCATCAAATGAGGTTTTTGTTCCTGAAATGTGAAATTTGGAACTTAAAGGTGAACCACTCAACAAGAAGGTCAGTCATATCAGTTGCTGTGCAAGCAACATGATAGTGGTTGGATAGTGGGAGAGTTAAACTATTATAGATTTTCCAGAAATTGCAAGCTCCTAATTTCTGTTTTTTTTTTTAGTTACCTACTTTAAGCTGTGGTTATTACACTCTTACAATGGTTTCTTGTGTGATAAATTTTGGTCTGACTTATTAAAGTTGAGTCATCAGAATGCTTGCTGCCTATGCGCAATAGCAGCAGCACAATTAACGTGAACCATTGGGGAGAGTGGAGCTTACTGTAGAATTTTCATGTGGGGACAAACTCTTCTTTGCTTGCTTTGACCCATTCTGTTATAACATTTGTACATTGTTTAGGAAGGAGAGAAAAAGTTTTATTCAATGGGGCATCTCTGATATTTGATGGATTCCTAATCATTGTTTAAAAAAAATTATATTTTGATTTGGAGTTGAAGGTTTAAGGCGATTATCATAAAGTGATTTGCATTCCCGACCGAAGACTAGATGATTCACAATTTGTGAAAGGGAATGTAATTGAGAAACTAAGAATGCTGTTCTGAACAGCATCTGTTTAACTCGAGAAACCGAGCCAATTTTTGTGGTGAACATCAAAATCCCCACATACATGGATTTGAACCCTTGGATCAACAGAAGGTGCTGTGTCTACATATAGGAGATATAGTCCTAGTTTAAATTAGTCATAACGTTTTCTATCGAAGGACACAATACTCAAAGCTATAACTTAAATAAACAATTTTCTTTTTTGGTAAAAATTATTCAAAGGAAATTTGTTAGAAATTTCTATCAAATAAATCAATTAACAATGGACAGAACCGTTTATTAGGATTTGTAAGTAAATGATTTTCAGAGAGAATCTGCAAAATTTTGACCAGAAAATAAACTTGGTTGGAAACAAGGAACTTTTTATTTCTATTAATCGTTATATAAACAAGAATAATTGATAGACAGAAAAAAAGAACAAGAAAAAAAAAAAAAAGACAAACTGACAATTTTACGTAGCTAGATACATGACTACTGTTGTTCACTGGTGACAACAGATGCAGGCAAACATACTTTCTCACACACAAACACACACAGAGGTACACACACAAACACACACACACACAGGAACACACACAGAGGTACACACACAAACACACACAGAGGTACACACACAAACACATACCGGTACACACACAGAATCATAAAGTGTGATGTAGCTTTTGGATCAGCAATCAGTCTACTAGAACAACAACGAATGGACAACAAATTTTCTTGCATCTCACTGCTTAGTAAACAAGGTTGATGAAACTTGTAGTAAAACATCACAAAAAGTAAAATTATTGTTATATCATATAATAAAATGGAAACAATTATTTCCGTCTAAAAAAACATGGTAAACACAGATGCCACATATAAATCCTATATGCTCACACTAGCTGCCTACATCTGATGCATGCTTTCTAGATATAAGCATTCACTTTTTTTCAACTTTAGTAAATTCCTCTTTTCGTCCTAAGACCATTCACTCTCCCAAACAAGTTATGTTTACAGGTGGTAGGACGATACTTACTCCCCAACTATTTTCTTCCACACACGTTCCCATTATAGACTGTAAATAGTAATATCTTTCCATTGACGACCGGCATTATTTACTTTTCATCACTTGTATTTTCCTATTCACCCATTACCTCATTATCGACACAAATAATAATCGCTCCCTTCCGTTTCATCTCCTGACTTTTCCTGCGATTTCATTGGTTATTCCCTTTCATTGTGTTAATCTACTATCCTGTCACACTTTTACTTTACGCATTGAATCCAACATCCTTCAATTTTCCGATGTAACATTGTATCTACTAAACACCAAACATTTCTGCAGTCTTCTGACATAATTGTGTGTCATTCGTTTTTTTGAGTGGTGATTCTCGAACCCCATATAACGTGAGCATGCAGCAGATTTCATTACTTCTTATTATGTTTTTTATGATTGTTTCACAATTGCTATTTGTGCTTTACTGTATCTTTCCAGATCGTAATATCTCAGATTTGCAAACGGACACTGTCTCTATCTTTTTTTTTCTTGATCGAGTTAAGCAAAATTCCTACCATGGCATTGTCTTGGGTGTTTGTTTAGCTTTGGACAATTTCCAATTTTATGTTATTCAAAAATATTCCAGAATGGCATTTCATCACATGATTATAAAAAAAGAAGAAAAAAAACACTGATTGATATCTGAACAGATTTCGATCTTATTATTTATGGCCGCAGTTGAATCCACATGTTTTTGTTTGATTATTTTTCAATAACCATGGAATTTATGGATTGCCCTATTTTTGATTCCTATTTTTTAGATTTTATCTAATTGTTTATCTTTACCTTAGTCCTCCATGTGTTTATAACCTAATTTTTTTTCCTAAATTATTTATTTCATTTGTTTATTTTCAAAGTACTGGACGACACCTTCAAATCTTCGATTAAATTTGACTCACCTATATTCTATTTAATCTCCAAAAGTTTTGTATCTTTTGATTTTATCCACGATTTACTAATTGATTTTACTTAATGTTTTATTTCATAAGAAGGGATTGTTGTTAAAAAAATTATTTTAAAAGAATTATTTTTTATTAAAATAAAAATAAATTTACATTACATACTTGTTAAGTCAAAAATTAAAAATTTTAAAATTATTTTTTTAATTTTATCATTGTCTAATCTATCAAATTTTTTTTTTTTACAAAGGCATCACCACATTATCAAGGCCCAGAGGCCACTCAAGGATAAGGGTTAAAGAGTGTACAGTAGAAATTGGTCAATATAGTAATCATTAGTAATGAAAATTTGGTAAATTTAATAACTTATATGGAACGGCTCATCAAGAACTTATTTACTTTAGACTTGAACACAACCATATTGTAGTCAGCCGGAAAGCAGGAAAACGGAAGACAATTCCACAGGCGTGCAGTTCTAAGAAAGAAGCTTTGTTCATGGAATCTACGTTTAGGTTTAGGCACAGATAAAGAGTGGGGGAAATTATTGATAGTGTTTACAGCTAGACGAGTGTTTCTTGTGAAAGTTTGGCGAGGGGGGACCATAGATTGAAGCTCAGTTGAACACTTTCCATGAAAATAACGATACATCAGAGACAAATTCTAATTTCCTTTGTTTATCTCATCTTCAAAACTCATCTAAAAATACCATGTTTAAAGGGGAATAACTGGATATTTAATTGTTATTGATTCACCAAAATCTCAGGTTTTAGTTTTCAAAATTCCATATTTTTACTTTATTTTTCATTAATCATCCTCATTTAAATTTACAAAACAAAACCTTACCTTCACGATGCCCATTCTAGTTATATTTCTCATTTATTTTCAATATTATATATTATCAAAAATTAGTTTAACTTCTTCTCAGCCAGTCTGCACAAGTATCCTGCATTTATACTCCTAGAGACTTTTTCCTCTTTTTCTGTGCTGTTAAAGGGTTTAATCTTATTATCCATAACAATTATTAACATTAAAACACTCTCTATTTCTCCCTATTAAGATTATAAATATTTTATTTCCTGTATGTGAAGTTGGGGATCTAGTAAATTATTAATATATTTGACATTCGAAATTTTAATGTTAAATTTATGGGTACTCCTTATACTATTAGTATATTCTGTGGATTTATCTTTATAAATTTATTTCAGCCAGGTTTTAGGCACGAAAGCAGGAATTTATTCCAATGAAGACAACTTTGTATAGTATCCAATTTTTTGTTTAAAATTTCTTCTTTAGAATTCATTTTGTAACAAGCTTCAAGTTGGCACAGTTTACATCTTTTAGATTTACTTGCTTTATAGTTTCTATCCTTATATTTTCTAAGACTATTTTAGTTTGAATTCTTTATTATTTTCTCTGTAGTTCCCTGACTTAATCACCTAATGCAGTTGTATTCTTCTTTTTGTTTTTGATAATTATTTTGGTTCTATCCTCGTTCCCATTGTTATTCCCATCCCTATTAGGTTCATTCTCATGTATGATTTTAAATCATGCAACGTGGTTTCGGAATCTGTCCTTAAACGAGCATTCCGTTACCCTCCTTAACTTCACATTTGTACACGATTTCTGAAATTAAGTAATTGCCTCCCAGTAGACACTTGTCCAGTATTCTACAGTTACATTTTCCCTCAAATTTATTTCACCTTCTATTATTGTTCAATATTTTGCTTATTTTGCCATCATTGGAGCCTATTATAGTGTTTGCAATATTGGCAGTAGTCGAGAAAGAAAGTGTGTGTTCCTATTAATTATTTTACATAATCTATTCTCTGGTTGAAAGTTTTTATCAATTATTTTGTAAAATTCCTTAGGGATATTATTTTGAATGTGTTCACTGAAAGGCGGATTAAATCAGAATTGTTTTTTGCATCTGTTTCTCTTATTCTTAATCTTTTTATTACCATTAAGCACTTCCTCATTATTCTTGGTTTCATTCTTTTTATTCTTCTTATTTTTATATTTGTTTTCATTTTTCACATATATATATATATATATATATATATATATATATATATATGTGTGTGTGTGTATGTATGTATGTATGTAAATCCAACTGTTTCTTAATTATTAACCTTTCCTCTCGATTTCGATTTTGTGTATGCACTCAAGATGAGAAATCAACATAGCGCGGCCTCATATTAGAGAAGAGACGTCAACGCATGCATCTCTAAAAACATTTACCTTGGCAGCATATGTATTTCGATTTGGGATATATAAAAACAGGCCCCAACTCTAATTAGGCCCCGTTTCTTAATGTTTTGTCTGAATGGAATGAAACTTTGGTCATAACTAGTTTATTATATTCAAAACATCACATCAAAACACTAGAGCCTTTGGCCTTTTTTCCTCCGTTGACTGTAAAATGTTCACAAAAACAATTGAATGTCCTCCGTTTTTTTTTGGGGAGGGGTCACCCTGTATATATCACAATTTGTGGTATACAATATATCACAATTTGTAATATATATATATATATATATATATATATATATATCAAAAATGATTCAAATTCTAAGCTTGATAAAAATTAAATCATAAATTTGAGAGCATATATATTTATGATTATTTAAATTCCAATGACAAAAATGTAAATTCAACTGTTCCTGAATTATTTAGCCTTTTCATCTTTATTCTGATCTTCGTGTATAACCAAAAAACACAACACATAAAATGCTGCCAAATAAAAAAAATCCAACATTCGTATTTTATACTTTCCTTTTTTATTGTTTCACACGTTGTTTAGAATAATTTCTTTTCATCTTTTTAAATTGAAAAAGAAAAGAAAAACACAATGTTATATTGATTTTTTCTCCTTATCTCGAATTGAAAATGACCTCAGACCACCTGGAGAGGTGCTTCAAGTTGTTACTAAGCAACACCCAAAACAAAAATCATTTTATGCAAGACTTTTTCTAGTTCAGCCACCAAGGTTGTTTTGAAGTGTCGCCACTTTTCAAACTAACTTTTTGTTTCTACAAATTCAAATCTCGGTCGAACTTGAAGCACTCTTATTATTCACATTCATAGAAATTTGTTCCTTTTTAAAAACCTTTCGCTCTTTTTCAAGTCATTCATGTACAATGTGTCTCCTCCCCCCAATCTGTCCATGAAATAGCTAATGAAACTCTCAATCCTTTCTGCAATCCAACCTTATTTGCTACAAATAAACTTTAATCTATGCCTGACTTGTCCACCAAGTTTAAGTCATGAATATCAAACAATCGTTCAATTTTTCATTGTTAAATAGGTGATGTGCACAGAACGAAAAAATAGGGTGACCCCTCCCTCACACCAACTGCCACTGTTAATGTAATTGTTGATAAAATTCCAAATCTTTTCTGTAATTCAACCAGATTTGATACAAATCAAATAAGCCTTTTTTTGTAGGTCACCGTTTATCAAGGCATGGCGGTTACTAGAGTAAAGTTTGGGTGTCATGTAGATAAAAAGAGAAGAACAGTCTTGGAGGGGCGTGAGTAAAACTAGGTTATTCAAAATTCACATTAGATTTAAATTTTGGTCAGATAGGAAGCAGACATACACAGACGGACAGTTCTACTAAAGAAACTGCTCATGGAATCTTTGTTTAGTTTTAATCTCAGATAGAGAGTGAGATTTGTCATGAATGATTTATGGAACGCTTGCCATAAAAATAATGACAGAGCAAAGATAGACACACTACGTTTCTTCTGTGAGAAAAGGAAGATAGGGAAGATCATTGCCCATCAAATTCTGGAAACGGTCTTATAACCTGTCATGGCAGGAAAGGGTGCTCTTGGGAGCTCCGCCCCAGATGTGGCAATGGTACTCCATCTTAGGCTGCATTTGACTCTTGTACAGGTAGAATATTACATCAGGACTGAAGTACTTCCTGGAGCAGTGAAGCAATCTCACCATTTTTTCTGTGATTTTCGCAATAGATGTATTTCTTCCATTTTAGTCCTAGAAGTTTGTTGAAACAAGGTCAAGGTTCATCAAGATGGGAGCCGTTCATTTGAACTGGGGCAAAATGGGCATGTGAGTGTTAGTGATGGAAAGATAAGCGTTTGGCTTTGAATGCATTAAAAGTAACTAGCAATGTTTTTACTCCATTGTACCACATGCCCCAGTTGTTGATCTCTCAGAATGAAAACCATATTTGCATGTCACTGAAAAGGTTGTTTTTGGTGAGGTGATTGACTTCTCTATTTGTCACAAACTCAAGCAACTTACAGAGTAAGCTGATTGGTATGTACTGTAGAATACCGACTTCTCATATTTTAAATACTAGGCAGATTGTCAAGGTTTACCAGTGTGTTGGGAAGCATAAGTGTTTGAACAGCTTTGTAAGTATTGGAGCCAGTTCTGGTTGGAGCTTTTTGAGCACAATGATCAGGATGTTGTCAGGGTCAGTTGCTTTGCTGAAATCAAGGTTCTTGATAAGTTTAGAAACATCTTTGACAGATATATAGATGTCATATAAAGTATTTTCAGTCCTGGAATTAAATTCAGATGGTAGTCAGGGTGGGGTTTGAGGTGAAGTTCTTAGCGAATAATTTGGCTTTGTGATAAGTTGAGAACAATTGCCCCTTGCATAAAAAAATATTACTTGGGACAAACTTAGCAAGTGCATTAAAAAATGGTTTACTTTCTTTGTCAAAGGACTTTTTGCCCAGTAGAAAATGGATAAATTTCAGTCTGCTGCTATTAACCTTATTTACCAGATTCTCGTGGGGAGGGGGACTAGTTTTAGTCACTTAAATTTGAATAAGGAATTTACAATATATAAATTTTAATTTACAACAGGATAAATAGATTAGAAACACTATGATAACAAGTCGAGCATGCGGAGTCCCCCTCCACGAGTGAATAAATCCATTCTGGTAAAAATTTACTTTTACCATGACTAATGTTTGTGCAAAATTAAAAAAAAATCCAAAGTATGATTACTGAGAAAAGTGTAAACAAACAAACAGATGAATGATTTGGGGGCAATTTTACCCCTATAACGCCTCTTGTGGGTGGGCGGGGGAGGGGGGCAACCAGAGTTATCCCCAAAAGTCTGTTCTCGTTCACCATGACTAATGTTTGTGCAAAATTTCAAAAAAATTCAGAGTGGTTATTGAGAAAAGTGTGAACAGATGAACGATTTTAGAGCAATTTTACCCCTATAATGGCCTCCAGGGTACAACCATAGTTATTCTGAAAAATTCCTTCTGGCAAAAATTTACTTTCAGAATGACTAATGTTTGTACAAAATTGGAAAAAAAAATCCAAGGCATGGTTATCGAGAAAAATGCAAACTGACGAACAGACGAACAAGAGTGAATTATTAGGTCCACCCCCTCCTTTGTTGAGGGAATAATAAGTACGCTTATAGTAGTAGCAACTGTATTAGTGTTTTTTTGTTTTTTTTTCATTAAAGATTTGGAAAATAAGGTAAAATAAAGAAAAAATTAGAAAAAAGATAAAAATATCATTCTATATCTTATCAACCAAGTTTCAGTAATAAATGTCCAACAATTTTTGTTTTATCACTGATCAATTTCCTGCAGACACACTTTGATGATTATTTCATAAGAAGTGTGTGATTCTGAATGGACTTTACACTCCCCGGCTGTAACTCTCCAGATTTTTGTCTCGGCGACTGAAATATATTGGAACAAAGAATTGCTAATCAAACAAAACTTATTCTTAAAAGAAGTCGGCTTTCAAACCTAGAATAAATGTGAATACAACAAAATATCAATGATGGAACGAACCAAGAAACACTTGTGGAAGAATTTAAAAACAGAAACAAGGGGGGAGGGTGAACAAGCTCCTCCTATACACCCCAACACACTTAATATATGCAGGTGTCAAAAGGTAAGTATGAAATTTAAAGTGATAAAAAAGCTGGGAAAAGGAAATGAACTGATAAACGTGGATGGAAACCCAAATCAACAAACTTAAAGAAGTCAAAGCGATAAACAAAATGAACAGAAAAAGATGGTGTGGTTAGAAGCAAGAAAGACAAGTCTTACCGTGGGTGCTCAGCGAGTGAGTTCACGTGAAGAAAAGAAAGAACAAACATGGCGGTCAGCATTTTTATTTCGTCCGTTCTCACGTAATCTTGTGTGTGCGTGAAGATGGAAACTATAAAACGATGTTCATTTCTTGGTGCTGGGAGATTATTCCCGATCAGGCAGGAGAAAAGGCAACGAGAGTAGAGACAGAGGACTGTAGCGATAATCTTTCTTGAACATTCCGTTTGTGTATTTGAGGTGAACCCCCCCCCCCCCATTATACTTCGGCGATGGCCAACGCAGGCTTAAGCAACATGATTAAGCCTTTTAATGGTGATGGTGATGTGGTGGCGTGGCTTAAAAAAGTGGACCTTGTAGCAAGGATTCAGAGGCTGGATGATGTGGCCGCAGTAATACCACTGTTTCTAGAAGGAGACGCACTGGCCCTCCATTTGGAGCTCAGCGAGCGGGAACAGGGTCACGCAGACGCCATCAAGGGTCGACTGATCGAAGCTTTTGCAGAGGGGCCTTTCGAGGCCTTTAATAAGATGAAAGAGAAGAGGTGGACTGGTGAATCTGTTGATGTCTACGTGAATGAGATAAGGAGATTGGTTGAGTTGTCGGGCATCAGGGGACACGCCACGAGTCACGTAGTCAAGATGACTTTTGTTACCGAGTTTCCGGAAGAGATATCGAAAAGGTTGCAGCAGGTACCGGGAATGGACACGCTGGATGTGAGTGAGCTGCTTAAAACTGCAAGAATCTTGGTGAGCACCCAGCCCACGGAGCCTGGAGGAACGACAGCAACGGTACAGCAGGATGTGGAAAGGAATCTGCCAAACCCAGGGATCGCATGCTTCGAATGCGGGGAACCACACATCAGAAGAGACTGCAGGAAGTTCTTGCAATGGACAGTGTGTTACAAATGCAATCGGAGAGGCCATTTAGCGGTAAAATGCACAAGTTCGGGAAACTGGTGAGGGGAGGCCGACGCGCCAGCAGCCACCCCGATTCGAGAATAGAGGCACACCCGCAGCAGATGCCCAAACAGAAGATTGCAGTGGAAGGACGGGAAGTTATGGCCCTGATTGACACTGGCTGCACCACTACCATGGTGCATACTATCCTGGTCGGAAGATGGAAAGGGAAGGGTGAAGTAGTGGCATTCGATGGGTCGCGAGTGAAGTGTCGAGGGAGGAAGACCGTCACAATTGATATTGCTAAATGTCGGATGAGGGTCCATGCAATTATCACTGATCGCCTGGTGCCTGGCGTCCAAGCCATCATTGGAATGGATGTTATATGCCGCCTTGGAGGTGTTACCATCACATGTGACAATGTGAAGTTTGGACTAGCTGAGTACGCGGTGACAAAGAAAGCCCCCAGAGGGATCAACAAGGCCGGGGAGGAAAGAAAATTGTCGATCAAAAATCAGAACTTCCGAGCCAAATTCGACGGAGAGCAGTGGACGGTGGAGTGGGCATGGAAACATCAAGCGCCATCGCTGACAAACAGGGTGGCGTGCTACACAAATTTGCTTAGAGGAGGGGCAAGAAAGGAGTTTGAGCAAGAAGTCAACCGATGGATTGAGGAGGGGATACTGATGCCTTGGACGGATGATGTGGAGTCGGGCATTTTGCCGTTGATGGCCATTCTGCAAACAACTAAAGGGAAAGTAAGACCGGTCCTGGATTTCCGAGAGCTGAACGGCCATGTTAAGTGCCATACGGGAGGCGACACCGTAGATGTGTGCAGTGAGACCATTAGGGAATGGAGGCAGATGAATGGCGCATCTACGTTGGTAGATCTAAAATCTGCCTATTTGCAACTCCATGTTGCCAAGAAGCTCTGGAAATATCAGTTAGTCAAGTACAAAGGCAAAACCTACTGCCTTACGCGAGTGGGGTTCGGGTTAAATTCGGCACCCAAGATTATGTCAACTATCCTCAGGAAGATTCTGGAAACAATGGGAAAGGGAGATGGGGTAGTGAGCTCATACATAGACGACATTCTGGTGAATGAGACTGTGGTAACTGCCAAGGAGGTGGTGGCTCATTTGAAGAGGTTCGGGTTGGTCACCAAAGAGCCGGAAAAATTAGACGGAGGGGCTGCTTTGGACCTAAAACTGAAACGAGGTGCATCAGGTGGCCTAGAGTTTCGCAGGGGAAACAAGATCCCACAATTGAAGCAGGAGCTCAACAGACGTTAACTTTTTTCCATATGCGGAAAGTTGATCGGACATTAACCCGTTGCTAGCTGGCTTAGACCAGCATGCAGCTACATAAAGAGACACGCCGAAGGACGAGGATGGAATGATAAGGTGGGAGAAAGAACGGTCGCCATGATGGAAGAGCTCCTGAAAGAAGCAGAACGGCAAGACCCAGTCCGGGGAACCTGGAACGTACCGCGAACATTGGATGGAGTCGTGTGGTGCGATGCGAGCAGCATTGCAACAGGGGTCGTTTTGGAAATTGGAGGAGTAGTTGCAGAAGATGCAGCCTGGTTGAGGAAAAAGAATGACGTCAGCCACATCAATGTGGCGGAATTAGACGCGACAATAAAAGGAGTCAATCTGGCCTTGAAATGGGGACTACGTGACATCTGCATCAAAACAAACTCTGTCACAGTGTTTGCTTGGCTAAAGTCTCTCATTTCAAGCGAAAAAAGGATAAAAACGAAAGGGGCTGCGGAGATATTAGTGAAGCACAGGCTTGGGGTGCTGGCTGAGCTGATGCAAGAGTTTTGTTTGAAGCTTCGCGTAGACATGGTGGCTTCTGAAAAGAACCGAGCAGATACTCTCACGAGAGTGAAGAAGAGTTGGCTGTTGCCAAAGAAAGATGTTGTTGCTGCATCGGATCTAGATGATGTTGGCGTGCGAGAACTGCACAATTTGCACCATATGGGGGTAGAGAGGACTTGGTACTTAGTGAAAAAAGTCGACCTAAGGATCACCAAGGAGCAAGTGAGGCAAGTGGTCAGGACATGCGACAAATGTCAGTCGATTGATCCTGCTCCAAGCACGCATGAAGCTGGCCAATTGGAGGTGAGTGGGACCTGGGAGAGACTGGCATGCGATGTCACCCATTACAGGGGTGGACTTTACCTGACCATGATTGACTGTGGGCCCGGGCGATTTGCCCTATGGAAGAAGCTACGTGGAGGAACAGGCAATGAAATAGTGGCAATCCTTGATGAGGTGTTTTTGGAGCGAGGCCCCGTGGAAGAGTTATTAACCGACAACGGAACTGCATTCAAGTCAGTAGCAGTGACAGAAGTACTGAAGAAATAGAAGATCCAACAATTTTTCAGAGCTGCCTACAGACCCAGTGGCAACGGGATCGTGGAGAGAAACCACCGCACCATAAAGGCAGTTGCGGAAAGAGGAGGCATCTCACCTGAGCAAGCCGTCTTCTGGTATAACATGTCGCCTAAACTGGGACAAGTACCAGAGACGGTCCCGCAACTGTCAACGTTTGCATATTCCTGGAGACATCCCAGGGTGGAGCCGGCAAGCTGAGAAGTAGAGGCCACAGGGACAATTAAACTCAAGGACGAGGTATGGGTGAAGCCACCGGGGGCGCGCTGCACCACACAATGGAGTAGAGGTCGCGTGACTGAGAGGAACACTAGTAACAACATTGTGGTGGGAGGAGTCCTGAGGCACATTCTCGACGTCAGACCAGTTGAGGGTGAAGCAGTGGAGGGGAGTGTGCAGCCACAAAAGGAGGACGAGACACCTCAGAGGCCAAGTAGAGAGAGGCGACCGCCACAGTGAATGAGAGACTATGAAATGTGATCTTGAGATCAGGGAGGCATGTGGTTAGAAGCAAGAAAGACAAGTCTTACCGTGGGTGCTCAGCGAGTGAGTTCACGCGAAGAAAAGAAAGAACAAACATGGCGGTCAGCATTTTTATTTCGTCCGTTCTCACGTAATCTCGTGTGTGCATGAAGATGGAAACTATAAAACGATGTTCATTTCTCGGTGCTGGGAGATTATTTCCGATCAGGCAGGAGAGAAGGCAACGAGAGTAGAGACAGAGGACTGTAGCGATAATCTTTCTTGAACATTCCGTTTGTGTATTTGAGGTGAACCCCCCCCCCCATTATACTTCAGATGGCAAAGCGGAAATGTGGCTAACAAGGAAAGGCTGAACAAGGAAAGACTGAATCAGGAAAGGCTGAACAAGGAAAGACTGAATCAAGAAAGGCTGAACAACCAGGCCCAATAAATCTAAAAGTTTATTGGGAAAAGCGATAGGATCATAATAAAAATGTTGAATGGCTATAAGACAGGAAAGAAGAGTTACAGCAAATCGAAGACAAGACAGAGAATGAATTCACAAGGAAACCCTCCAGACTTCCCCAAGGAAAATGACAAAATGAAGAGCACCAGATTATAACGGAAGTCACTCATACTGATTCAAAAAATTCATGACATGAAAGACTAATTCATAACCTGAAAAGATGTATCCATCAAGTGGACATGCCAGAATAGGTTATGAAAGGTAGAACCACATTGATACAAAAAGACACAGAAAAGGAAAGCACCCCAGCAACTACCGGCCTATAACTTGCTTACCAACCATGTAAAAAATCTTAATAGCACAACTGAGAAAACAAATTTATCATTCCCTTCATAATCGTAGACTTTCTGAAAAACAGAAAGGATACCACAAAGGAAAAAGAGGAACACATGATTCACTATACATCAGAAGATCTTGAAGGCAATAAAGAAAAGAAAAAAGAATAAAGCCATGGCATGGATGGACTGTAAGAAGACAACAGGATCTTTTGAACATGAATAATAGAATGCTTGAGGATGTACAAAATATCAGATAAGATTATCGATTTGATTGAAAAATCAATGAAAACATTGATACTTGAATGGCCAGCTGAAGGATAATACATAACTGAGATAAAAATACAAAGTGTTATCTATCACAACTATTGTTCATGATAGAAATGATGATCCTTAACAATAAGGAAATGCCAAGATAGATACAAGTTTACTAATACAGATGAAAAAAGAATCACCTAATATATTTGAACGACCTAAAGCTTTCCGCAAGAAACAAAAAGGAACAAGAAACATTCACAAAACACAACTAGAATCTTCAGTCAAAGAATGGAATTCGGCATGGAGAAATGCACACTGTTGGTTATAAAAGAGGAAAATTCCTGCCAGATCATAGATTTTCTTGTTCCAGTAGATAACAGCATTAATAGAAAGGAGAAGGAGAAGCAAAGCAAATACACGGAATTGACCAGCTGAAAGGGATATAGAAGAAAGTCAAGATAACACCACTAATAATAAGTGTGGTAGGAACAATCTCAGAAAATTTTGAAAAAAGAATGAGAGAAATTGGAATGGAAAGATATTACTATGAAATATCTGTCCTGATGTATGATGAGAATGTATGAGGAGGAAATAGTTGGGGGGGGGGGAGTATCGTCTTTACCACCTGTGAATGTGACTTGATTGGGAGAGTGAATGGTTCTGGGATGAAAAGAGGAATTTATTAAAAAACTAATATCTGGAAAACATGCACCAGATATAGGCTAGTGCGAGCATATAGGATTTTTTTTTTCTAGGCATGAATAATTATTTCCATTTTATTATATGTAGAGAAGATACTATTTTAAATTTTGATCATGTGATCTTTTTAATTTTTGAATCTGTTATTTTCCTTCTTCTTTCTTCATTATAACAGACATATTTTGTTTAGTTCAATGAGTTCACAGCTTCTTAGGACTAATGATTTGCTGATCATTGGTTCATTTTTTGTTGAGATTTCAAATTTCATGTCGGAGTGTTACATTTTGGGGGTTAAATGAATCAGAAACAATGACTGATGATTAAAATATGTTAAATTAGCATATCCATGGTATTTAAAGATGGCTGCCTAAATGGGACGTAAATATCCATGTTATTCCTGTGGAAACTGGATTCAATGTAATTCAATTGCTTGTGATTGTTTTCCTGTTTGCTGCTTTTACAATATATAATAATCCTATCAACATGGATAAAAGATCTTGAATTGACATAAAAATTTCTGAATGGTTATCTCTATGGAAAACTGTCCATCAAAATACACCAAAGTTTTTTCTGTTTTTTTTTTTGGGGGGGGGGGGTAAAAAATAGAATAAGTGACTAAAAACGTGATAACAATAAGATGCGTTTTGACAAACACGAGAATCTTCATGGACATGTGACACAATGGGTTGTTATGTGTCAATCACGTCTAAGTGACAGCCTTCTGGAAGTTGAAGGTTCAATCCTCACTACAGGTGATACTAAGTAAGAATGAAATAAAAATTACTTTATACTTCTATCCAGTCATGGTTGATGGAATGAGAGCAAGCTACTTTCATAGATTAAATAAAGGGTTCGAAATATATGTATGTTACAATCAGGGCTGCTAAACCTATGCAATGTGTCAACCGAAGGACTAAGTACCAGCCGAGTACAAAGACTCTTTGGTAGAAGTAGAGAAACAGTGCCAATTAAAACTTACGCCCCTCTTCCAAAGAGTCTTTATCCTGGGCTGGTGCTTAGTCCTTCGATTGGCAGTCATCTTCATCTTTGAATATTACAAATTCTTCTGAATAGATTTGTTGTATTTTGGGATTTTTCTTTTTCTTTGGCATATGCTGAGTGGTTTCATCAAAGATTTGTTCCACATTGATAAGACTCCTTTTAGGGTCTGATCCTCTTGGAAAACTTTTCAGGGAGAGTATTAATAGATGCCCCTGTGTCAATCTGGAAAAAAGCTTTTTTCGGTACTGGTCTATCTTTTAAAGTATCCCCTCCCCTCCACATCTTTTTTTTTTTTTTAAATCCTAAAGTAATTTTATTGCCTTTGGTGACAGTTATTTATTGACTATTTGTTATTTTTGTTCACCATCTCCTCTGTTGGAAATTCTTGAGAATCACCATTTTCCGATTTAACTTGGCATCTGCTTTTCTTGCCTTCTGACTGTATAAACGCTTGAGTATAGTTACATATAACTAAACCCCCACCACTGCCCTCTTTAGCCCCCTCCCCTTTCTACATAACGCTCAATAAAGCTGCAATTACACTTAGTTCTATATCATCTTTATTCTGATACTAACCCATGAACATAACATGGTAGCTGCACATTTATGGAATTCTTATCATCCAAGAAGAATGACAGATCATCAAATAATTTGTAAGCAGTATTCCTTTCGGTTTTAACTTCTGTTATGTTTTATTATTTTTTTTTTGTTGCTCGGTCACTTCCACATGGATATATGTCTTCACCTCATAATCTCTGCTGATCTATTATTATTATTATTATTATTATTATTATTATTGAGTTGCTGTCACAAGTGATTCTTGCCAAAACATTTTTGTCTCTGCATTGATTAATTTCCAAAACAGAACACGCCCGTCTCATTGAAGAGAATATGACTACTGCAACTAATATCATCTCCTTGACTGGCGATATGTCCGACTTACACATTCGACTCATATTTAGTGGGAATAAGACAGACTCCTGGAAACTATTTCATGATGATGGTCCAACTACTTGTTATTGACACAAAAAATTCAGGTTGCAATGCTTGAGAACTTGAGAACTGCCTGGGTGATAACGCCATGAAATTATACCGGGGAATGCAGTTTGACATCCCAGAGACTGAGTGCACTGTGAGAGCATACTATAAGCACTGGAGGAGTATTCCATTGGAATTCTCAGTGAAAGTTATGAGAGATTTGTGTTCCGTCAGTGGAAACAGGGTGAGGGAGAGGCCTTTGACAAGTTCAACAATGATCTAAGAGTACTGTCAAAGACATGCAATTTCTGCGCTTGATGCAGGGACTCACTTCCACAGGACCAAATTGTGGAAGGTGTCCGTGACCAGTTAACCAAGCAGGATCTGCTAAAAATACAGAACCTTACTCTACAGAACAGTTTAGACATATGTAGAGTGGCTGAAATGATCTCAACCCACAGTAAAAAAATGGGACTAGATGCAACCCACGTGATGAGGGTACATGAAACCAGTCCCCAAAAGAAAATGCCTATTTTGTAGCTACACACATGCACCAAAATGTAACAGATACCTAGCCCATGGCAAACTGCGCCATGCATGCAACATGAAGGGGCACTTTAAGTCCAAGTGTTCCAACAAAGAGAGAATGACGCAAAAACAGAGACACAACACACATACGAATGAAATCAACTCGACACATCATCATCAGAGGAGGATGAAAAATAAATCCAGTGGGTAAATACGATAAGACAAAGACAAAACAGGCAAAAGAAGCCAAATGATTCTGAATGAAAAAGTTGTTTTCCAGATTGACACAGAACCCAAAACACAACAAACCTACTCAGTAGAATTTGTAATATTCAAAGATGAAGATGACTGCCAACCACTACTTGGCCTGTGGGTGAGCATATAAATGGGTCTTGAAACAGAACAACTTCCACTGCATTGCAACAGTCAACATAGAGAAAAACTATAAGGAGGTGTTTGATGATCAACTCAGCAAACTGCCGGGTGTTGCCATTCTCCAGCTCAAGCCAGATGCAATACCAGTTGTAATGCCCAATCGGAGAATACCTATAGCCATACGTTCTGAACTGAAAAAGGAGTTAAGTTGACTAACCAAATTAGGGAACCTGTAGAAAAATCCACTCCGTGGGTTAGCCAGCTTGTCATCACAAGAAAGAAAAATGGACAATGAGGATATGCTTACATCCTTACAAGCTCAACAATGCACTCATGCGAGAGCACTACACCATACTAATTCTCGAGGATGTCCTTCATGGCATGAGAGATGCAAAAATATTCACAAAAATGGACCTCTCATCAGGATATTGGCATGTTGAGCTCGATGATGCATCCAGTGACCTGACCAGACATGCTTTGGCCAATACTATTGGTGTCGTTACTATTTGGTCTGAACTCCTCAGTAGAAATATTCCAAAGAAAGCTGAATAAACAATTTCAAGACATTCAGAGAGTTATTATTGTAGAGAATCTGGTCATTTATGGGAAAGATCAAGAACATGATAGGCGACTCCACAAACTACTCCAGAAATGCCAAACAATAGGGGTAAAACATAATCATGAAAAAGTAGAGACTGGACTAAATGCGATCACTTTCATGGGGCATCGCAGCAACAAAGATGACATTGGAGTTGAACCAGAAAAATTGAGAGCTATCACTGATAAAGCAGCACCAGGAAACATTGGAGCTTTCCGCAGATTCCTAGGCATGACAAACTACATGAGGAAATTTATTTCAAATCTTGCAACAATGATAAAACCCCTACAGAACCTGATCAAGAAAGATGTTCCGTGGACATGTTCAGATTCTCAACAATCAGCTTTCAATACTGTAAAAAAAGCAATCACAAACTCACCCATCCTTATATACTACGATCCCCACAAGGAACTGACTCTCAAGAATGATGCATGTGAAAATGAGTTAGGAGCAGCGCTAACACAGGTTGACAAACCAGTTGCATTTGCAAGTAGATCCCCATCAGATGCTGAACAAAGATATGCACAAATTGAGAAGGAGATGCTGGCAGTTGTATATGGCCTAGAAAAATTTCACCACTTTACCCACAGAAGAGAAATGGTAGTTTTGACTGACCATAAATCTCTCATCTTAATCAGCATAAAGCCCCTATCAAAGGCACCAAAATGGCTACAGAACCTTCTGCTACAGGCCCAGCAATACAACCACACACTCCAATATAAGCCAGAGAAAAATATCCCATTGGCAGATATGCTGTCACGAGCATCAACAAGCAAGCCAGAGTTGGAAGAAATAACGTTGGTGCATAATCTGACAATGCAGCCGATGACAAGACAGTTGAGGACTCCAACATGAGAGCACTGGCAAAAATAATCTCTAAAAGGTGGCTGGGTGATAAGGAAAGCCTGCCTAACTCGATCAACTCAATCAAACTGTTCTTTGATTACAGAGATGAACTCACTATACAAGATGGACTAATACTGTGATGACAGAGAATAGTCATACCGCATGCTATGCGGACCGAGATTAAAGAAAAAGCACATGCTGGCCACCTAGGCAGAAATACAGGTCTGTGAAGAGCGAGGGACCTCATATTTTGGCCGGGAATGTCTAAAGAGATTAGACAATACATTGAAGGCTGTGGCACCTGCAAAACATATGCAGATTCACCAGTCAGCATAAGCACAAATCATAGTACCAGTGCTGGAAAGACCTTGGCAACAAGTAGCAGCAGACCTTTTATCATGAGAACAGAACACTGGACAGAATTAACAAACTGGATACACCTAGATCGAAAGGTATGATTGAATGCATGAAAACGCATTTTGCACACCATGGAATTCCAGAGGTACTGACATCCAAAAATGGTCCTCAATTTTCGTCATACACGTTCAGAAAATTTACCAGGAAATAGCTGTTCAAACATGAAACATTATCAGCAAGCAACAGTCAAGCAAATAGTGCTGCTGAAGAAGCAGTAAAAAATCACCAAACGCCTCTTCCGCAAATGCAAAGTGTCAGGAGATCTATTCTTAGGGCTGTTGAATCTATGTAACATGCCAACCAAAGGACTAAGCACCAGCCCAGTACAAAGACTCTTTCGTAGAAGGACAAGGTCAACAGTGCCAGCGGTCGAATTAAAACTTAAACCCCTCTAACCACACTCAACTGATGAAGCATGGAGAAAACAGGAAAGGAGACTTAGATGTCGGAATTTTATCTTGCTTCCAGATAAATTCGACGCTAAAGTAACTAACCTGAAAAAAAAATAACAGCATGGAATAAAAAGGGGGAAGGTTAAAGAATAAAATATAAAGGTCTTGCTTTGAAACGAAGAAGAGATTTTATTCACAATAAAATTAGTTGCAAATTTTTCCCTTTGCGGGCATTAAATTTAAAAAACGCCAAGGTAACATATAATGAAAAAAAATAACACTGTTTCTTATAATGAAGATGTCGTATCCATGAACGAATACAATAATATGATGCAAAATAGTAGTTCCTAATCACACTCTCATATGAAATAAATTTTAGAAGCGTACTTCACAAATCGAAAGCCAGTCAGGCACGTGCCTTTTTCCTTTTTTTATTCGTTTAAAGTCCTTTTAGAAATTTCTCTCCTTCCATATTTGCGTGCAATCCGTAGATACGCAGATGGATTTCAGAAGCATGCCGCGTCGCATGTCCGGGGTATTCTTGCCGGGTTTTCTTCTTTGTAGGAGGTTCCAAAATTCCTTGTCAGTGGCAGGCAATGAATACGTCCAATCTCCACGTCGCGGGAACCAAAAAAGAGGGTGAATCTCGCGCTCGGCTCATGACCTCATCACGGAGCTAGCATTTCCCCTTTCTCCAAATTAAAGGGAGTTTTGTACAAACCCAAAATGTACGAAACTAAGAATGAAAAAAGATACGAAATACAAAAAATCGAATACAAGAAACAGATAAAAAATAATAAATGTAAACAGGGGGGTATGCACCATTATGACAATGTTCGAGTCCAGCTATCCAATCTCTACACAAGAGAGTGGAGGGAAGCAACAGTCTGAAAACGAATGACTGGTAGGTCATATGAAATAGAAGCAAGAGACGGACAACTATACCGCCAAGACAGGCGATTCCTGCTCAAAACACCCGTCAAAACACTCCTTCCCAGAACACCGTCAGATTACATGCACAACTGATGCTTATCCTCAGTCTCAAATACAGTCTGACAAACCCATACTACAAAGAGAAAGGATTGGACAGTAAAAGGAGTCGGCTTCAGAAAACATTTATGAAAGGAATGACAGCCAAGAGCTGATAACGTGTTCAGGACGCATTATTCGAAAACTTGCATGCGACAACGAATGAACAATCCACCCTCCCCCATGTTGTCATTCAAAACCCTGTCCCTACCCCATCCACCTAAGAAGAAACAAAACAAACACCCTCTTTGACGGAAGGGTAAATGTTACATATAACCAAACCCCTACCACTGCCCTCCCTAGCCCTCTCCCCTTTCTACATAACTCATAAACTTATAAAAAGAGGAGGACTTCTCATTGTAAGATGGATGCTCAATAAAGCTGCGATTACACTTAGTTTTGGGTCATCTTCATTCTGATACTAATCCATGAACATAACAAGTATCTTCCGGCTGTTTATATAAACAATCAGAAAAAGCTGAACGAAAAGTTGATTTTGTTGTGGAGAAATGCGTGACTTACCTGGATAGACCACGTGCGGGTCGGTCACCGAAAATAAATAAAAAGAAAGAAAAGAAACGGTCAAGACTCTTATTTATAGAGTAGTGATCACGTGAGTTAGAAGAATATGCAAATAGAGGTGAACGATTTTGCGATATAAAAAGCCTGTGTTGTTAAGAGGAGGGGCAGACTGTTGGCAGAAGTCAGTGCTGTCAGACGTGCTTTAGAGTTTTGTTATTATATGCTGTGTTCGATTGTTGGGAGAGAGAGAAAAGAGAAGAGGAGGAACCAAGAAGACATTCTGCAGATACTTGACTTTGTGTTGGTTTTAAGCTATTTCGGCGCTTGGTGTGCGGTGACTAACAATGGACAGATTCGACATTCGCTTAATACCCGAGTTCGACGGATCTACCACTGGACCGGCTGTCGTCGAATGGATTGAAAAGGCAGAGAAAATCTGTAAACTGTGCAAAATTAAAGAACCAGCCACAGTTATCCCTTTGAGGCTAACCGGAGGGGCCTATGCAGTCTACCAACAACTCGGGGATGAACCAGACTGGGATGAAATCAAGCAGAGCCTGTATACAGCGTTTGGTACAGATCCATTTGTTGCGTGGCAACAGTTCACGAGCCGGACACTTCAACCCAAGGAAACAGTCGACGTGTACCTAGCCGACCTGCGAAAATTATCTGTACCGTTTGGTGGGGTCAACGATAAAATATTAAGCTGTGCTTTTTTGGTAGGCCTACCCGAGGAGGTCAGTAAACTGTTGCGGGCATCATCAAGAATCGATGAATTGTCAACTGATGAGTTATTGGCCCGAGCTCGAAACATCTGTAAGGAACAGGAACCAATTGCAGCAGCAGCTCGTTTTCGACATGGAGGCAATGTGGACTCTCTTCCAGATAGTAATAAGCATGCCACCCCAGTGTGCTATAAATGTGGGGAGGCCAATCATTTTGCTAAAGAGTGCCGGAGTGATAGGAGAGGTGTATATCCACAATCAAAGAGACCAGTGCAATGCTATCGCTGCAATAAGTTTGGGCACATATCTCGCAACTGTTCGGGAAACGAAGTTGGGGGCAAGGTACTATCGCTACCCTTGCCCCCTGCCAACCAATAAACACAGGATTGCCTGTCATTAGCGTTAAACTTGATGATGTGCAGTGTTCAGCACTTATAGACACGGGGTGTTCCCGGTCTATAGTTAGTGCCCATTGCTGTCCGGTGTGGCGGAGGAACCCAGTCGGTGTTATGACCATCAATGGCTTATCACGGGTATGTTGTGGTGAAGGGACAGTCACAATCTGTACTGAGAAGGGTGACACAGCTAAAGTTGACGTTCTGGTGATGCAGGAGAAACCCCTTGGCTACGACATGTTGCTTGGAATTGATGCAATACAAGCACTAGGAGGCGTTACAATCACAGCAGCTAGAGGTATCAGTCTTGGAGAAGGGAAAGACGTCTGTGCAGCCATGTCGATTGAAGAAAAGGACTTCTGTGCTACATTTGATGACAACGAAAGGGTGTGGACTGCAAAGTGGAAATGGGCCATGGGCCAGGAACCAGATCGGCTGTGCAACACGATTCCAGAGTATGCAGTTTCTACCAAGAATAGGGCCGCATATGAAGAAGAACTTCAGATGTGGATTGACAACGGTTGGTTAATACCATACCTACAGGAACGTCTGGGACCACCCAAGGGATTAATTCCGCTCATGGCTGTTGAACAACCTACCAAAGAAAAAATTCGTCCCGTAATGGATTAACGAGAGTTGAATCGGCATGTTGATGCGTTTACCGGAAACGCAGATGTGTGCGCTGCTAAACTGAGAGAGTGGCGTCAAAAAGGGAGCAATGTAGCACTTCTGGATCTAAAGAGGGCCTATCTGCAGATACGTGTCCATGAGTCATTATGGCCGTTTCAGACAGTACTACTCAAGGGAAAACTATATTGTTTGACACGTTTGGGTTTTGGCCTAAACGTAGCACCCTTGATTATGACAACCATTATTAAAACTGTTTTGATGCAGGATGAGACCACAGCAAAAGCTGCTTCAGCCTACATAGATGACATCTATGTTAATGAGGACATAATGTCTGCGGATGCAGTTCGAATAAAACTGAAAGCGTTTGGATTGATAAGCAAAGACCCTAAGCGCCTAAAGGATGGAGTGCCCGTGCTAGGCCTCGAGGTCTGGGAGGAGGGCAATACGTTGCGATGGAAGCGAGGGAGCCCACTTCCAAAGTTACCCAATGTATTAACAAGACGTACTGTGTTTTCTATCTGTGGTAAATTGGTAGGACATCTACCTGTTTGTGGATGGCTCCGATCGGCAACAGGAGTGGTGAAAAGACGAGTGACTACAGTAACAAAAGGATGGGACGATGTTGCGGATGATGATTCTCTCCAACAAATGATGGCTGAACTGTTGTCCAGAGTGCATAGGAATGACCCTGCCCGGGGTGAGTGGCAAGTGTCTGGAAACGAACTAAATGCATGGGTTGACACAAGTTCGTTGGCTACAGGTGTCGTGTTGGAGCAACTAGGTGTTGTTGTGGAAGATGCATGCTGGCTTCGTCCGAAAAATGATGCCCAACATATAAATTTGGCAGAACTTGATGCCACGTTAAAAGGTCTTAATCTCGCATTGCAATGGCAGACTAATGTTGTGCATCTCCACACTGACTCATTGTGTGTTTACCATTGGTTAATCGACACCTTGACTGGAAAGGCTCGAGTTAAGACTAGAGCTGCAAGTGAAATGCTAGTACGAAGGAGACTAGCAATAATTAAGCGTCTAGTTGACGAATACAGCTTGCAGGTAGACATTACGTTAGTCTCGTCGATGCAGAATTTGGCTGATAGCTTGACTCGAGTACCAAAGAGGTGGATCGATGCAATGAGGCAGGGATCCGATCTTCAACAACAAACATGCGCGACTGTAACGGATCAATTAACATCTGACAAGATCCGTATGATACACCAGCAGATTGGACATCCTGGAATTCAGAGGACTGCATATTTTGTCCGAAGAGTATGCCCTGCAACTACAAAAGCATCAGTGAAAGCAGCCATACGTTCATGTGAAGAGTGTCAGAGAATTGATCCGGCACCATCCCAATGGCAAAAAGGGAAGCTCGAGGTGGAGGGCAACTGGCAGCGAGTAGGGATGGACATAACACATTATGGGGACAAACATTTTTTGACCATGACGAATTGTGGCCCGCCGCGTTTCACAATATGGCGCCTGTTGACACGACAGGATGCAGCCAGCATTATACAACAGTTGAGAGCCGTCTTTTTTGAACGTGGTGCCCCGATTGAAATTCTGACTGATAATGCCGCCACATTTCGATGTCAAGAATTTCAGAAATTCGTGCACGAATGGGGGATTAAAATGCATTATCGGTGTGCATATTATCCCGAGGATAATGGTATAGCAGAACGGTGTCACCGCACCATCAAAAGAATTGCAGCCAGGACGCAGTGCTCTATTCCAGAAGCTGTGTACTGGTATAATATAACACCCAAGGACAATGCAACACCAGCAACTGCACCAGCCAATGGGATTTACCAATATGAACAGCGTGTGAAAGGAGTTGATGCCATACCATCAGTGGTGAGTGTTGTCAATACACCATATCAGGTGGGAGACCTTGTTTGGATAAAACCCCCGAATGCTGGGTGCACTACGAAATTTTTCCGGGGAAAAATAGACAAAATCATAAGTCCTCAGACCATGTTGATTGGTGGCATACCACGTCACGTAAAAGATATCCGCCCTTGTTATACCTCTTCTGATTCTGAGGACGATGAGGAGGATCACACACCGTTCAGAGATGATCCTGATCACTTACTGCCCCTTCAGGTGAGCATAGAAACACCACCAACAGAACCAGACGAGGGAATGATGGGACATACTGATGACAATAGTGAGGAGAGCGATGGACACAAGGAAGTAATGCCTCATCGAAATACTCGACAGAGACGAATACTGCCCACCCCCCGTGATTGCGAAACCCCGCGAGAAGGGATGATGGAGCACACCGAGGAGATGACGCCTCTGATTCTTCGGAGAAGTACCCGACAAAGACGGATACTGCCCCCCTGCCCTGATTGTGAGACACCACCTATGGAACCACGAGACGGGATAATGGAAGAGACTGGTAGTAATGATGGTGGTAATGAAGAAAACAGCAATGAGGAACTGCTGCCCCCAATTCTTCGAAGGAGTACCCGCCAACGACGATTGCCCGCATGTCCTGTTTGTGATCATGAGATCAGGGGGGAGTGTGGAGAAATGCGTGACTTACCTGGATAGACCACGTGCGGGTCGGTCACCGAAAATAAATAAAAAGAAAGAAAAGAAACGGTCAAGACTCTTATTTATAGAGTAGTGATCACGTGAGTTAGAAGAATATGCAAATAGAGGTGAACGATTTTGCGATATAAAAAGCCTGTGTTGTTAAGAGGAGGGGCAGACTGTTGGCAGAAGTCAGTGCTGTCAGACGTGCTTTAGAGTTTTGTTATTATATGCTGTGTTCGATTGTTGGGAGAGAGAGAAAAGAGAAGAGGAGGAACCAAGAAGACATTCTGCAGATA
Organism: Euprymna scolopes; assembly: GCF_053919585.1. Taxonomy (NCBI): domain Eukaryota; kingdom Metazoa; phylum Mollusca; class Cephalopoda; order Sepiida; family Sepiolidae; genus Euprymna; species Euprymna scolopes. Next base: position 82,794,265 of record NC_136501.1, read on the forward strand.
CTTGACTTTGTGTTGGTTTTATTTGTTTGATTCAAAAGCTGTAACGGAATTTATTTTTTATTTTTAAGAAAGAGAAAATATATTGGTACTTGTGCAGAATAGACATAAAAAATTTAATAGGGATTCCCGAATTTTGATGACTTCCAGACTTGGGTGAAAATTGCAGACGATAAATTGGAATACCATTCTTCTTCTTCTATTTCGTAAATATGCCGAATTTAAATTTACGGCCCCCACCCATCATTTACAGCCTTCTTTCCTCTACAAAAAACCAACAGCCTCCTCCTCCTCCTCTTCCTCCTTATCCTCATCATCAAACGAATAAAAAAAAAAGGTATTTTATTTGTCCTCGTCCTCTATTCACACTCTATGAAAACAAAAACAAAAAAAAACAAAAAACAAAAACAAAACAACAATACATACACACAACATAACTGAAAATAAATAAATAAAGCTGCCTTTTGCTGGGCAACCGAGAAAAAAAATCACAACAAATTATTTGCAAAAACAATAAAAAACAAAGACGTGATGGATTATTTGTTGAGATTACTGTTCTAATCTTTTATGTCAACCTCACAACGTTTCAGCCGACATTTTCAAGTGTATCTAGTTCATTGTTGTTCAACTCATGCTACAGCAGTACACTCTCCACATTTACACTAATCTCTCTCTCTCTCTCTCTCTCTATATATATATATATATATATATATATATATAATTTAAAGGAGATTAGAACAATAGTCTAAAGAGCTGAGTGTATTTTAATGTAACAGTGAAATTACTAGTTTAATTAAAATACAGGAAATAGAAAGTGCTCGTTGTAATTTAGATATATAATAAGCTCGATAGTTAAATGTCCTAGAGCTAATTCAATATTAAGTAATGTGACCGATAATTTAAAATTTAAAAATCAAATTATAATTAAATTAAAAATCTGTTTCATAAGAAGGAACAACAACAAAATCAATTATCTGTACGATCGTTTCGGAAAACAATGCTTTTTATTGTGGTATACATCAAGTTACGTACAATAATTACATATAGTTTTTTAATAAGCAACGTCTCTTCATCAGCAAATTTTGAAGGGTTTTTATTGAATTTAAAAGACACCATAAATAAACCTAGCATTAAAAGTAAGGCAGATGAATCTTTTAATTTTTCGCTTTTTGAAATCAGGAACTATGGTTAAAATACTCATTTAGATGTTTGCTATAGCTTTTTATTTTATTGAAGTGGTAGTCCTGTAATTTGTCTATATGTTTGGTTTTGGTAGGTGAAGTATGTGTTGTCTACTATTATAAGTAAGAGTTTGTGGATGTCTAAGAGAGTGAGGCCGAAGCAGTGTAAGTTGCAGGAGGAGATGTGGTCGGTGATTAGATCTACTGCTGGGTGTGCAGGTACTGTGGTGTAGAGGGCAACTACATCGAGGCTGAAGGCGTATTTACCTCGTTTTAGTTGTTGTGGTTGGAGGGTGTTTAGATGGCGGAGTACTTCATTGGAACTGCTGACGTGTCCGGGGAAGGAGGAGAGCAATGGTTTAAGTAGTTGGGAGAGTAGCCAAGAGATCTTATATAAGAGTCCTTCAATGCTTGAGACTATTGGTCTAATTTGTGGGGTTGCTGATTTTTTGTGTGTTTTGATGAGGTGGTAAAAAGTGGGGAGTCTGCTATTTTTAGTAGTGAAATTCTGTTTGTATTTGTTGGGGAGTTTTCTAATTTTACATGTGTCGGCCCATGTGGTATTGATGTTGTTTCGATTTGTGTGGATGTAATGTCAGTAGTTGGGGTGTATAAGGTGTCGTTGCCTAGGTGTTTGGAAGGTAAACAAAGTCTTTGCGCTTGAGTCTCTTAAGTGAGCAGCGTTGTTTATATGAGATGTTTTGTATAACGCTTCCTTGTTCGTGTTTTATGATGTCGAATATCTTTCGTTTTAATCTTGCAAGCTTAGTGTCTAGTTCCTGGTTTTTTGGTGGAGGATGTAATGGGCGGTCTAGCTGATATACGGGGAAGTCATCGGTGGTGCGCTGTGTTTTAGTGTTGTTGTTGGTTATCCATTTCAGCCATTTCAGATGGTAAGCCGCTCTGCAGAAGTGTGTTTCTATGTTGAACAGGGTGTTGCTGTTTACTGCTTGAGTAATGATGAATTTGGGTCCGAGGCTAAGAAGGTATTTTTCTTTGTGAGGTCTGTGATTTGGGTGTGCGTTGCTTGTGTTATGTGGGTACTGAGGCTGGTGTCTTCCTGTCTGGGAGTGTGTGCGGTGTTGTATTTATGTAGTAGCCACGTGAATGTTTTTAGTCTTTTTTTTCCGTCTGTAGAGAGTAGTGATAGCATTTATCTATGGCTGTCATTATTTTGTGAAGCATAGGTTCGTGTGTTGTGCTCAGTTCAGGCTTAATGGTGTTGAATTCTTCAATAAGTCTGTGTACTGTATGGTGGAGATATTGTAAGAGTTTCTTCATGCAGAACGTTTGGATGAAATTTCTTGATGGTTTGAATTTCGTCAGACGGAGGAACGTCGAAAGATGTAAGTTCTTGATAGTGTTGGGGAGAATCTTGTGCTTGATGCAGCGTTTGATAAAGTTTATTTGGCATCCGGTCCTACAACGTTTTTCGGAGATCTGAAACAGTTTTTTGGTTGTTGCAAACTCTGTCTGGCTCAGACTAAGGGACAGGATTGATGTGTAGTTTGCTTGAAGCATTGTGTAGGATAGGTATGTAGTAGAGATTTAGAAGGCTGTCACAATGCGAGGAATGAAATATAGTTGTTGTTGGTAAAAGAAGACGAGAACAAGTGGCAATTTACAAATCAATAAGTACATACATGTATTTTATATATACATATATTTATTCAGTTGTATTAGGTAAAATATCTTACTTGTTATGTTTGCGACAATATCCATTATTAATTTCGTAAAAAAATTCCTTTTTCAAATGGTGAACGTAACAGATCGATTCAAAGCATGCTAGATGGTGGAGCGGAAGTTGGATAGCTGTGTGGGGTCTTAGAGCAAATGTGAGGAGGAGGTTTATGTATGGTCTGATTAGGTAATTAACATGTTTGTATTTTTATTTATTTTATTTATTTGTTTTTTTTTTTAGTTTATAATTTGTTGCTTTAGCGTGAGCTTTTTTTAAATTTTGTATATTCTCTATTTTCTTGTCTTTATTTAATTATTATTATTATTTATTTATGTTTTCTGCTGATGTGTGGGATGCCTTAGTTTATCTAGGTCATGTAAGTCGCTAGTAGGCTGTGTCCGGTTAGCTATTGAAGAATAAAAGTAGGGGTGGGATGTGAGAGAGGAGGGGAGATGGGGTGCGGGGTGGTACGCTCCCAGTCGGCAGCTGGGTGTTATATATATATATATATATATATATATATATATATATCCGTATCCACTCGTTCCTCGTTTACATTCCAGAACACTAGGAACTCCACGGTGATGTGTAAAGCATCAGTAGTACACATATTAATAGTGACATCATCATTTCATGTGTTTGTGTTAATTTCTATGGATAAGCGTTTGCGTTATAATTTTTAATGGAGTAACATTTTTTTTTTTGCTATGGATAAAAAATAATATAAAACTTACCTTTTGTAAAACAAATACATTTTTATTAACGAACTACACAGGCTAGAGTTAATAAAATAAAATTAATTTTAGCGTATTCTGTTGATACATATATTTAAAAATAATGTTCCTTACAAGCCTCCGTACATTTTTGAAAAAAAGCGCCAAAAATAAGAACCGCTCGCTATCAATTTAAATAATAAAATCAAAACAAATTTTTTGGAGGCTGATTTTGGATTTTACATTCCAGAACACTAGGTACCTCCATTTTTATTATCTCAATAGTCTTATAATCTCTTATATGAATATATTTTTTTGGTGCTAATGCAGAGAGTGATCTGCTAGCAGTGTCAGAAACTGATTTTAAGAATGCGTGAAAAAAAAATTTGAATAATTTGGTCTCCTAATTATAAAAGCTTATAACTACTTGAAAAACGTAATTCAAACCCTAATTGTTTTTCAATTAAATGAGCAAAGACCAAATTAAAAAAAAAATAACAGGTTTAATAGCAAATTAAGCAATATTTGTTTTTTAAATCGGCCTTCTTTAAAAAAGATTTAAAGAAAATCAACGAAATTTTTCTTCCTTCGAGTATAAAAAAATCGATATAAATTCCAAAAAATCATTTACCTAAAAAAAACAATTCAATGTGTAGTTCCATTCTTCATTTTTAAGAATTTATTCATATTTATATTTTAAATTCTATTTATTCCATTCCATTTATAAAAAGATTTTTTAAACGACGATTTGAAAAACGGGCGATCATCATTTTTTGAAAAACCGGAAGTAATCTTTCTCCTTGTTTTGAACTACGAATGAACAAAAGGACATAAAAACCACACGTTCGCGTTAGGCGTGTAGCCTTGTACCTGGAGAAATATGTGTTTCCATAGTTTAAAAATAGTCAAATTCTACTCATAAGATTATTCCTTATAAAAAAAAAAAAAAACACCCCAGGAATTTTTTTTTTCTTTTCTCAAAGAAATACATAAATTTTTGATTTATTATATTTTCATTCTTTTTTGTTGAGTGAATTTAATTTTTTAAATATCTAAAAAAAGAAATATTGAATGAAATAGAAAAAAATTGATGTCATCGTCCATTACTTACTGGACAATATAAGCAGAACATAAGCTTCCAATTAGAAAAAAAAAAAAAAAATCAATGTGGTTTTTTAAAAAAAAGGTTTTACACTTTGGACTTTACTTTATTATTTTTTTTAATTTACAATATATTATTTATTGATCTTTTATCTTCAATTTGTGATATTGTTGTGAGGGAATCACCCTCCAAATGGACTGTTCTATCCATTATATAAACCATAGACCTTTTGATCCCAGGTGTGGATTAAACACCAGAGCGACCCTCGCCTGCTCGGTGATGTTTACTACTCTTTTCAGTTGTAACCTTTTTACGTTGTTGTTCCAGTAATACATTCTTTAAACTCTATTCCGTTGTTCTGTTTTCTTTGTGGCTTATTGCAAGCCATAACAAATATATAAAACTTTGGTATATTAATTAATTATTAAAATTTAAATAGACATTTCAAAAGGGGGGGGGTGAGGGTTAAAAAAACAAGTGTTTGTCTAAAATATTATATTCGGTTTATTGGAATTTCACATTGTCACTGAAAATATCGTACAAATTGAATCAATAGAAAAATTTTGATAGATTTTTAAAATTAAAAAATTGAAAAATATTTAACTCGTAAAATTCAATTGATTTCATTACGTAAAAAAAAAAAAAAAGAATGGCTGCATGGAAGTGTGCCGGCACTTTGTAAACACTGTTTGGTAAAAAAATAATATTTCTATTACTTTTTATACAACTTTAATAGTTTATTTTGAAAGTATAATACATAATGAAAATAAACAACCCACTTTTAAAAGAGAAATTACGATTTTTTTATATTTTATTTGCAGTTTTGTGTTAGGGATGTCAAAAATTACCCCAAAATTCTGGGCCCTCTTGCACTTTAAGTAAATTGAAATTAGGAAGATAAAAAAGGAACAGCAGTCGTCTTACACCGGTTGAAAGAATGCCATTGATTGGATAGAGAAATTATGACGTCATTTTATGTAAAATAATGTGAATGCGGTAAAGCAATTAAGCATTTTCTCAGAATACAATATGGACCGCGATAGGCAATTTTAAATACGAGGGAGAGGAAAAATCATTCACAGCGTATTTTTGGCGTTATGAAGATTTTTTTAATATTGACTGCAGCAACTGGTCTGATCAAAAGAAAACCAGACTTCTACTACGAAAATTGGAAACGGCTGAGCATGATAAATTCATGGATTACATCTTGCCTTGGAAAACAGCAGATTTATTCAATGAGACGGTAGATGTTTGAATGTGGTAAAAGATGATAATGACGATTTTGCCACCTACGCAGCTGTAGTGAACAAACACTGTGATGACTTTAAGTTGTCTGAACTAACATCAGACAATTTTAAATGTCTTGTGTTTGCGCAAGGGTTAACCTCGGGAAAAGATGTGGAAATCAGGGGCAGAGTCCTTATAAAATTAGAAAATGAACCGAACTCAACACTTCAAAACTTGACTGGGGATTGTCAAAAAGTAGAAATTATAAAAAAAGATGCAAGAAATATCGAAGCAGGCATCGCGAATATAAAAAAAAGTAACTAAGAAAACCCGTCGAAATGGCACACAGACACTAACCACCGAACTCAGAAAAACTAAAGCACCGAGCGCTTGTTTCAGATGTGGTGGAATACATTGGGTAAAGGATTGCCCATTTTAACTAAAAGATGCCATTTATGCAATAAGATCGGTCATAAAGGTTTGCACTGTAGGAAAACTCAGAATAGAAGCCGTGTACATCAAACCAAAACTAAGGACGTCGTAGATGAAAATCTACACAAATATGTAACAGTTAACATTTTCGGCAAGGTTATTAAATTCCAATTAGACAGTGGATCGGATCTTTCAATAATAAATCTCAAAACATGGAAAATATTACGAAAGCCGACTATGTTAAAAACTAACAGAACAGCGATGGCCGTGAATGGTACAAAAATTCATTTTGAAGGTGAATTAATTACAAACGTCACTTTATGGTGGAAAACAAAAAAAAACTAAGATTGTATGTGCTAAAAGATAGTGAGAACCTGTTCAGTTCTGACAGCATGGAGGAGTTTCGTCTCTGGGATCTTCCTATATCCACATTCTGTAAGAAAATAGATACCCGCCCAGCAGAAATGGAGAAACTTATAACTTGTTTTAAAAAAGAATTCACAAACGTATTTACTCCTGGCCTGGGGACATGTACAAAAATGGCCACAGATTTTAAGTTGAAACCTGGCACACAGCCGGTGTTTAAAAAGAAACGTAATGTCCCGTTTACTTCCCTGAACAAAATAAATCAGGAACTAGACAGATTAGAAAGCATCGGTATACTGGCTAAAATTGAATATAGTGAGTGGGCTGCTTCGGTAGTTTACGTAAAGAAAAGGTCCGGGGAAATTCACGTTTGCGCCGACTTCTCGACCGGACTCAACGGGTCCTTAGAAGATTTTCACTATCCATTACCTAGTCCAGAAGAAGTGTTCACGAAATTAAATGGCAGCAAGTTTTTTCTAAGATCGACCTAAGCGACGCTTACCTACAGATTCCAGTAAATGATAAAAGCACTAACCTTCTCTGTATTAACACTCATTGGGGTTTGTACAGATATGAAAGACTCGCGTTTGGTATCAAGGTGGCACCTGCAATACTCCAGCAAGTAATGGATACTATGCTGTCCAGCCTGGACACCGCAATCGCATATCTTGATGACATTATCATAGCGAGCAAAAGCAGGGAAAAACATATCAGACAAATATTCAGTCGAATACAAGATTATGGATTTAAGATCAAAGCAGATAAATGCGAGTTCTTTTTACAAACAATTAAATACCTGAGTCAAATAATCGATAAAGATGGCAGACGCCCAGACCCAGATAGGGCAACCGCTATTAAAGAAATGCTGGTATCAGTAAACATAACTCAATTGCAGAGTTTTTTAGGTTTGGCAAATTATTACCAGGAGTTCATCCTAAATATGCACAAATTGTGCGCACCACTAATGAATTGCTGAAAAAGGATAATGCTTGGGAGTGGACAGAAGATTGCCAGACATCATTCCAAGAAATAAAAAGAATCCTGACTTCAAAACTATTCCTAGCACATTTCAACCCGCAGTTGGACATAATAGTAGCTAGCGACGCTAGTCAACATGGCGTCGGGTGTGCATGCTACATTGAATGCCGGATGGCTCGAAACAGCCTATTGCTTTCATATAATGGACTCTCTTGCCAGTGGAAAAGAATTATTCTCAGATCAAGGGAGAGGCCCTAGGAATTATATTTGCAGTTTCAAAATTCCACCGGTTCTTGTACGGAAGACACTTTTTCTACAAACCGACCATAAGCCGTTGATATCCATTTTTTGATCAACAAAAGGACTTCAACATTCACTGCGAACCGACTATTAAGATGGGGAACTATTCTGCTGAACTATAATTTTACAATTCAATTTCTCCCCTCAAAACAACTAGCCCATGCAGACGGTCTATCGAGACTAATTCCTGCCAAAATGGAACCTCTTGAAGATTCAGTAATCGCGGCACTACATATTAATAGTGATGTAAAAACCATGATAAACAATATTATCCACGAACTGCCGGTCACACTTCAGGAAATTAAGTCAGAATCCCTAAATGACAATTTCATTCAAACCACGAAGCAGAAATTAGCACTGGGTGACACCAGTTCTGACATTTTTTCTGGTTGCGACGAAATACTGTTATACAGTGAAAGGGTTGTCATTCCCCAAACACTTCAAAAAAGAATTCTCAGGGATTTTCACATGGGGCATCCAGGAATAAACAGAATGAAAAGCCTAATGAGAAGTTTTGTTTATTGGCAAGTTATGGACCAAGATATTACCGACATGGTGAACAGATGCAAAGGCTGTGCTTTGGCTGCAAAAGCACCACCGATAACATATAAACCTTGGCCTAAGGCTGAACAACCATGGTCGAGGATCCACATTGATTATGTGGGACCTGTGGAGGATTTTTACAACCTGATAGTAGTTGACTCTAAATCGCCAGAGGTACTAAGATGCAAAAAAACGACCACAGCATCACGACAAATTTTTTATTGGAATTGTTTGCTCGGTTTGGGGTTGTAGACTGTTTGATTAGCGACAACGCTACACAGTTCACCTCGACAGAGTTCAGAGAATTCTGCAAGATGTATCAAGTCAAGCATATTACGACACCCCAGTACCACACCAGAAGCAACGGCCAGGTTGAACGCTTCGTCGATACACTTAAAAGGGCATTAAAAAAGACGTCTGGTACACCGACAGAAAAGGCCCTTCAGCAATTTCTGCAGGTTTACAGAATCACGAGAAATCTGAACAAACCAGATGCGGGATCCTGAGCAGAAATCATGTTTGGACGGAAAATAAAATCCGTATTTGATAAACTGCTACCAAAATGCATAGTACACAATAGAAGCTCTACAATGCCAATGAAATGGTTTAACAGCGGAGATAACGTGTATTTTAGACATTTTAGAAATAATGTTTCTTTTTGGGAATAGGGCACGATCTTATAAAGAATCGGCCATGTTACATACATCATTCAGGCCCCAAAGTTCCAACATAAGAGGCACCTGAACCAAATCAAGAAACGCTTCTACGAGGATCAAGAAGAACCACTGCAGGACGGCAGTGAGGCGATTGAAACTGTGTGACTGTTTTGACATAGACCCTTCAAAAGGGATGTCAGAACCGAGACGCTTCGGCAGAAAGAGGAAGCGCACAGACCCTTTGGTGGTCTCCCCGAAAAGGAAGAACTACTGATTTGCACAACCGCAGAAATCAGCTTGGGAGGGGGAGGATCACCCTCCAAATAGACTGTTCTATCCATTATATAAACCATAGACCTTTTGATCCCAGGTGTGGATTAAACACCTGAGCGACCCTCGCCTGCTCGGTGACGTTTACTACTCTTTTCAGTTGTAACCTTTTTACGTTGTTGTTCCAGTAATACATTCTTTAAACTCTATTCCGTTGTTCTGTTTTCTTTGTGGCTTATTGCAAGCCATAATAGATATATAAAACTTTGGTACATTAATTAATTATTTAAATAGACATTTCAAAAGGGGGGGGGGTAAAAAAAACAAACGTTTGTCTAAAATATTATATTCGGTTTATTGGAATTTCACATTGACACTGAAAATATCGTACAAATTGAATCAATAGAAAAATTTTGATAGATTTTTAAAATTGAAAAATATTTAACTCGTAAAATTCAATTGATTTCATTACGTAAAAAAAAAAAAAAATGGCTGCATGGAAGTGTGCCGGCACTTTGTAAACACTGTTTATTTTTTAAATAAAAAATAATATTTCTATTACTTTTTATACAACTTTAATAGTTTATTTTGGAAGTGTAATACATAATGAAAATAAACAACCCACTTTTAAAAGAGAAATTAGATTTTTTAAATATTTTATTCGCAATTTCGTGCTAGGGGTGTCAAAAATTACCCCCAAAATTCTGGGCCCTCTTGCACTTTAAGTAAATTGAAATTAGGAAGATAAAAAAGGAACAGCAGTCGTCTTACACCGGTTGAAAGAATGCCATTGATTGGATAGAGAAATTATGACGTCATTTTATAAATAAAATGGATTGACAATATTAAAAAACAATTTTTGGGTTTGTATTACTGTACACATAGATTCGAAAAAGTTGTCAAAAAACAAATAAAGAACAAATAAATGTTATCAAATGCAAGATAAGTTACTTTTCTACCTAACTGGATATATTTTTTGTGTTTTTATTCAGTGTAACATGTTTATTCAGCTCGAAAAACATGCAGTGTTTACCGATGTATTGGAAAATTCCAAATGGCAGCCGACTCTCTCTCGGAGAGGGTACGTTTGGGAAAAGGTATTATAAATAATAAACTAGACAAAATACTGTTAGAAAACAACCGAATACATGTCAACTTATGTCACGGTAACATATATTGAGCGAATTTCTAACAGTATTTTGTCTAGTTTATTATTTATAATACCTTTTCCCAAACGTACCCTCTCCGAGAGAGAGTCGGCTGCCATTTGGAATTTTCCAATACATCGGTAAACACTGCATGTTTTTCGAGCTGAATAAACATGTTACACTGAATAAAAACACAAAAAATATATCCAGTTAGGTAGAAAAGTAACTTATCGGGTTTGTATTACTGTACACATAGATTCGAAAAAGTTGTCAAAAAACAAATATAGAACAAATAAATGTTATCGAAGGCAAGATAAGTTACTTACACGCATGATAAAAAAGAGGTCTATGAGATAAATACGGAGAAAGTGAAAAATTTTAGGGAGCAACCATTAAAAGAAAACTGTTTACGCAGAGTCCACGTATCTTGTTAAGTACTTTTTATTTTATTTATTTAGTATAAAACAGATTTTTTTATGAGATAAATACGAAGAAAGTGAAAAAACTTTTTTTGCGCATTTCAGGGAGCAACCATTAAAAGAAAACTGTTTACGCAGGGTCCAAGTACTTTTTTTTATTTAGTATAAAACAGATCTTTTTTTTTTTTTGTTTACCAACCAAACAAAGATAATTAAAAACTGATATTGTTCTCTGATACGTATTATTATACGCGGAAATATTCTTTTACAATACTTTCAATTCTTAAATTCTATCTTAACTTAAAAAGATTCTCTGGCGGAGGTTGTGGATCCTGCCTCTTTCCAAAAATCGCCAAAAACATGGCGGACGACCTACGCGCACATCACTGAAAGTAATTAACGCTCCCTCTGACACGTGATCGGAAGTTTGGGGCATATGTCTATTTGTTTTGATTTTACATACGTGAATGAATGAACGAATTGTCACCAAGACATACGAACCATTCTTTCACCTAATAATAAATTAGAACCCCCTCCCCCAACGTTTTGGTACTTGTGTAGTTGAACTACACTGTAGTTCTGCTACCGCGAGTGTACGAACCATTCTTCACTTTCACCTAACAATTTAAAGAAAAATATTTTGTTTTTGTTTATTTTTTTAAGTTCGTATTTCTCGCGTTGACGAAACTGCACTAGTGCAGTGCACTAGTACCAAATGTCTTTTTGGTTAAGAATAAAAGTATGGTGAAAAAAATGTAAATAAATAAATTAGGAAAAATGCAACTTTTTGGTACTTGTGTAGGCGGTGCCCGGAAAACTCATCTCGGGAAAACTCGTCTCCGGAAAACTCGACCTCGGAAAACTCGTCCCCCTTCGCTAGGTAGGAAAACTGGTCCCTTATTGAATAAATATCGATTGAAAACACATTTTATGATCGTTCTTGAAGGAGATGTTGTTTTTTAAAATAGACTATAGCCCCCCCCCCATAATATTTAAAAAAAATATTTTTACTTGTTTAATGTTTTTTTTTTTTTTTTAAATAAAATCGATTTTCTAAGTGTCCGTTTTCTACCTAACTGGCTAAGTTCTTAGTGGTTTCACTTATTTTAAAGCGTTTATTATGTTCATACAATGTTAATTACAATTATTTTTGTTCTTATTTTAACGATGTTTTTTGGAGTCATAAAAACAATAATAAAAAACAAAACAAAAAATTAAAAAACAGGGAGCGATTCGATTCTTCGTTACTTTTTTATTTTTGTTTTTTAATTATGATAGTTTTTTTTGTTATGTTTTCGTTTTCTCTCATACCAAATGCACTCATGCGTTATTTAAAATTATAATTTTATCAATTATCAACATTTATTGTCGCCCTATCAAATTTTGCAAAAATTAACTAATAAATTAAAAGCGAAATATTTTTTTGGCGCAAGAGATGCCCCATGTGAATTTAGGAAAACTCGTCCCGGGAAAACTCGTCTTGGGAAAACTAGTCTCGGGAAAACTAGTCTCCGGAAAACTCGTCTCCGGAAAACTCGTCCCCTTTCGCTAGGTAGGAAAACTGGTCCCTTATTGAATAAATATCGATTGAAAACACATTTTATGATCGTTCTTGAAAGAGATATTGTTTCTTAAAATAAACTATACCCCCCATAATATTTTTTAAAAATATTTTTACTTGTTTAATGTATTTTTTGTGTTTTTAATAAAAGCGTTTATTATGTTCATAAACGAGACCGCATATTTTTTTTTATATTAATATAAAAAGAATTTATTTATATACTGTTGTTTATCAAAGGGTAAAATCGATTTTTCTACCTCGCCGACTATGTTGTTTATTTAATTTATTTGGAATCGTTTATTTGGTAAAGAAAAAAAAACATGTCGAGTGTTACGGGAGAACGAGAAATAATGCCCGGTATATCACATCTTAGGGGGTCTTGATAATCGCTAAAAAATAGAAAATTAAAGAAATTACTGAGGGAGATTTGGTTTTAAAAAGAAAATAATAAATTTTAATATTTTTTAAAATATAATTTAGAGAGAGAGGGGGGGATAAAACCTATATCTCCCTTCGAAAAGCAACCAACAAAAAATGATAAACGATAGCGGAGTTTTCAATAAAATTGATTAATAAATTTATTTAGTGATTACTTTCTCTCTTAATGATTGATTTTAGAATTTTGAAGTAAAAATTAAAAAATTAAAAATGAGTTAACGAGAGATTGTTAATGTTAGCACATGGCATCTCTCGCGCCAAAAAAATATTTCGCTTTTAATTTATTAGTTAATTTTTGCAAAATTTGACAGGACGACAATAAATGTTGATAATTGATAAAATCATAATTTTAAATAACGCATGAGTGCATTTGGTATGACAGAAAAGAAAAACATAACAACAAAAAACTATCATAATTAAAAAACAAAACCAAAAGCGTAACGAAGAATCGAATCGATTCGACGAATCGCTCCCTGTTTTTTAATTTTTGGGTTTTGTTTTTTTTATTGTTTTTATGACTCCAAAAAACATCGTTAAAATAAGAACAAAAAAAAATTTGTAATTAACTTTGTATGAACGCTTTAAAATAAGTTAAACCACTAAGAACTTATCCAGTTAGGTAGAAAACGGACACTTAGAAAATCGATTTTATTTAAAAAAAAAAACAAAAAAACATTAAACAAGTAAAAATATTTTTTGAAAAATGTTATGGGGGGGCTATAGTTTATTTTAAAAAACAATATCTTCTTCAAGAACGATCATAAAATGTGTTTTCAATCGATATTTATTCAATAAGGGACCAGTTTTCCTACCTAGCGAAAGGGGACGAGTTTTCCGGAGACGAGTTTTCCGGAGACGAGTTTTCCGGAGACGAGTTTTCCCGGGACGAGTTTTCCCGGGACGAGTTTTCCTAAATTCTTAAAAACAATATCTCCTTCAAGAACGATCATAAAATGTGTTTTCAATCGATATTTATTCAATAAGGGACCAGTTTTCCTACCTAGCGAAGGGGGACGAGTTTTCCAGAGACGAGTTTTCCCAGGACGAGTTTTCCGGGCACCGCCCCATGTGCTAACAATCTCTCGTTAACTCATTTTTAATTTTTTTTAATTTTTACTTCAAAATTCTAAAATCAATCATTAAGAGAAAAAGTAATCACTAAATAAATTTATTAATCAATTTTATTGAAAACTCCGCTATCGTTTATCAAGAATCTTTTTAATTTCATTTTTTGTTGGTTGTTTTTCGGAGAGAGATATAGTTTTTACCCCCCCCCTCTTTAAATTATATTAAAAAAAATATTAAAATTTATTATTTTCTTTTTAAAACCAAATCTCCCTCAGTAATTTCTTTAATTTTCTATTTTTTAGCGATTATCAAGACCCCTAAGATGTGATATACCGGACATTATTTCTCGTTCTCACGTAACACTCGACATGTTTTTTGTTTGTTTTCTGTGTTTTTTTTTCTTTACCAAATAAACGATTCCAAATAAATTAAACAACAAACAACATAGTCGGCGACGTAGAAAAATCGATTTTACCCTTTTATAAATAAGTAAATTCTTTTTATATTAATATAAAAAAAAATATGCGGTCTCGTTTATGAACATAATAAACGCTTTAAAATAAGTGAAACCACTAAGAACTTAGCCAGTTAGGTAGAAAACGGACACTTAGAAAATCGATTTTATTTAAAAAAAAACAAAAAAAATTAAGCAAGTAAAAATAAGTTCTAGAAATATTAGGGGGGAGGGGGGCTATAGTCTATTTTAAAAAACAATATCTCCTTCAAGAACGATCATAAAATGTGTTTTCAATCGATATTTATTCAATAAGGGACCAGTTTTCCTACCTAGCGAAGGGGGGCGAGTTTTCCGGGGTCGAGTTTTCCGGAGACGAGTTTTCCTAAATTCTGTGCAGGCAGGACCCCCCCCCCCCCAAAAATATATCTTTTATGAAATTGTTAGGTGAAACTTGGGTACTAGTGCACTAGTGCAGTTTCGCCAACACGAGAAATACGAACTCTTAAAAAAAAAAAAAAAAAATTTTTAAATTGTTAGGTGAAAGTGAAGAATGGTTCGTACACTCGCGGTAGCAAAACTGCACAAGTACTAAAAAGTTGTTTTTTTCCTAATTTATTTATTTACATTTTTTTCGCCACACTTTTTTCCTTAACCGAAAAGAAATTTAGTACTAGTGCAGTTTCGTCAATGCGAGAAATACGAAAAAAAAAAAAAATTTAATTGTTAGGTGAAAGTGAACAATGGTTCTGGTTCGGTGGTTGGTTCGTACACTCGCGGTAGCAGAACTGCACAAGTACCAAAAAGCTTTTTTTTTTTTTTTTTCTAATTTATTATTCATTGTTGTTCATTCATTCACGTTTGTAAAATCAAAACAAATAGACATATGCCCCAAACTTCCGGTCACGTTAATTACTTTCAGTGGCGTGCGCGTAGGTCGTCTGCCATGTTTTTATTTTTGGAAAGTGGCAGGATTCTCAACCTCCGCCGATTCTTTTAACTGAAGAGCTAATTAACGTTTTTAAATTTAAAATAAAAGTAAAATAGTTCACTATAAATCAGCGATCGAATTGTTATTTAAATGACTTTAACTCTTTTAAAAATGCTTTTACATTAATTATTTTTATATTATTATTAAATACTTATTAAATTCTTTTACAATAATTTCAATTCCGTATTTTTATCTTAACTTAAAAAATTCCAAAAAATACTATTAATTATTAAATACTTAGTTATTAAATTCTTTTCCAATTCTTTTTCGACAATTTAAATTTTTATCAATATTTCATAGTAATGACGTCAATATTTCTCTATCCAATCAAATTGCATTCTTTCAACCGGTGTCAAACGACTGCTGTTCCTTTTTTCTGTTCTTCAGATGCTACATTTTGCTGCACTTCTATTTCTTGTTCTCTTTCAGTGGGGGAGAAATCCTTCACGACTGAGACAATTTTTATTTTTGTACCTTTTCTCCACATTAAAAAACGACCCTGGTGTCTAACTCTGTCCCGTGGGGAGGCATAGTAAATAGGTACTTAAAATGCAAGAGGGCCAAATTCTTATACACCTAGATCCGTACTATTTTTTAAATCGTATTTCCACGTTTAATTAAACTTTTATAATATGTGTTTTTTTTTTATTCAATTGTAAGGTTAAAGTACAGAATAGGCACAAAACACCCTCCCCTCCCCATGTTAAGAATGGCTTTTTAAATAATAACGTTATTATTTCAGCACGGACCACTCTCTGCATGAGTACCGTTTTTTTTTTTATTATTGGAAACCTGTTAGCAAAAAAATCCATTTAAACTTTATATCGCGTAATATTTGAATTTAATATCATTTAAAGCTTTTTTCAAAATAATTATTTTTTAAAATTTTTGTTGTTGTTGTTGTAATTCGAATAATTATATTACCGAGAAAAAAATTATCACGAAAGTGTGAAATATAGAGGGAGAAGAAGAACACCTAAAAAACTATATTTCCTCTAATATATTTAACGAAACGTACTTTTATTTTTAATAATGAATAAATATCGAAAATTTCAGGAAACTATGACTATAATTTGATTTTTACTAGATTTTTAAACCATGGGTGTGTGAACGGCTTAAAAAAACGTCACTACATAGGAACATTGTTTTAAAGCGTCGATAATGTAAACACAATTTTTATCTCGCATTTTCATATTTTTGTATGCTGTAAAAAAATGTTTAAAAAAATATTACTAGTTTATTTGAAGCTTTTTCTTTTAAATGGTAAAAAAAAGTTAGGATGATAATATTAAATTAAATTACACTTATATCGTGTTACATATGGGGGGGGGTAAAACTGTGGCGCGGCGCGCGTTGGACGTACCTACAGAACACCCGGCACAAATTTTATGTTTTTTCTATTTTAAAGCTTTTTAAAACATTCCCACACTCTTTTTTTACCCTCCTAAACAAATGAAATTTAACACATAAAATCCAAATGGGTACTTACCATTGATAATGTATATGTATATATATATATAAATATATATCTATGTTATATGCACTGCATATTCACACAGATATCGGCGAAAACACGATTACAAGGAAACATCGTTCCCATGGTAACAGGAATTCAAAATAGAGGGGAAATAACTCCATTTTAGTCATGAGAATAATCTCCCTTGTTGTATGAACTAGCATAAAAAATAAATACAATCAAGTTCTTTTCTCGTTTTTATAACTTATTTGCCCGACGCAATTGATAAAAGTTTATTCTAAAGTTGACGCCCTTGCTTCAAATTTATCGTTAAAAAAATGCCAATTTTAGACAGTGTACCATTCAGAAATGTCTAATAATATTGCGTGAGGATCAACAAAGTTTTGTCTAGGAAGACTTGCAAGCCACGTGTAGTTTCAATGATGAAACATATTGGCGAAAACACACACACACACACACACACACAAAAAAAAACATCTACGAGCAGAGTTTCCTCCCTTGAAAAGGTAGAAGCGCTACTCAACTAAATATATTGGCTCGTGGCACAGAAAATGGTCAAGTTGGCTCAAGGAGAAGGACGTATACTAACCTCCGTTGGGTCAGTATATATATATATATATATATATATATATATATATATATATATATATATATATATATATATATATATATATATAAAATTCAATATGGCGTAATGGAAAAATATAAAGGTAACTGCAGCTTCTCTTCCAATTTTCGGATTTTCACCATGTCAACTCACATTTTAATTTCTTTTAACGAATTGATTTTTGCTATTTCTTCTGATGAGTAAAGGGCATAATAGATTCACTAATTGATATAATAATTAAGTGATTGATTTTGCGCTACAAAACAGATACTGTCAAGAATTGTATAACTCGACTGATTTAAAGGAATAAATTATAAGATGGTCAACATCATGGATTTTGGAATATAATTTTTTGTCATTTATTCTATATATTGCTCTTTAATCACATTGAGCTTCTTATATAAGGATTGCTATATAATAAGAAAAAGTATTTCTACAGAAATATATATATATATATATATATATATATATATATATATATATATATATATATATATATATATATATGAAAATATAAAATTTCTTTGGTATTGATTGATATATGAGTATCTGCAGTCAGCAGTTTCAACGGTTGCTGCTTTCAAACAAATACTTTTGTCAACATTCATTTATCTTTTATGACGTCATACTACTTTGGACTTCTATTATTCATTCTTATGACATCATTGACTTTCAAGTAAATATATTTCTTTCTTGATAATCTAGAATGGCCCTTTTTTGGGAGCTGGTAGCTTTTGGGAGCTTATTTTCATGTGAACTGTGAGAGCAACTTCTAAAAAATTTTAGAACGAAAGAATCGTCAGACGAAAGGCATTCTACAAATACCACATAATACACTTACTTAAATGATTATACACCATTGGGTGTAGGCTGCCAAAAGTTAATAGGATGTAACAGCAAAGGAAATAATAAAGCAAGAAAATTTCACCACAAAAAAATCTTCAAGCTGTATATCTTCCAGTGGAGAATAGCTTTGCACATGGTCAAATTGCTAGAGAAGATGCCTTTCTTCGTTATTGCTTAAAGCCTTACAATTGACTGCCATGTAAATTCCATCAGGTCTGGAAGTCGTTCTTCAAAAAGTATGGTTGAAATTAATATGCCCACAAAGCTGTTTGGTTATCGTGTGACCAAACCACCTTGCAGAGAAAGAAATACGTAAAAACTATAGAATTGACAATAATAGAGACTGTCATTCATTTAGCTGCGTTAGAAATATGCTTCAATATATTCAATAATTAATATATTTATATCTCCAAAAGTCCAATATTTACATTGACAGATCATCAAATTAACTTTAATAATAACCCTTCTATTAGATGAATATCTCCATGCGTATCAGATATATTAGGTTGACAAAAAAGTTCTTGCAGTTTTTAACTCTTAATTTCAGATGAACATATTTCAGCCTAAACAAAAATTTATTGATCAAAATAAGCACCATCAGAATGAACACACTTTTGCCAACGTGAAACAAATGTATTTATGCCAGCAACGTTAAAAATATCGAACAGTTGTGTGTGGATTGGCTTCGAATAAACTGAAATTGATTGTAATTGTAATCTGGTGGCGATGAAGTCATTGAAGGCGTTTTTGATATCGCTTAGGTTTTTGAAGTATTTTTCAGGCAGAAAGTTGTTGAGATGCTTGAAAAAGGTGGTAGTCGGTAGGTGAGAAGTCTGGAGAGTATGGTGGATGAGGCAGAGTTTTGTAGTCCAATTCTGCAGGGTTAGTTTAGCAACATGAGATCGGGCATTGTCGTGGAGGAAAATTGGGCCTTTTCTGTTGACTAATGCTGGGTGTTGTTGCCAAAGTTTCTGATGCATTTCATTCATTTGTTGACAGTATTTATTCATCATAATGGTTTCGCATTCAAAAAACTGTAATAGATGGGACCGGTCACAAACCATCAAACAGTCGGCATGACTTTCTTTTGGTGCAACTCTGGCTACAGGAAGTGTCGTGGAGCTTCATCGGAGTCTAATCACTGAGCTGAGCATCGCTGGTTGTCATAAAGAACCCATCTTTCATGGCAAATCACAACCCGATAAAGAAACGGTCATTCTTGTGTAAAAGCAGGGAAGATGATATTTCATATCAGCATTTCTTTTGGTTGTCGTTCAATTCGTGAGGGATCCATTTATCAAGTATTTTTATCTTTTCAATCTCCCTTAAAGTGGTTGGAAATCAATGTATACATTACATCTAATTCAGAAGCAAGTTCTCGAACAGTTGTGTGTGGATTGGCTTCAAATAAGCTGAAATTGATTGTAATTGTTTCTATTTATTTTGCCTCTCAACGAGGGCAGAGTTAGACACCAAGGTCGTTTTTTAATGTGGAGAAAAGGAACAAAAATAAAAAAATTGTCTCAGTTGCAAAGGATTTCTCCTCCACTGACTGAGAACAAAAAATTGAAGTGTAGAATACTACACTTTGATCTTGGCCCGACATGTCAACATCGATGGCCAAACACTACACTCATCATCTTCAAGACTCTTTTGTCATGCCACAAAATGTCTTAAACCACAATTATGTTGTGCTTTCAATAGTGGTTCCTGGGCCAAACGCTTTGTTGATATTGTGAGTTGTTTCAGCAGCTTTTCAGCCTAGCTTGAATTGAAATAAGAAAATTGTACAAAATTTGTTTTTTCTCATCTTGTATTCAACGTTCTAAAAATAGGACATAATTGTTTTAAAACGATTGTAATTAAAACGATTAGATAGAGCGAAAAGGCGCTCTTTAAGATGATACATAAAGTAAAGGTATTACAACAAAGACTTATTTGAAATCTAAATAAAAATTTATTTTCAATCTAATAGGTATAATAAGTAAAAGAATATTAGATAAAATAATAATATGAGCAATTAAATTAAAAACTTAATGAGGTTATTTCTTGGTTTGAGAATCTAGTGTCAATAACAAATTCATTATGTATAATGTTGATTTATGTTACTCTTTAATATCTCTTTCCTTGTTGGATAAGCATCTTAAGGCTGATGTAATTAACTTAAAAATTGATATAATTAAGCTAGCTAGAAGAACATTAATTGCATATAATAAGCTATGTATTAGGAAAAATAGAGAAAATAATTTTGATACCCCAGACTCAGCACAGGTTACTGATTTGATGGGATTTTATATACTGAGAGAATTGTGTAATGACAATCCTAAATTAGTCGGAGGGCTTGATTTTTTTCTTAATTCTAAGCTTAAGAGCTTGGATGAAAGGGAAAAAAGATACAGAACTTATTGAAGAAAATAAGTCTTAAAATATCTATAGACAATATTTATAGCATAGTCAAATTTCTGGATATTACATTGGATGAGTCCTATCATAAACTGAACGATAATTTATTGTACATAGATAATAATGCTAATCATCGGTTAAAACTTCATAGTTTCATCTATCTCTGAACTACTTATTAAAATATTTAAGAATGAACAGCTGGTTAATAAAAATATATCATTGCATACTAGATCATGTTATAGAGATGAGTTTTAACAAAAATGATAATGAACAAAATAATTGGTTTTAATCAATAATCAATGCATATCATATAATACGAGGATGGGAAAATAGGAGAAATAATAATAGGAGTAGTGGAAAGTAAAAACGAATTGCCTAATAATCAAAACCAATACGAGGGGTCTAGGATACCTAATATAAATAATAGGATAAAGAAAAATAGAAGGCGATCTGCCATAGGGTTTAATACACGATATAGTAAGTGTATTCTCTGGAATATTCCAGATTTTTTTTTTTATAGAATCTTTGATAGTAAATTGAGTAAATTCTTTAATAAAAATAATATTGACTTGAAAGATGTAGCTGCATCTCTATCTGTAACTATTAAATAAAAGAAACTTTGTATGTGTGTGTATGTGTATGTGTGTGTGTGTGGTGTGTGTGTGTGTGTGTGTGTGTGTGTGTGTGTGTGTGTGTGTGTGTGTGTGTGAGAGAGAGAGAGTTTTTTTTCTTATGGACTTGGAAACGGCTAGTCCAATCAAAACAAAATTCACATGAAGGCACTTGATGTGTTTGGGAGTCTTCTTACATAGGTTGTGTATTGGAATGCTTCTGATAAGAATCAAAAATCAATAAGTGAATCCGATTAAAGAAGGAAGTCCTATTTTGATCAAAGTTAACACTTTTATACAACCTAACATCACAAGTGCATTTGAGTATTTTATCACCACAAAAGAAACCAAATGCTGAATTTCATAAACCCTCTACTTCTTTAGCTATGTTAGGGAGTTAGTTAAAAATAAAATTCATTATGAATTAAATGATTAATTTTAGGTAGACCTAATAAATACATACATAACAAAAGGTAAATGTAATTCATGCACTTTGGAATCCTTCCATATAGTAATATTTTTTAATGAGAATTTGCTTAATAAAAAACAAAAAAATTATACAAAATTGTCTCCATAGAACGAGATACATGTTAGCCTATTTCAAACCCATATAAATAGTAAGATGACAGTTGAAGCTACAATTCTTACTTACGTTGTCAGCTGTAAAGTAAGAAATATATCATATCAATGATTTAGTATTTTAAGAAACGTTTTACTCACATTAAACTAATCAGGGTAAAATATGGCTTTATCTTAAACTGTAATTACATGAAGAATGCTAGAAATTGATAATGAGCGAATCGTAATAAAATTATATTGAATTATCTTGAATTAAAGTTGATATGTGAACAAATCTACACAAATTTTTAATTAACTGGAAGATTGGGATACTAATGTTCAATTTGTGTAGACTTTATGGATCCTGATCTAAATATAAAAGGAAAAGTTTCATTTAATATTTGCACCTACAATTATACTTACTTATTATTGGTCCTCACAGTAGCATGAGTTTTATTAGTTTTAGGCGTTTACGGTTTTTATGGTTGGGAAGGTTTAAGATACTTTAAAATATGTTTTTTTTTTTATTTAAGATTTTAGAAATATTTTGGGATTTGATCATTAGGTTTAGTTTTTAAAATGAAGAGAAATAGATAGAAATATACAGTTTATAATATATATATATATATATATATATATATATATATATATATATATATATATATATATATATATAAGAACAAGTAGTTGATAAAACATGTTAAAAAACATTTTGAAAAAGAGTTAAAAACATATTTATTTTAAAAAAGGAAGCACAAAATAAGTGGATAGTCCTTAATCCACAGAGTTTTGAAGAAATACTTTCCTTCTCATCAGAGGATAGGATTTAGCAAAATGCAGGATCGGATTTTGCTTGCAAAGTATTTAATGAAACTACAAGTAAGTCATAGATCTTACTTGGTAACAAATAGTGAAGCAGAGGGAATCGGGTGAAGAAAAAGGGGATTTCACGTGAATGGATAGTCTGGTGAAGTGTAAAATATTCAATAACGGTAAATCCAAAAAAGTTGATTAAATTTCCATTTCCAAAAATAAAATCCAAGGGAATCGCGTAATTGGAAGATCGTCCAAAGTAATCCAAAAGGCAGAAATCCGTGGAATAATTCACAAATTCACAAGGAAAAAGGGAATGAGTTCAAATAATATTATTAGAAGAAAGATAAGATGTGCGTGGAAAAAGAAATGGAAGAATTTAAAACATGGCTGTCAAGGTTGGGCTGATTTAAGAAAAATGAGTTAAGAAGAAAGAATTAAATTTGAATGCTGATTGAGTTAATTTTAGAATAGAAAAGGCAAGGTGAAAATGACCCAGACAGAATGCGTTGAAATGGCACCAAATTTAAAGCAATAAAAGGGGTCAACTGAAATATACAAGTTATTACTTAAGAATTAAATTATCAACGGGAGTCATTAAAGGAAGCAAATGAATTGAGAAGAATGATAAGTTAAATACATACACATGTATATACATACATACACACATATATACATACATATATACATACATACATATGAATGCATACAATTACACATATACATATATATATATATATATATATATACACAACAAACACACCCACATATACACACATATATATACATAAATACATATAAGTAAATAGATGAGTAAATAAATAAATAAAGAGTTAAAGAAAAAAAATTAAATAGAGAGGATGGACGGTATCTGCAAAATCCGGAATAAGGCAAGTAAGTACTAAGTAAATGCGCATAGTAAAATCAACATACATACAGAATATAAATGTGTAGGTAGATTTATATATTTGATTGATAGGAATATTAAAACACTAAAACGAAGATTGCAGATGTAAAACCGGGTAAACAAAGAAGAAATAAAGAATTACAATGAAAATTACAAAGTTATAAAATGCTAAGAAAGTATGTAGAAAAAACTATAACATTATATATATATATATATCTGAAAGGTTAATTTAATAATTATATATTATATATAATTTCAAATTTATCATATTTAAATTTGGACTTATGTTTGCAGTAGGAGATCAGTTCGTTTTTAGAATTTATTATAATACTACTTTGAGGGGAAGTAATTATAGTTATAGTTTCGGTTGTGCAGAGGCGACATGACTTAGAGCCTGGAGTATAAGACTTAACCTTTTTTAGGATAGTCCATTTAATTGAGAAAGGGGTATTGTTAGAATTAAGTTTTTTAATTAAAGTAGTTAGAGAAGTTCCTTAGTTATTTGTTGTGTCTGTATCAATAACAACACGAACGCAGAAAGTAAAGGTAAAACAAATATATTAAGACGAAAATATAATACATATTTACAAAGGTGCAGTTGTATTGCAGTTGGAAGATTGTCTGGCAGAGGGCGTGTTAAAGTCTTTCATGGAGCAACGGGCACATGCGTCTTGCCTATCCGGCATTCGAACACAGCTCCCCGGTCTTGCTGACTTGATACCTTTATCTATATCTTGTTCACCCACATATGCTAATTAGTGGGCGTCCCCACAACACCCCCCTCCCAAGATTTGAAGTCGAGTAGATTTCAATATCTTTTCCTTTTGGGGTTCATTATCATTGGGTCTATAGCCTTTCTTTTCCTTCCCGATCTCCTCAGTTCGGGCATGGTCTGTGGTGGTTCAATATTAAACGTTTTGTATACTATATCAATTGGATCTTCCTGTTCCTCAGGGTTGTCCTGTTCGTTGTCCTTCCTATGACGTTTTCTCAATTGATTTTGGTGTCTTTTGTGTATCCCTTTTGAACCTTTTATCATGTAGCCGATACATTTATCTACCGTACCTGACTCCCAATATGACATTATTTTTTTAAACATTTAAAATATACCTGATCACCAGGTTTAAACCTTTTACGTGATGTGTGTGTCGTTTTATATTCGACTGCTTGCTTTGGTATTAATTTATCAAATGGTGATTTTATTTTTCTCGCAAACATTAATTCTGCTGGCGATAATTTCGACGGTGTATTTGGGTTCTCA
Source organism: Euprymna scolopes (assembly GCF_053919585.1). Taxonomy (NCBI): domain Eukaryota; kingdom Metazoa; phylum Mollusca; class Cephalopoda; order Sepiida; family Sepiolidae; genus Euprymna; species Euprymna scolopes. The sequence goes on from NC_136501.1 coordinate 82,819,273, forward strand.
GTTATCCTGTATATTTGCAGGAACTGTTGCAATGCTTTATCCGTCAGTGTCCCTATTGATTTTCTAAGGGCATGCTTTATCATATCTACGAACCTTTCCACTAATCCATTTGATCTAGGATGGAATGGTGGTGTAGTTATATGGTTTACCTGAAACGATTCACAAAAATCCTTGAAAACACTTGAAGTAAATTGTGTTCCGTCATCTGTGACTACAATGTCTGGTACCCCAAAACGTGCAAATATTTCATGCAGAAAACTTATTGTGTTATCTGTCGTTGGGTTTTTGACCCGCTTTATTTCCGGCCATCTGGAAAGACTATCTACTATGATTAGGTAGTATTGTCCCTCGATCGGTCCAGCAAAGTCTAGATGAATGCGTGACCATGAATGGTTAGTTTTTTTCCAAGGTTTATGAACTATCGGTGGTGCCTTAGCGGCTAACGCACAACCTTTACATTTGTTTAATGTTAATGCAATATCGACATCGATATTACGCCAGTAAACATAACTCTTCATAAGTGTCTTCATCCTATTTATACCCGGGTGTCCTGTATGAAAATCACGTAAGATTTTTTTTTGCAAGGTTTTCGGTACAACCACTCTTTCATTATATAATAATACCTCATTGCATAAGGAAAATATACTTAATTTTTTTCTTTATGTCTGTGATGACATCGTCATTTTCAGCCTCCTTTTTTATATCGGTAAGCGTGACTGGTAATTCTCTTATTATATTCGCCACCATGTTTTTTTCCTCATAATTGGAACGTATAGCTGCAATTACTGACTCTTCAAGGGTTTCATCCCTTTTCGGTATAAGCCTTGACAATCCATCCGCATGACCTATTTTTCCCCGAACATAGATGTTTTATTTGAAAATCATAATTTAGCAAGATCGTACCCCAACGGAGTAACCGATTTGCCGTATATACTGGTAAGCCCTTTTTTGAGCCGAAAGTAGTCACTAGGGGCTTGTGGTCTGTTTCCAGGATAAAGTGTCTCCCGTACAGATAACGGTCGAATTTCGTCACCGCGAAAATAATGCTTAATGCTTCCTTTTCTATTTGGGAGTAAGCCTTCTCTGACGGAATTAGGGTCCTTGAAGCGTGCGCTTTTGGTTTCTTCATTCCATCTGGCATGATATGTTGTATACATGCTCCTATACCATACGAGCTCGCGTCACTCGCAACAATTATTTGTAATTTTGGGTCATAATAAGTTAAGGATAAATCTGACGTCAAAGTCTTTTTTATTTCCTCAAATGAGTCTTGACATTCTTTTGTCCATATCCATTTCTTTAATAATTCGTTCAGTGGAGCTCTTAGGTCGTGCATGCCTTTGATAAATACTTGGTAGTAATTCGCGAGGCCTAAGAAGTTCTGTAAAGTCGTCACATTATGTGGTGCTAGCATGTTCCTAATTGCTATCGCTCTTTCTGGATCAGGGCGTCGACCATCTTTACTTATTATTTGTCACATTTGTTTTCTTTCACCTTGTATCCGTACTCGTTTATTCTTATTTTAAATGCTCTATATGTTCACTTATGGACGCGCTCCTTATGATTATGTCATCCAGGTATGCACAAGCACAATCCAAACCGTTCAGCATTGTGTCCATTGCTTGCTGGAATATCGCCGGTGTGACTTTTATCCCGAACGGTAATCGGTTATACTTGAATAACCCTTTGTGTGTGTTAATGCATAAAATCTTTGAGCATTTTTCTTCTATCGGAATTTGCAAATAGGCGTCGGACAAATCTACTTTTGAAAAAATTTTCCCACCATTTAGTTTGGCAAAAATCTCTTCCGAGCTTGGTAAAGGGTAATGGTGATCTTGTAGCATATTATTTAACCCGGTTGAAAAGTCTCCGCAGACTCGAATTTGTTCCAATTTCTTCTTTACGTACACCATAGGCGCTGCCCAAATGCTAGTTTCGATTTTTGATAAAATGCCCGTTCTTTCAGGTCTGTCTAATTCGCTATCTATTTTGTCTAATCCTGCAAACGGCACGTTCCGTTTTTTCTTAAATACTGGTGTTGCCTCCTTTTTTAGCTCGAATGAAGCTTTAAATTGATTACATCTTCCCAGTCCCATAGTAAATATTTCTGGGAATTTGTTCTTTAGTTCATTTTTAATATTTTCTGACGTTGTGGTGCAGCTGGTTATTTTTTTATAAAAAGCGTTCATCGGTTTATCCCAAAGGTTGAATTTTTCAATAAAATCTGTTCCCAATAAATTCTCGCTTTCTTTAATTACGAAGATTTTCAATTTCTTCGTCGTGCCATTTAAATTAATGGGAAGGACGACTTCTTCAAATTTGATTTCGTCTCCTGTCACCATTCTTGCACTCTTACTTGACTTTTTCAGAGTCGGTTTATTCAGTTTTTTCCAAGTGCTAACGTTTATTACGGACAAATCTGCTCCAGAATCAATTGAAATTTTATTTGTTTGCCGAAAATATTAACCAACACATCTTTTCGTAAATTGTCTTTCTCTTTGTCGTTTGTTCTCATTTGGTGTACTCTATATTTTGTTCTGCAACAAATACTCTTATGTCCGATTTTATCGCAATTGAAGCATCTGATATTTTTGTAAGGACAATCCTTTCCCCAATGTTTTTCATCACATCTTCCGCAATTATTACTTGGTCCCGATTTTCTATAGTTCCTTTGACTTGAATCGTAATTTCGTTTTCTGTAATTAGAGTTTGAGTATTTATAACTCACGTAATCTTTTGGATTTTGACGAGTCTCCCACTTTCTTTGCCCTGCGTTTCTGCCAGATTTTTTAATCTTCCTTATGTACGACACTCCTGCTTCTTCTATATCTCTGGAGTCTTTTTTTAGCGATACTGCCCTTTGACAATATTCTGCTAACTTTTGCAGTGTCAGACCTTGTTCTGTCTCTAATTTTGAGAGAACGCGTCTTTGGATCTCTGCATTTTTTTGTAGAAACTAGCCCCTGTGCAAAAATTAAACATTTGAATCGTCCACCGTAAGTTCTGATAATTTAAAATTGTCACAGTGTTTATTCACTACTGACGCATATGTCAGGCAGTCCTGCTCCTCCGTTTTCTTAAGGTTCATACACGACCATCTCTTGTGAAAAAGAGACATGTTCGGTTCGAATAACTCCTTAAGAAGTTTTACGGTCTCAGCAAAGTCTAACTGATTCGTTCTCCTTGGCAATATGAAATCAACAAATTTGCAATGTTCACTGGTACCAAGCTTTCGAAGTAATAAACTTACTTTCTTTGCGTTTGACCAGCTTTCGCAATCTGTTTCGAAAATACCTCTTAAAGTATGCCTCAAAAGTTTTATCCTCTTCCGGTAGGTACGTGAACACATCTATGCTATTCACAATTGTTGCGTTGGAAAAAGTCGTATTGCTTTCCTGTGCAGAATTAGTCGTTAATCTTTCCAACAATTCTTTTTGACCAAGTTGCATTTGCTCTATACATTTAAGAAGCCGTTCATTCTGTCTTTCGTCTCTTTCTTGTAGTTCTTTTTTCTGTAATTCGTCTCTTTCTTGTTGACGCATTTGCATTTCTGCGAATAACTTGATAAGATCCTCCATTTTGTTTTTCAAATTAGTAAATCAGTCACTTTTACAATTTCCTTTCTTTAATAACTACAAACAACCGATTCCTTTTGTTACGTTATTAATTACGTACAAGAAAGAAAAAAAAAATCCCTTCTTAGTAGACTGAGAAAAAAAAATCACTTTTTCTTTCAAAACAGTCTACCTAATAAGTTCACGGTATCCTAGCGAAACCCTTTTTTTTTTTGTGTGTGTGTGTGCACTTTGCAGAAAGAGTTACTGTAACTTTCAATTTTTTTTTTTTCGTAGGCACTTTGAAATAAAGTGCTTGCTGTTTTTTTTTCCAAGTGCCCCGGGTTTTGAATATCCTTTTAAAGTAGTCACAAAAAATATCTTGGTGTTTTGCAAGTATCTAGCGCTTGAATATCGCGTTCGGCAATTTTGTAGTTGCTGCGTTTTAAACATTGAATTCCCGAGTGATTTTTTTTTTCAATCTTTGATGAGTAAGTATTTCCCGAATACCACTGTTGAGTTTGATAGTGTATTTTCTCACGCGTAAATCTTTTTTTTCGAAATCCCGTCGATACTGTTGTGTCTGTATCAATAACAACACGAACGCAAAAAGTAAAGGTAAAACAAATATATTAAGACGAAAATATAATACATATTTACAAAGGTGCAATTGTACTGCAGTTGGAAGATTGTCCGGCAGAGGGCGTGTTAAAGTCTTTCATGGAGCAACTGGCAAATGCGTTTTGCCTATCCGGCGTTCGAACACAGCTCCCCGGTCTTGCTGACTTGATACCTTTATCTATATCTTGTTCACCCACGTATGCTAATTAGTGGGCGTCCCCACAACATTATTATTAGAATTTTAGTTTTTAAAAGAAGTGTGGTTTGCTATTCTTTTCTTAATTAATTTTCAAGTAGCACCGATACATACATACATATATATATATGTGTATGCTGATTATGACGTCTTGTCAGACGAGTGCCACTTCCTCAGTCACTGAAAGTCCATGTGCCCGAAGATGACTTTTTAGTCCTGTCAGCGACTTGCACACCCTCAAGCAGATATGACACTGAAGACGGTCATTGGTACACATACATATATATACATACACACATACACATACATATACATGCACACACACATATATATACACAGACATATATATATATCCATACACACATATATACATACCTATACAATACATACACATATATATACATATACATATACATACATGCATGCATACATGCATGATGATGATGATGATGATGATGATGCATACATGCACATATACATACAAACACATACATACACATACACGCATACATACATACATATACATATACGTACACATATATACATACTTACACATATACACATACATAACTACATATACATACACACACAAACATATATACATATACATATATACATACATACACACACAAACATATACACACATACATATATATATACACACATAGATATACATGTATATACATACACATGTACATATATAAACATTCATACACATATACATATGCATATATACATACATACACAAACATATACACACATACATATATATATATACACACATAGATATACATACATATACATACACATGTACATATATAAACATACATACACATATATACACACACATACACACATAAATAAAAGGCTTCCTTCAGTCTTGACAGACTATGGATATCCACTGTAAAGGTGCCTCCACGTGGAATTTCTTTGGCAAGAGTTGCACAATCACCAACCACACCTCTCCTGAGTCGACATTATTGAATACCAGTGGCAAGTGGAGGTTCAGGACGACTGGAAACAATACTGAGATAAGCGGAGAGCATATACAGTGTCTAGCGTTCCCAAATGGTTACTCATCTGGTACTGGCCAGGCTCAATGATGCTTAACTTCGATGATCTGACGGGAACCAGTATGTCAACGTGATTATGCCGTACATACATATAATGATGGCCGATCAGGTTTCACATGCTTCCAGCCTTTCAGGCCTACACGCGTCACATCTTTTCCATCACCACAGGACTTTTATTTTAATTACAAAGATGTTATCACTATATATATATATATATATATATATATATATATATATATATATATATATATATATATATATATATATATAAAAGTGAACGTGTCTGTGTGTGTGTGTGTGTATAATTTCCCTACGCAATAATTCTGTCAATTTTTAGTCTACAGACTCGAAATTTGATATACAGGGTACTGAGATTTTGGAAAAACGATGTGATCGAGTTTCGGCTAGAAATTTCGCTGTTAAGGGATCTAAATTCAATGATTTGACCTTTGAGAACTCTACCAAACTCCTCCGACAATTTTAGATATAGGTTCCTTGGACATGGATCTAACTTAATAACTTGATTTGAGCCCAAAACAATAAATATTAAGGGGTCATAATAGGGGTCAGAGTTAAAAAGAATTACCGTTTTTTTTTTTGCTCAGCATACACCTCCAAACACCCGGGAAACGCCGGGCACCCATTGCCAGTATAAATATAAAATATAAAAATAAACGATATATCTTCTTCAAGAAAAGTTACATTTTGTATTGTTTATTTACTTTTAATTATTTTTTTTGGATTTTTTTATCAACAAAATTTTTTTTTTCCAAGAAAAGATGAATTTTTTTTTCGTAAATTGTTAAGCGAAAGTTTTTTTTCAAGAAAACTTACATTTTTTGTGTTTTTTAAAAGAAAATTAGCAGTAAACTTTTAAAAGTTTTTTTCTAAACAGAAGTTTTTTTCTTATAAGATAAATTCTTTTTGTGAAACCCGTAAATTGTTAGGTGAAAGTACAGAAACATATTTTTCAAGAAAATTTACGAATTACTTTTTATCAACAGCTGTTAAAGAATACACAGAAAATTACCCCCTCCAATCATCCAAGAAATAATTAAAAAAATAACATTTTCTAACCAAAAAGAAAAACAAAACAATAAACAAAATGTTGATTTAATGTTCTAACATTTGAACAATGCTAGGTTTAATCCGGTGATTGCCGGTGATGGAAAATCCCCACAAGAGTACCATTCTTTTTAATTTCGTCTTTTTTTCAATTATTGAGCAGATTATAAGTGATCGCAAACTAACAAATGTACCAAAAATGTAAAGAATTCAATATTTAAAGATGTTTAAGAGGTGTTAGTTTCTAATATATATATATATATATATATATATATATATATATATATATATATATATATATATATATATATATATTTCTAGTAAATCGATCCCCCTTATTATAAACACTCAAGAGAAACATGAAACTGAATTTATTGTCCGTATTGTTGGGAAAGGTTTTACTCGGATTTTTAAAAAATGTCTTCAGCAGATTATTATTGATTTGATACTCATCTACCAGATTCTGCAATTCAATATTTAAAGATTTTTAGGAGTCGCTCAGTTTCTAATACAATGTAAGTAGATATAGATGTTTGTGGTGGTTTCATGATCAAACTTGTTATGACTTAGTGTGTTATGATTTAGTGTGTTAGATATAAATTCCAAAACTCATTTCACTCTAAATAATTTAAGTGGGAATCTAATTAATCACTGAACAAATGAACATCAGATTTCATTTAAATTCTTTGATTTCTTGAAGAGTAAAAACATAATCCACAATGGTCGCTTTGCTGCTAATATCCATTTTTGAAGAATAATTAACAGGTTAACGTGGTTAATTTAAATTAAATTTTAATCACATGATTACATTTTCAATAATCATGTGATTAAATTTTACCCATTTAACATTTGTGAATACAATAATATAATAATATAATAATATAATAATATATCCATATTGTTCATTTCATAAATGTAAACAAATTCTGTTTACATTAAGAGAGATACTGATGTTTACCAAAAAAGTTCCTTTTAGTGATTACATGGCTCGAGGATATTTGTACAACTAAAATGGCAAATCTGCCAATAAAACTAAATAAAATAATAAAAAAACTGATTACTGATATTTGATATTATTTGTGAAAATTTGTCTGTATACATTCATCCTACAGCCTAAACAAATGTCGTGAAAGTTTAATGTTTTATCGATGTCACGTGACTGGTGAATCACTGGCGGTGACATTTCCCCATACAAAAAATGGCAACATCGGTACAAAGAAAACCACCTAATTTATTAAATAAAAATTAAACCCAACATTATAATTAAAAAGAGATATATAAAAACATGCATGGGTACGATGAAAATACTATACCAAAATGTTGAATTAATCGGTCCAGTGGTTAGTAACAAACATACATTTACACACACACACACACACACACACACACACACACACACACACACACACACACACACACACACACACATATATACATATATATTAGTGTTGGGATGATTAATCGGAATCGGTATCAGAATCGGAAAAATTGATACCAAAATGATTCTTTTGTCTTTTATTTGATTTTGTTTAAAGTAAAATCTTCCATTGTTGGTAATAATGAAAAAATAATAAATATATATTGATTTTAAATTATCAGTAAATATAAAATCAGTAGATCACTCTTCACAAGTGTAGTTTGACATTTATTAAAATATCTGCATATTTAACATGTGTGTTTTTTACGAAAATTGGGGAAAATAACAATCTTATAGTTAAATAATTAGAGATTTATAAAGAATTCGAATCGGAACAGTAATTGGATCGGAATTGGGAATTTAGTACAGAATCGGTAATTGTATCAGAATCGGGAAAAATATTGGAATCGCCCATCACTAATATATATATATATATATATATATATATATATATATATATATATATATATATATATATATATATATATATATATATACACACACTCACACACACACACATATATATATATATATATATATATATATATAAATATATATATAAAGAGAGAGAGTGAGTGTCATTGCCATTTTTGCGCTGTGGGCATGCTTCCACCAGCTCCTGAATACTATGAGAATTATATATCTGGTTCGAGCAGGGCTTGACCATTGTTTGTCCACATTGTTTGTGATCCTCAAAAACAATGGCCTGATTCAGTTCGAATTATCGTATGGATGGCACCATTTATTTTCTCCAAAAAATTAATTTTCTGGGCTTGAGGATGGGATCAGCCACTGTTTGTCAGGTCATTAATAGGTTGACACCCTTTATTTTTAGCTTTACAAAAACAGATGGTTTTATGATCAAGACTTCCGATTCAGTATTGATCAGCCCATTTTCAGCATGACAGTAGTTTGCAGATTGGATTTAACTAAAGCTTATTACCACATCCAAGCGGAAAAAGACGGCATTCCTAAAACGACCATGGCTACACCATTCGGTGTTTTGAAGTTTAGATGGATACCAAGCTCGAACGAAATGCAATACAAGAGACACCTGCACCAAGTTGATATAAAATGCTAACACAACATAGTCTAAAGGTACATGTACATCAGTTTTTGGGGCAGCAAATTGATGAAGATTGAATCATACCCCTGCCTGAATAAAATGGAAACAATGCAACAACCTCACTTTGCCATTTACATTTAGTTTCATAAAACTAGTCAATTATTATATCCATTTTATATATAATTTTCAACTAAAAATACAATATATCGAAGGTAACGAAAACATAGTAGCTCATACATTTTCCAGAAAAGACACAAACTTTATCACTAAAAAATTTCTTAGTCATGACTTGCAAACACGAGACACAATTTTGCAACAGACTCTCAAAACATACCATGCAACTTACAATTGTGCTAGCGCCATTTAGCAGCAAAAATCTCTATTGCAATAACTGCAACAATGTACATAAACAAAGATGTCAGACTTTAGACTGGCAACTGCATAAACTGGCAGCGTTGCAAAGTTGATAGGATTGCTAAATCTCCCATCAGGATATTTAGCAATCCATACGTCAGATTCTTCACAGAAAAGAAATCATCAAAACACGGCCAGTTTCTTCTGTTAATCCTTTAGAGACTAATTTCCCAGTCGATAAAACCTTTTGCTTTTTAATAACTAGGACTAATTTTCCAGTAGATAAAACCTTGTTGCTTTTTAATAACTGCAACAAAATTACAATGAAACTTTAGTAAGTCTTTTTCTAAAGGAGAAAGAGAAAAAAAAAGGTGACGAATTTAACGTCAAATCTCTTTGACGGAGCACGAAATAAAACCTCCTGCTCACAGGCAGGTGATCTTCGAACTGATGAAAATGGGCAAAAGCCATTCCTTCCCCCCCCTCCATCTCCAGAGGGTAGGAGAGTAGTACACTGCTGGAAGGGAATTATACCGATGATGATGATGGAAGTGACCTGCAAAGGCCGGTCAAAGAGTGCGTTCCTTTCCCTAAATGTCGGGATATTGAATATATGTAAATAAAAAATAAATAAAAATTATTTCTTTATTAAAATTTCAACAACATTTTTAACAAAATAAATGTAATTCTATTTAATTTCTTTCAGTTGGAATAATTTTTGAAGGGGTGCCATCTTATACACACCTTTTGTTAATTATATTTAGAGTGTTCCATTGAATACTGACAAAAAGTGAAAGAGAATGAAAAAATGACTGAGAAAATATAATATGGTGTTCGCACACAATCACACGCGTTCACATTTCAAACAACTGTAGTGGACTGGTACATATATTATATTATAATATATTATATTATATTATATTATAATATATTATATTATATTATAATATATTATATTATAATATATTATATTATAAATATATTATATTATATTATATTATAATATATTATATTATATTATATTATATCCACCAGTCGTAAAAAATAGGAAAAATGAATTGAATTGAGAAAGAAATGAACAACGCGTTTATTGAAATAAACCAACTAAAATTTATTTCGCGAAGAAACAAATGAAAGAAATTGTACAACATGAATTTAGTTTGGCGCGGGTCTCTCGCTGTTAACTGGTAAGAAGGACACAGTCTATTGTTGTAGAGAGAGAAAGAGAGAGAGAGAGAGAGAGAGAGAGAGAGAGAGAGAGAGAGAGTAAAAAAGTCAATCCAGTTTGACGCGCGTCTCTCGTTGTTAACTGGTGAGAGGGAAAGTCTATTGTTGTAGAGAGAGAGAGAGAGAGAGAGAGAGAGAGAGAGAGAGAGAGAGAGAGAGAGAGAGTAAGAAAGTCAATCCAGTTTGACGCGCATCTCTCACTGTAAGCTGGTGAAAAGGAAAGTCTATTGTTGTAGAGAGAGAGAGAGAGAGAGTGAAAGAAAGTCAATCCAGTTTGGCGTGCGTCCCTCGCTGTTAACTGGTGAGAAGGAAAGTCTATTGTTGTAGAGAGAGAGTGAGAGAGTGAGAAAGAGAGAGAGAAAGAGAGAGAAAGTCGATCCAGTTTGGCGTGCGTCTCTTGCTGTTAGCTGGTGAGAAGGAAAGTCTATTGTTTTAGAGAGAGAGAGAGAGAGAGACATGGAGAGAGAGAGGGAGAGAGAGAGAGAGTGAGAAAGTCAATCCAGTTTGGCGCGCATCTCTCACTGTTAGCTGGTGAGAGGGAAAGTCTATTGTTGTAGAGAGAGAGAAAGTCAATCGACCATTGAGAGAGAAAGTGTGTAAAGTGTACGTACTGTCTCTTGGCTGTTGCTCCACACATTGTAGCAGGTGACATGAAGTGCGCGGGCGCGCCCCGAAGGAGGCGGTTGGTCTGTCGACAGTTCAGGTCGGGAGCTGAATCGAAAAGAAGGAAACAGGTCAGGTCTCTTGCTTTTTTAGTTGTTTTCGGTGGTCTTTTGCACATGCGTGGATTTCCTTTAAAGGGAAGTGACTTTGACCATGTGTGTGTACGTGTGCGCGTATGTGTGTGTACATGTGTGTACATTAGCGTGTGTCTGTATGCACGTGAATGTATGCACCTGAACGTGAATATATGTACGTGTGTGTACGTGCGCACGTATGATTGTGTGCGCGTATGTGTATGACAAGAAAAATGGCTTCAGATGTGAATGCGTGTTTTTGTGTGCGACTAGGACAGGCTTGCACACCACTTTTCTTGTCATACACATACGTGCACACAAACATACGCGTGCACGTACACACACATACATATATTCACGTTCACGTAAATACACTCACATTCATGTGCATACACACACACGTTAACGTACATGCATTTACACACACACACACACATACGCGTACACGTACGCACACATGGGCAACGTCACTTCCCTCTAAAGGAAATCCACGCATGTGCAAAGAACACCGGAAACAACTACAAAAGCAAGAGACCTGAGCTTTTTCCTTCTTTTTGATTCAGCTCCCGACCTGAGCGGTCGACGGACCTATCGCTTCCTTCGAGGCGCGCTTCACGTCCCCTGCTACTATGTGTGGAGCAAGAGCCAACTGACAGTACGTACACATTACACGCTTTCTCTCTCCATGGCCTGGATTGACTTTCTCACTCTCTCTCTCTCTACAACAATAGACTTTCTCTCTCACCAGCTAGCAGTGAGAGACGCACGCCAAACTAAACACGTTCTTTTATTAGTTTCTTTATGAAATGAATTCTAATTCGTTTATTTCAATTTAACGCGTTGTTCGTTCCTTTCTCAATTCAATTCAATTTTCCTATTTTGTGCGACTGGGAGATATATCTAATATACCACCAGTCAGTCCGCTACACATATGAGCGAATGAGGGTGAGTGTGAGAGAGAGAGAGAGAGAGAGAGAGAGAGAGAGAGAGAGAGAGAGAGAGAGAGAGAGAGAGAGAATTATAAGTGAATGAATAAATGCCCTGCCTAAAAATACAGTACTAGGGTCCATTCTTTTTAACTCGTCTTATAATCTGCGTATTACGGTGGCTGACTATGTACGTTGCCTGTTCCCGAGATGTCATTCTGAGTTCGATTCCGGTCTCAGAAAATTATATATTTTTTACATTTGTACTTATTTTTAAATCGCAGCATAATGGTCGACATTTTATTTAATTCGTTTTTATTTTAAAGACGATGCCAACTCAGAGAAAAAAAAAGTTTCATAAAGCAAAAACTTTTTTTTGTTTTGCAAGTGAAATAATCGTATTTAATCGCGTAAATTATTGATGAAAGAAAAAGAATCCTGGGCAACGCAGGTAGTAATACTATACAAACTTAAGCTTTTAATAATTAAGCGTTTGTGTCTGTAAACTTATTGAAAAGCGCATGAATAAAGCGAATCTCCCAAAAGCACATTTGCTAAGCGGAATCGTTAAAAGTGATAAAGCGTGGCAACACTTGTGCGTCTGGCACGGACTCTTTCGATGTTGCGTGTTATGTGTAAATAAGTCAGGTTGGAAGTCGACGGCGCAGTTGCTTTGCTGTTTCCATGGTTGAAGAGGTCAAAATGTAGAACATTTCAACCGACTCAACCATTTAAAAAGGATCGGATAAAATTTTACTAGGAAAAGAAAGAAGAGAATAAAAAAAGGAAAACCAAAATGGAAACACTTTTCTGGTTTTATTTTACTTGAAGGAATCCAAAGTGTAAAACGTTGAAATGAAAACCATTTATGCCTGTCTACACCAGAGTAAAAGAAAAAAACAAAAGCAAAAAAAAAAACTTTTTTGTGAACGTATATTGAGATTAAGAGAAAAGATGTCGACAGTAATTTATTTTTAACTAACATGCATTTGTTTTTTTTTTTGTTTTTTGTTTTGTCTAAATTAATGTATTTGTATTGCAATGAATAACCGTCGTTCTTGTTCTAACCATGAAACACTTGAAGAAACATGTCCGGTTAGCTGTCCCTTCCCGGCGTTGTTGCCCGGGCGCAGACATAGTGCCAGGTGGAAGGATATAAAAATTATTCAAAATACATTAACTGTTATTAGCTGTTATTTCCATAATTCTACTTTCGTTTTTTTCTCGCTCACATGGCCCTATTCTGAATTCGTGGCAGTGGGCCGACATCATTGAACTTTTTTTTTGTACCAAAAAACGGTTATGAAAAATGTGTGTGTGTGTTGTTTTTTTTTATGTTTAACATATTTCAAACTGATATAAATTATTGCAAAATAAAAATAATAAAATTAAAACAAAAATCATTTTTCTTATTTCGAATTATTTAATCAAGTAAAAATTCTATTTTCTATTTGACTAACGGGGGGTACCCGGTGTTGCCCGAGTGTTTGGAGGTGTGTGTGGTTTTGGGTAAATCAAAACACCAGGGTGTTTGTGTCGGGGGGGGTGCTGTTAAAATAAAAAAAAAAGTTTTGGTAGGTAAGTATGAGGATCGAACCCGAACCCTTGAGAAAAAGTTGGAAATTAAAATGTTGGAAAAAAACCATGCGACATTAACCACTGGGCCACCACAAAATTGGAGCTGAAACACGTTTGAATTAATTTAATTATTTAGAATTGGCAAGTGCACGTTTTAATGACTTAATGAGGTCAACTTTGACTGCAGGGTAGTATTTTATTTACTACGGAAACACTTTTTTTATTTTTATTTTCCCAAGATGTTGGGGGGGGGGGAACCAACTCCCCATAATAAGAGGATTGTCCAAATTGGATAGAAGCTGATTGCTTTCGGACATTTCTGGCGATCGCGACCGGAAAAATATTTATTTAGCCTTTCGGCCCCAGCTACTGCCAAGGCCTCATTTGGGGTCCGAAAGCACTAAGGCACCAGAGCCAGTAAGCGGGGTTGGGGTAAAACGGGATCTTTGCTAAACTAAGCTAGATTTGTATAAAAACAAGTACTTTATTAGGTACAACTATGCTAGAATCACTATCATACTACAACAACCGCCTACATTCTTACCAGGACCTACTTAAAACAACAGCTCCCCAGCTTATGGGATGGCGGGCGACATTCATTCAAAAAGAAAAAGTTAAAATATTTACAATGAACAAAACAAAAATCTATATGTACAAAACAAGGAGGGTTTTTTTTTTATATGTGGGGGTGAGATGAAGGGGAGGGGGGCAAACTAGAAAACACCCAAGAAGAAAGAAAAATAAAACAACTAAACAAAATGCCTATGCGGGTGGGTTAGTAAGGGGTTCCTCCCTACCTACTCGCTAAACGTCAACTGGAGCTCCCACTGTCTTCCGGTCCCCTCCCCAAAGGAAGAGGTGAAAGCAAGCAGGTCGTTCCCTAATGGGGGGTGGGGGACCTAGGGGACAGCACTTCCGCGAAAATAACAAAGGGTTGGGTCGTCGGGGATGGACGGCGTCTACCAAGATATAATACGTAAGGGACAAAGTAGACCTGGGACAAAACAAACAGGTGGACTGGGTATCTTTGGAAGCTCTCCTAGTGCCGATGAAAAATAAAGAGTCAGGAACAGGATCGACACACATACTTATCCTAGTCTAGGCCCTAATAAAGAACTCATTTTCCACTCTAGGTAGTTACTTTGCCTTACTATGCTCTACCCGAGAAGACTGTGTCTTGTCAAAGGGCTGGGTTCCAAAAAAGAGACTCCAGCATCATCCGACCAATAACCACTAGGGCGGGAGCACAAGCTCAAACTTAGCGCCTCGTCGGATGCACAAACTAGTGTTGTGTACCCATCTTCTATCAAAGTCTATGCGGTGCAATCTTTCCCAATCACATCTGATTTTTATTTTAAGTTGATGCTTAAAATAAACCATCAGATCATGATCCGAAACATAGACAATGTTCAGACGCGAAACCCACGTCACTAACCTAGCTACAACTAGGATCGCTGGAAACGCCAACCGGCAGGTCCACATTGTCGACAACGTATGCTACATCAAGTGGCACTGATTGCTCGGGGTCGATGCGAGCCGTTACGTCTCCGACATACTCCCAGAGACACAGAACTCCGCTGCAATTAAGGAATGTGTGTTCTCTAGTCTCCTTCTCCGCTTCATCATTGCAGCGTGGGCAGGGGGGATAATAGTATTCTCTATCCCAGCAGTTCCTGGCTAGTCTGCCAAAGAGTGGCAGCACGTCCCGGACTAGCCTCCACTTAATCGAAAACTCTGTGTTATTTAGAAAGCTACTGGCTGGCGTGCAACTCTACAGCGAGAGAACTTCCCCCCTCGACAGATGCAGCTGCTCCACCAGTGGATCGTTTGCGGTGCCCACCATTAAATCCTCATATAGCCTCCTCCTAAACTGCCAAGGTCACTGGACCCCGGCAATGCCCTAAGGCATTGGTGAGAAAACATGATTCCCCACCGGTCTTCGGCGGCCTTCATTGGCAGGGGCGGATATGAGCCGCGGAAATGCATGCTCCACGGCTGGTACCCAATGTGTTTTCTCTAACAGTGTCCGACTTAGGAACGCCAATCTCTTAGCAAACTTATGACTCCGCAAGTCAGGAATTCCTAAGCCTACCTCACCAAGATTCTGCATACAGACCTGCCTACGGACATACGGCTTTCCTCCCACCCAAAGGAGTTTGAGCAGGAGTTGCTCTAAAGCCTTACAGCAGTCCGCAGGCAGGGGAAGAACAGACAAGTGGTAAAGGATCAGCGGAAACACGTACGTTGCACATGCCTCCGCACGACCCTTCAAGGACAATTTCCTCCGAATCCAAATCCTCACTGACGACTCCACCTTCATCTGTACCTCCAAACAATTCTTGTCCAGCTGGAGTCCCGGCCCGAACCATACTCCGAGGATCTTAACCGGGCCATCAGTCCAGCTGAATGCACCTAGAAGCGAGTTTACCCCGGTTCAGGCGCCCAACCGCAGGCCAACGGACTTGCTGCGATTGATTATGGCCCCCGTGACAACTTCATACTCAATGATCACCTCCATCACCACCTTAATATCAAGCATTCGCCAGGCAAACCAGTGACATCATCAGCGTACGCGGACACACTGGCAAATTTTCCACCAGGTAGAGCTATGCCACGCAGGACTGGTCTAGTCGCCTTGTCCCTTAACTTGCAAAGGAAAGTTTCCAACGCCAGGACATACAACAGAAGCGACAGTGGGCACCCCTGGTGCACTGACCGAGAGACCCCAAAGGACTCCGACAACTTACCATTAACTTGCACCACTACCGCGGGATCACGATACAGAACAGAGATCCACTTGCGGAAGTCCAGACCAAAGCCAGCGGTTTCTACAACAGATATCAAGAACCCATGGTCGACCCTATCGAACGCCTTAGACTGATCTAAATTGATCAGCGTGGCTTCTGTGTCAGCTTCTACCCCCTCTATGATCGTGTGCACCAAGTACAAGTTGTTTTGAATCGATCGACCCTTCACAGCATAGTTCTGATCCGGCTCGACCAAGTCAGCGATAAGAACCTGCAGTTGGTTCGCAAGAACGCGGGACAAAATCTTCAACTCTGCGTTAAGCAGAGTGATGGGCCTATAGTCACCTAGATTCCCCCCACCATGCTGTTCTCCCTTCTTCAGAAGCGTGACCACTTCTTTGGTTACCTGCCCAGGGATCGAGCCCTGCGCAAACCAGTGGTTAAACACACCCGTCAGAAGGGGCACAAACATGGGAGACCGCCTTAAGAACAGCTCGTAGGACAAACTATCAAGCCCTGGAGATTTGTTGTAACCAACCTGCTTCAACGCAGTAACGACCTCACGTTCCGTAACCATCCCCTCGCAGCTAGCCGCTCGGGCCGCAGTAAGGTGGGGCGAGCCAGCTAAATAGCTGCGGAGTCTGGGTAGTTGAGTGAAGCGTTCCATCAAATGTTGCTGAAACCCATTGCAAATCTCTCGTCCTGATACGAGAGTGTGCCCTTCCAGGTTTTTCACCTCCCGAATGTACTCGTACGAGCCACGTTTCAACAGTGTAAACGTTCACGGCTTCGTTGGAGACTCTTTTTAACCTAGCTCTAACTACCTGACCTGCATATCGTTTGCTAGCCAAGCGACTCAGGTCCCCCTTAACTAGAGCTAGTTCTAGGGAATCCACCCCCTGCCACCGCTCGGGTCAGTCTATCATCTAGGTGCCTTTTGGTCCGAGCCCTAGTTAGCGCGAGGTGTTAGCTGTATTGAACGCAAAAGTGCCTAATGATAATCTTAAGGCGAACCCAACATTTACTCCTGATAACCGCCCTCACTAACTCCCTCTGAATTAGTGACGTCAGCAGCTCCCGGAAGTCTTTCAACTCCAACAAGGAGATGTTCAACTTCCAGTAGCCAGCTAACCTAGGCCTATTACCTAATTTCAAACAGGCCAACACGAGTTTGTGGTCCGAATGAACTAACCAGTGGAACGTGAGACAAGATAGAAAATCTATGTCGCCCCTTCTAATTAACATTCTGTCCAAGTATGTGCTCGGACAGATGGCCAAAGTCCCTAGCCACGTCCACATCTCTCTCCCGGGGTGATCCAGACGGAACCTGTCGACCAGATCGTATGAGGCCATCAGGTCAGACAGGCTGCTATCACACCACTTCAACCCATTAGCCCTCCCGACCTTATCCATATTGGGGTCCAGGATGGCATTCCAGTCCCCCATTAACACTACCCGCTCCGGATCCGAAGAAAGAAACACCTACACCGCCAAAAAAAGGAAACCCTTTTGCTGCAGACGTTAGGCGCACGCATAAACTGCCATGATCCGGAACTCGCCGCTTTTAACGGCAACATCGACCACGACCAACCTCCCATGAGCACCAGTGTGAACAACGGTAACCACCGCAGACAGTGTGCGACTCACTAGAAAAGAAACCCCACCACTACGGGAACTGCCGTATGCTGAATAAACGTCAAAGTCGTTCACCAGCACACTGCAGTCCCCGTCTCCAACAAAGTGGATCTCCTGTAATGCAATTAAGTCTACCTCAAGGGCCACAAGACCCCTCAGCACGCGAGCAGCCTTACTTCGAGATCTCATGCCCCTTGCATTAGCTGGGTTTAAGCTCACGGCCATGATTCCCTAACTAGTAGTATTCGTCTAGGATGGGTCTGAAATCTTCGGGGTAAGGCTGTCAAAGGTCTGACTGAGACTGCCCGTAAGCAGGTTGGACGTAAGCCGTCCGTCTGGAGTTAGGCCCCCAACGTCCAGCGGGAATATCATTTTAATGGCTCTGTAAAAGGATGGGTGAACATAAACTGAGACCCTCCCTTCACATTTTTGGGCAATTTGCCCTAATGATGGGTGCTCCCGTTGATGATACATAATCCCTTGTATGCTGTCTTTCCGGCCTCCAACATCCTATTTGCTCTCACGAACTTGATCAAGTGTGGAGCATCAAAGAAGTTTCTGGGATCGGCGATTGCCTTTCCGTCGACCTGGGAGAGATCTTGAAGGCTTTTCAGAAACCTTTTTGTCTCCCATTAAGGTCGCCGATTACATAGTCTATCCTTGCGTCGCAGAGGCGCTCTCCCGGCCAGAATGGGAATTTCCTCGTTTTTTCCTCTCTGAGGGGTGCCGCCTGTTGCTGGTCATTCTTTTTCGCTGCTACTTTCGCCTCTGTGACAGGAGCTTTGCACTGCTCCTTTTCTTTTGGCGTGTTTAATAGGGGAGAGGTGAGTTCAGCTTCCTCATGGGGGATCTGTGTTGGAGGCTCAATAATCTTGTCTTTACTGACTTCCAGGACAGTTTTTTCCAGGACTGTTTTTTCCAGGACTGTTTTTTCCAGAACCATTTCTATCACCACTATCTCTACCGGGGCTGTCTCTATCGGGGCTGGCTCTATCGGGGCTGTCTCTATCGGGCTGGCTCCTTCTTCTCTTCCTTTTCCACTTGCTTTCTCTTCCTGTCTGCGTCTTCACCTGCTGGCTCTGAGGAGCTCATCCTCAGTTTCCTCTTTGTCGCCGCCACCGTCCCTCTTGCTGTTGTTTGAGGGGCTGTTGTTTCTTGCTTCTTTGTCTTTCTAAAGACAACTTTGCTCCAGGTGGCGGCCTTGTTTCCTTCGTCTTCCTTCTTCTTCTCTTCCGCTTCCAGCTTCTTAGTTTATCCATGTTTCTGCTTCTTCTCTGGTTCCTTCTTCTTGGGCAGAAACGAAACATGTGCCCCAGTTTTTGGCAGAGCCAGCAGTGCGGTCTACGCCCCTCCATGATCACCGACATCTGCCAGCCCTCACACATCAGCTGGGAAGGGATACCATAAAATCCCGTTTTATCTGCTCACATTTCGATTTTATATTCACCAGCTCTTATATTTCTGGGTCCTATCACTGCCTGAACTCACTCCACCTCACCGAATTGGGGTAGCGTTGCACCAGTTGGTCTTCTTTGATGAAGCTCGACATGCCCATTCTAGTCACGTTGATCCTTCTTTTCGACTGATACTCAATTTTCATTTTGTAGTTTTTCCATATGAGATCCCCTTTTGCCATCTTCTCTGCCTCCTATTTTGTAGGCAAAAGGAGATCCCACGTCGCGTAGTATTTGCGGACTGCATACTGTGTGGGGATCTTCAGCCAAGGATCTCCATTTGGTCTCTGGGGATCCCGGTTAAGCCTTTTCGTTTAGTGTCGAATGTTACCAGGGAGACTGATCGCTGTTGTATTTCCTCTAGTCTCCCTGGCATCACTTTCAGTTCGTTGACTTTGACATAACCCTGGAACTTGTTTTCAAAAAGTTCTTGGTAGTATTTTGGGGTCTTTTTAAGGCTTTCCCTGGATCTCTAAGTTGTCACCTCCTTGATGGATTAACTGGGTGTGCCGGTTGGAGTTTTTTGCCCTGGTGGAATGGGCGAACAATTGCTTGCTGGGAGGGCTGACCAATCGACCGCACCGCCTGGCATTTCGCTGGTCAATCCACCCTCCCCAGGGGAGCACCCATCTACAATAATCACTTCAGCCAATTTAACTTTCCTTAGCCCCTCTGCCAATGGTTTATGTGAGCTGCTTTTTTCCGAGTGTGTCATCGTTGGTGGGGACATGGACGCATCCTCGTTAAGGACCCACCACCTCTTCACTGGACGACTGGTCTTCTTCTTATTGTAGTTTCGGTAGGCCTTCTCTACTTGATTGGCTTCCAGGTTGCTCATTACCATCTGTTTCCACATTTGTACCTCCTGCTCTCGATTTAATGGTACCACGGTCGACGGTGTTCTCCAGGGAGTCATTCCCTCCATGGGCAACATCGACAAGGGTCCCGCCTCTTCGTCTGGGGTTACATCTATGACCGCTACATTTTCCATATTCAAGCTACTGGGGGTGGCGACCTCAGAGCCCGTACCCGCCTCGGAGTTGCTGGAAACCGACCGCGACCTCGACCTCGATCTCGTACTCACGGATGGGGTGGTGACCTCCAGAACCCGCTCTCGAACTGGGGTTGCCTTTTGGGGTGGCAACCCCTGCAACCCTTCTGGAACTGGGGGCGGTGAGCCCTGAAACCCTTCTCAAACTGGGGGCGGCGAGCCCCAAAACCCTTCTCAGACCCTACACTTGGGGCACCCCCAAGGTGGCAGGAGCAGTGGCCTGCTCCATCTAGTTGAAGGCCCAGAGCCCAACTAGTGCCCGCCGATTTGGAAACCAAGGGACCTTCGTCTAAAAAGGCACCTCGGTATCCCTTGGCCCTGCCGGCTGCTTAAGCGTTAGCTGGACCCTGGACTATCTGGAAAAAAGAAAGAAAACAAGAACAGTTAGTGGTAACAAGCATGCAATAACAACAGGTCCTTAACGGCCCAATTCCCAAGAAAGGGGCTGGTCCTTGCAGAACAAAAATAAAGACTCTTAACCAAGAAGGTTAGGAGCTCTTTCATGGACACTTGACATTGATCGCAGCTTTCTCTGAGCACAGATAATACACTTTGATCTCCGACAAAAGTGGCTGTAAAAATCCTGCCAGAATTAGTGTTGCTTTTATTATACGAAAACGCCTAATCCACATACGGCGAGCAAAAAATGTTGAATATTTATCTTTCGAAAGTCGAGCAAATTAAATAGACAGGCGACCTCCATTGTTAACTCGTAGATATTATGATTTATATGTGATATAAAACTTTTAAGAAATTGTGAGTCGACCGACCTTTCTTGGACATACACAAAAAGCGAACATACATACACACATTTTTGCTTTTATATATATAGATTACTAAATTTAAAAAGCTATTCTAGCAAATCATCTAACAAATTAAGAAACAAAATATCGTCCAAACTAAATTTAACTTGAAAATATTATGAAAAAAGAGCTTTTTAAATTCATTTATCAAGTAAAAAAATGGAATTTTCAATAATTCGAAATAAAAAAAATTTGTTTTCATCTAATTATTTTTATTGTGCAATAATTTTATTAGCTTTAAAAACTTAAAAAAATTAACATTTTGGTACAAAAATAAGTCCACTGATAACGGTCCAATACCACGAATTCAGAATAGGGGCATGTATGCGAGAAAAAGCGAAAATAGAATCATGGAGACAACAGCTACATGAGAACCCTAATTTTTAAGTTTGTAACACATATCATTGAATAAGTGTAACCTCTAACTAATAATGTGTCGTTCGCATCCAATTTCTGATATCACTTCGTCACTGGAACCAAATCTCTGGAGCATTCTTTTGAGATCTGCAAACAGCTAGTAGTTATTGGGGACCAAATCTTTTTTTTTTTTTACATGGAAGTTACCACTTATCAAGGCCCGGAAGCCACTTGGGGATAAGGGTTTTTGTGTGTACAGTAATCAATGGGATAGTATTGTAGTAATCGTTAGTATTGGAGATTTGATAAAGTGCCTTACTTAAGGGGGCGATTCATCAGGAATTTGTTTATGTTGGACTTGAAGACATCTAAGTTGTAGTCAGGTGGGAAACAGGCAGAAGGAAGAGAGTTCCACTTCTAAGAAAGAAGCTTTGTTTATGGAATCTACGTTTTGGTTTTGGTACAGTTAAAGAGTGGGGAAAATTTTTGACAGTGGTTTCAGCTAGATGGGTGTTTATCGTGAAAGATTGGCGAGAGGGAACCAAGGATTGGAGCTCAAACGAGCACTTGCCATGGAAGTGACGATAAAACAAAGACAGGCTCGCTACGTCTCTTCTGTGGGAGAGAGGTTGCAGGAAAGAGAAAAGGGCATCCCCCACTAAGCTACAAAGTCTATTTTGTACTCTGTCAAGGCAGAATAGGCTGTTTTTAGCAGCTCCTGCCCAGATGTAGCAGCAGTGCTCCTTTTATATGGATAGAAAATTGCATCAGCAGTAAGATATCTTCTAGAGTGGTAGAAGGATCCTACTATTTTTCCAGCGACCTTGGCAATAGACTTGATGTACGTATTCCATTTCAGGTCAGGAGTAAAGGTCAATCCTAGAAGCTTATCAAAACATGGAACCGCTTCTAAACGAGAGCCATCCATTTCAACTGGTGCCAGGTGGGATCAGAGCGTTTATGATGTAAAGATAGGAGCTTGGTTTTAGATGCATTAAAAGTAACCAGCCACCTCTTCCCCCACTGTACCGTGCGCTCAAGATCAGAGGAGTGAGAATCAGAGAGAACTTTGTTATTAGATGTGTTGCCATAGATGGTTGTGTCATCAGCATAGATGTCAACAAATGATTTAAGTATGTGTTTTGGGAAATCATTGATGTAGATCAGGGAGAGAGTTGGGCCCAGGATGAAGCCCTGAGGGACTCCAGCATTAATACTGTGGACCTTTGATTTCTGCCCATCAACCACTGCTCTTATGAGCCCATCAGAGAGAAATGATTTAATGATTGAGAAAACATTTCCAGTTATACCGTAGCTGGAAATCTTGTGAAGTAGACCCTTATGCCATACCTTATCGAAAGCCTTTGCTATGTCAAGAGCAATTGCCCTAGAAAGGAATCCCTTGTCGAGAGATTCACTAATCCTATGAGATATAACCGTTAGCACATCTGCTGTGAATCTTGCAGAACAGAAACCATATTGCATATCACTAAGAAGCTTATTTCTGCTGAGGTGGTTGACTAATTCTCCATTTAATATAGATTCCAGCAACTTGCTTATGACACACAGGAGACCTATTGGTCTGTACTGGGAGGGAGATGACTTATCACCTGAATTCTTAAATACAGGGCATACTGATGAGGTTTTCCAGGGTGTGGGGAAGCACTTTTCCTTAAGGCAACGCTTAAACAGTTTTGTAAGTATGAGGGCAAGTTCTGGTCGAAGCTTTTTCAACACTATAATTGGAATACTGTCAGGGCCAGTTGCTTTACTGGAATCAAGGTTCTTTATTAGCTTGGCGACCTCACCTACAGATATTTGTATGTTGCATAGTGTGTTGTCTGTTAGAGGAGGAAATATAGGGAGTTGATGACCTTCGTCACATAGGGTAGAATAAAATAAGTTTAGTGGAAACAATTTGAAGTGTAATTTATGCAATTTTGTTATCATTGCACTCGTATTGGGACACCGTGTATTGTCCTGGTGAAAGAGCACTTTGTCTTCCTTATTTGTGACCATTTGGGGATGATTTCTTATTTCAGATGCAACATTATATATAATATTTATTGTTGATGGTAATATTTATTGTTGTACATCCATTCTCAAGGTAATCGATGAACAAAATATCTTGTGCATTCCAAACTATAAACTCTAAACTCTAAACTCTAAACTCTAAACTTTAAACTATAAACTCTAAACTCTAAACTCTAAACTATAAACTCTAAACTATAAACTCTAAACTCTAAACTCTAAACTCTAAACTCTAAACTCTAAACTCTAAACTATAAACTCTAAACTCTAAACTCTAAACTCTAAACTATAAACTCTAAACTCTAAACTCTAAACTCTAAACTCTAAACTATAAACTATAAACTCTAAACTCTAAACTCTAAACTCTAAACTCTAAACTATAAACTTGTTGATATTTGTGTCTTTGGTTGCTTTTAGCGGCTTTCACCTACTACTGTCCACAGTTTTCTCTCGATTTGACTCCAGAGTTGTGTTGTGGTGAATCCAGATTTCATTTATTGACATCCAAAATTCATTTTCGTTTCGTTGAAACAATCGCAAATAATGCTCTGAATTCATTTCCTTCTGGTATCTCCAATTCTTTTGCTAGTCCACACAACTTTAAGATACGATCGTCACAAACAAGTTTGTAGATTTGTAAAAAATGTTTTTTGAGGCAACTGACAAATGTAGGTGAGCTGGGCGTTTAGCATGATTTTTGTTTGTACAATCACGTTTAAAGTTAGTACACCACTGCTTAATCATTGCCTCCAATAGAGAAGAGTTTACATAGCACTTATCAAGTTATCGTCTTGATTGAATAGGATTTTCTTTCATCAGAAAGCAATGTTTTATCAATATTCAAAATTCATAACTTTTCCTATTGCTTTAAAAAGTTGCAACGGTGGCTTCATGATATGTCCTAAAGTGGCCTATTATTCGGACAATCAAAGATGAAGTATTCCGTGAAAGGAATAAATAAATATACACTGTTGTTTGAATACTGAAAGAGAAGTTTATTCATGTATTTACATAGAGACAAATACAGTGTGTTAATGTTCAGGGAGATATCTCTGTTTTTTCAAGGGTTCAGTGAAATCCGATGACTCGGTTCCTTATTTAGAATGTTCTGATATCTCCACATAACACCTCCCCCAAGCCAATTTCTCCGTGGAGAATTTTGCTTAATAATGTTTTTAGGTCTGGGGCTCAGTTGGTTAACTTTTCTTTTCACCCTTGTACTTTTTCTCCTCAACACCGTTTGAGAAGGAGTGGAGCTGGTGGTGAAACTGGTACTCTCTGACCTGGAGTAGAAGATATTACTCTTGGAGTAGGTTGTGCTATGGGTAGAGGAATATTAAAAGAGTCATACAATACCTCTAAGGGCAGTTCATTATCTTCTTTTTGTTTGTAGTCATCAGTGTGTCGAGGTCTTAGCTGATTCATATGCCTGCAACAGTCAAATTTACTACTTCTTACCGGATATAGCATGTGCCCAATTCTTTTCATAATCATACCCTCCTCCCAAAAGCCTTTTCCAGTCCTATAGTTCAAGAAGAATATTTTGTCACCAGGTTTGTAGAACCTTGTCGAGTGATTTTCTCTCGTTGCTGTTGTCTTGGTTGAATTTGGTAAAATCCTGTCAAATACGGATCTGTCTTAATACATCTATAGTACTAGCCATTTTGTAAAGCTGTCGACAACCACTAAGAAGTAATGTCCATTCAATGGACCTGCATAGTCAATGTGTAATCGCATCCATGGTGCATCCGTCTTCGGCCACAGTTGTATCTGTACAGGTGGTGCCTTTACTGCTAGCTGACACCCTCAACACTCTCTTACCATTTTTTCAATGTTCCAGTCCATATTAGACCGATATGTATATCTGCGCATCAAGGCCTTCATTCTGGATGACCACTATAGAATTCTTTTGGCATTCTCTTTTGCAATGTGGTTGGTATGACGACTCTGTCTGCATACAATAAAGTCTGTGAGAAAATCGAAAATAGCAAAATTTTTTAGTCTTGTCACTTAGCTGCACCTTGTTTTTCGTTCTTACAATGAATTCATCTGTTTCTGCTGCCTTATTGATGCCGTCCATAGTCACTGGTAGCTCCCGAATCGTGTTGCACAGCAGATCGGAAAGTTCTTTTTTCCTCTCTCAATGCAGCTATCACTGTGTCCTCTAGAGGTTCTGCACATTTTTTAATCAATCTGGATAATCCATCTGCATGTCCGATATTTTTGGATGAAATGTAATCCATTTTAAAATTATAATTCAACAGAATTATGCTCCATCATTGAAGTCTGTTTGCAGTGTGAGTGGGTATGCCTTTTTTAGATCCAAAAATAATCAACAAGGACTTGTGGTCAGTCTGCAACATAAAATTCCTGCCATGAATAAATCTATGGAATTTTCTAATTGCATAAATTATTGCTAAACTTTCTTTCTCAATTTGAGAATAGTTTCTCTCTGCAGGCAAAAGTGATCTGGAAGCATGAACTATTGGCTTCGTTGATCCGTCTTCTAGTCTATGGAGAAGTACTGCTCCTATACCATAATCACTTGCCACAATCAATTCCTTCTGTGGATCGAAGTGTGCCAGTGCTAAATCAGATAGCAGGCATTTCTCAATCTCTTCAAATGCACTTTGACACTCCTTTGACCAACTCCAATTTCGTCCTTTTTTTAATAATTCGTTCAACGGTGCTTTCAACTTATGCATTTTTGGGATATAGATAGAATAATATTGTGCTCACCCCAAGATAGCATATTATTGTGCTAAATCCTAAAAAGATTGTAACTGGGCCACATTGCTAGGCACTGGCATCTTCTCAATGGCTTCTGTTCTCTGAGGATCCGGTCTTCTGCCTTGATTTGACCCAGATATTTTATCTGTATAAAAAAAATCACATTTTTCAGCATTCAACTTGAAACCAAATTCCTCAATTCTTTGGAAAACTGTTCTGATATAATCCTTATGTTCCTGCACATTTCTACTCTTTACAAGAATGTCATCCAAATATGCGATTGCAAAACCTAAAGCATTGTGTTCATTATTTGCTGAAATAATGCTGGAGTTACTTTCAAACCAAAAGGGAGCTTTTGAGTCTGAAGAGTCCTAAATGGGTATTGATGCACAAATACTTTGAACATTCTTCACTGACTTTTATCTGAAGGTAAGCCTCAGATGAATCAATTTTGGAGAAAATTTTCCCTCCATTCAGCTTTGTAAAAATGTTTTCAGGGGATGGGAGTGGATAACTATGATACATAAGACAGTCATTGAGGTCTGTAGAAAAATCAGCACATACCCAAATCCTCTTATTTTTCTTTTTAACATATACAGTGGGGATTGCTCACTCAGAATAATCAACTTTTTCGACTACACCATTTTCCTGCAGTCTCTGCAGTTCAATTTCAATATCTTCTTTCGAAGAAAAAGGCACGTTTCTTTTTGGCTTAAAAACAGGTTTCACATTTTGCTTTAGTTCAAAATTCACTTCGGTCTTAGTACTCATACCTAACCCCTCAGAAAAAAACCCTGGGGAATTCATTTTTTAAGACCGTAAGAAAATCCTCATTTTGTTTGGAATTTTTCTTTTCAGCTACACTCACACTGTTACAAAATGAATTTATGGGTAGCTTCCATAAATCAAACAAAACAATCCAATCAATTCCGAAAAGGCAGGAATTTATACCTGGAACAACTGACACTTTTGTAGAAAAAGTTTTTGATCCAAGGGATATTAAATTCTCCCATGAATTTTAATCTCTTGCCGGATACTTCTTTGGCAATTTTAAATGTTTTTTTTTCTAGTTTTGGGCACCCAATCATCTTCCAGGTCACTTTGTCGATGATTCAAATATCGCTACCTGTATCCAAAAATAGTTTCACTATGTGACCATTTATTTTGGTATTGACAAATTTTCTTTTATCTCCTTGTCTCACTTCTTCTTTTGAGAACACCATATTTACTTTAGACTTAAATTTTTGTCTTTGTTTATTTTGTTTAGTTCGGCACTGGGAAGCTCAGTGTCCGATTAAACCACATTTGGCATAAGATTGGTCTTTAAAAGGGCAATTTTTTCTTAGTTGCAAACCCGCAAAGCTCCAACATTTAAAACTTTTTCATTTGTTCTTTTTGCAAGTTAATTTCCGGATCTTGCTCCATAATCGATAAAATCCTTAACCTTAAATCCTTGTCCTTCGGTACTGTCAGTCCCTGAACAAATATATAACACTGTCAACTGACAAATCTTTTAATTTAAATCGTTCACACTGGGCGTTGACTTTACCCGCATATGTGACAATATCATCAGTTTCTTCTTTTTGCATGTTCAAGCACTTATACCTTGTATGAAAAAGGCTGTCTCTTTCACCAAATATCGAATACAAAATTCGAACAGTTTCGAAAAAGAAATATCTTCCGGTTTCTTTGGTAAAATCAAATTCGTAAATTTTGTGTTTTCCTCCGTACCCAATTTCTGAGGTAAGAGTGTGATTCTGTCCTCGTCCGACGATTTCTCACATCTTTTTGTAAAAATCGTCTCGAACCTACGATAATAGGCAGGGAATGTATCACCTCGTTCTGGGTCGTATTTGAACTCCGCTAGAGAGTTGGCCGAAAAAATCTAGATGCGCCAACTTCAGATTTTTGTGACAACACAGTTTCACATGATAGACGATTCTCTGTAGTTTGCTGAATGACGAGTGATTCAAAACGTTCTTGTTGAATCTACATCCGTTTTTGAAATTCAATTTGAGCTTTTTGTTGAGCGATCAAGCTCTTAGTTAACGTTTTCCTTAACTTTGTTATTTGTTTCGAAGACATTTTTTAAACGCACAAATACAAAGTCAACGTATACAAAAATTTTTTCCAATAAATAAGATGTTCCCCCTTCAGATCTCCTCCTACACAAAAAAAATTGTAAGCACGTGAGAAATGTTTGAAGAGAAAAAAATTCACTGTACAAAATATCAATAGTTTACAAATTTTCATAGATCCTTTTTGTCTTTTTCACGTAACCTTCTTTTAAGAATTTCTTTATGGCAGAAAAACAATTTCCACAGTACAATTTGTTTTATCGTATTAACCAAAAGAAAATACCTCCGAATTGCTTTTCAAAACGAGACGATATGACGTCAACTTTTCAGAAAGTTCAAAGAAAAACGGCAATAAGAATATAAAAATCCTTTATACTTGCGTGAATACTAGTCTTTCGCGGTATAAGAAGTATTTTCTTAATGAGATATAAACTCTTTGAGAATTTATTTTTTCAAATTTCGCGCTCACCACGTGCTCATCTTTTTTTTTTTTTTTTTTTTTGCTGAGTTCATATCTCGTCCTCGTCGCCAATTTGATTTGTCCTAAGGTGGCCTATTATTCGGACAATCAAAGATAAAGTATTCCGTGAAAGGAATAAATAAATAAATAAATAAATAAATAAATATACACTGTTGTTTAAATACTGAAAGAGAAGTTTATTTACGCATTTCCATAGAGACAGATACAGCGTGTTAATGTTCAGGGAGATATCTCTGTTTTTTCAAGGGTCCGGTGAAATCCGGTGACTCGGTTCCTCATGTAGAATGTTCCGGGTTTGTTACCTATCTCCACATAACACTTCACTTAAATAACCATAATGTGTAAACTAGTGATTCAATCTACTCTAAACCTTGACACACGTCCCATTTGAAGGTTAGTATTCAACAAATCATATAGACTTGATTTTTTTTTTCGTGGCGACTTTTATTTGTCAGGCTCGGAATTTATAAATGTTAAATATTTTCTGTTTTGTTAATCTGTTTTTACCTTCTTTTTCTATCAATTGTGAGTCTTTTTCTATCAATTGTGAGTCTTTTTCTATCAATTGTGAGTCTTTTTCTATCACTATCGAACTAAAGAAAAAAGTCCCAATCCATGCCATCCATACCACAGCTCAACCATTAATTAAATTTTTTTGTGATAAAGATAATCTTAATGTGATATATGTTTTATATAAGGATAATCTCTTTATATAAAACATTGAAGTTATCCCGTTTCTAATTAATTGTATGATATCATATATGCATCACAAGTTAGTAGGAAAAACATCAAAGTGCCTAATCATTAGGCTGTGACAAGAGAATATTCTTATCATATGCGACACAGACACAGTTAATCAATCGAGAACCGCATCACTCTATCTAAAAACATATGCTATCAACTGATATATGCTCGAGAGTAAAACTAATGAAAAGAATAATCTCTTGTCATCGCCCTAAAAAATCATAGAAGAGCTACGAATTCCAAACTAGAAAGGCTATCTTACGTTCGAAATTGGGATTTAGGTTTTAAACGTTTTAAAATTGTTTGGTGAGGTTTGGATTATTTGTGGAAAAGGTCAGCAGAATTGTTTAGAGAAGAGCATGGAGAGAATGAAAAAGTAAATTTGTTTTTGTTGACCAGTGACGAGGGAAAAGCTGTAACACTTCTCACTAACCCGACATTGTGAGACCCTTTCCCGCTCGATTCTATTCACCAAATGGCAATACAGAATCCCCGATATTTTGCATCTGCTGAAAGAACAGCTTCATTGGGAGTTACATCAAGGTTCTAACCCCTTACTATACGCCGGATAATGCCAGGCCACATAAAAAATAAGAAAAAACAAGTGGAGCATACATGGTCCCCCGTGAGTACACAGTGAACGAGGCATAAAAAAGACTAAATTTAGCATGGAACGAGTATTTTTGTAACACACACACACACACACACACACACACACACACACACACACACACACACACACACACACACAGCTTTATATTATAGATACAGTGTGTGTGTGTGTGGTCACGAATAGGCTCCTATATAGTTGACTATTATAGAAAACTGATTACATATAATGATAGAAGATGTATCGAGACACAGGAATGGGTATGTTTGATCTGGCAGAACAGTGGTTCATTAAAATTGTGAGGTCTGCGTTCGCGCCTGGTCCACAAAGTATGGAAATAAAAAAAAACTTAAAAAAAAAACGTTTACAAGTGTTTTTGATATAGATGTACATAAGAATACTTTGATAAGTATGTTTAAACTTAAATAGGGATAGTATAATACAATTGTGGGGTCTGCGTTCGCGCCTGACCTCCATAGAATGGAAATAGGCACAAACTTTAATAAAGAGTTTTCATATCTATCTGCGTAAGTATACTTTGATAATTATGTTTCAGTTTGAAGAAATATGGTATAAAAAAATTATGGAGTGTTCGTTCCCACCTGACCTCCATAGAATGGAAATATGTCACACAGTTTAACAACGTTTTTTTTAATATAGATCCACAGAATATTGTGATAAGTGTTCCAGTGTGAACAGGTATGGTATAATAAATTATGGGGTTTATCTATTTTATTTTTACTTTCATCATATTTTGCTTTGGTTTTGATACCCCCAGATTCGAAGCTATCTCTTTACAACCCTTCCTTTTCATAACCTATCATACTTTCATAAATCAGAGTCAATTTTCTGTAGGCTGTTTTTGAACCCAGTCAACGCTAGGTGCTTTTGCTAGTATATATATATATATATATATATATATATATATATATATATATATATATATATATATATATATATATATATATATATATATATATATATAATCACAAAACAATATCGACTGGATGACTATAGTCTTTTCTATAGAGAAAGTGACTTCTTCCCTCGAGTTGTAATAAGATCACAACAAATATAATTTTCATTCTTTGTGCACAGGTCATCGCGTTTTGAGTGTATTTATTATTGTTTAGAATGATTTTTCGCTAGACAAGTCAACAATTCGTGGAAATTGGGTTTCGTGCATTCAACTGAAAAGAATAACAGCTTGCTGTTGACTTCACGCTTTTTTAAACTTGGACGCAATAAAGTGTGAATGTAGTTCAAGAAATTTTTCCCATTGAATGCAGTTCGTGTCTGGTGGTAAATGATCCAGCGACTTGTGTTTCATTCACAATTTGCACACATCATTACGAAATAAAAATTTAATCGTTTTATTTGGATTCATCGATTCTCATCTTGAGTATTATTTTCACAACGTTTCGGTCGATGTAACCTCCGACCTTCTTCAGGTGTATCTTGTCGAACTCGGGAATATTACTGTCGAACTTGGGAATTTGGATGGAATTTCGAACGGAACCCTATATTTATTTCATGAGGATAGCATGCATTCGTTCCGTCAACTGTGACTGGATAGAGGTCCGAAGTAATTCACAATTCTATTTTTTGGTCGCGCACAACTTTTGCGCGAACCTTTTCTAATCTCACACAAAAACACGCGTTCACATTTCAAGCCATATTACTTGTCATATGCATACGCGCACACAAACATACGTGCGCACGTCCACACACGTACATATATTCACGTTCACGTACATACACTCACATTCACGTGTACACACACACACACGCTAACGTACACACATGTACACACACACGCGCGCACACGTACGCACACAAGGACAACGTCACTTCCCCTTTCAAAGGAAATCCACACATGCACAGAAGACCACCGGAAACACCTATAAAAGAAAGAGCAATAAGCGGCTTCTCCCTTTTCCGACCTGCCTTCTGAGGTGGTTGGTCGGCGCACCAGCCACCGCCGTTTCGGCAGGCGCGCGCGCACGTGCGTACCTCACACCACTTGCTACTATGTGGGATAAAAAGCTATCAGACCTTACGTACACTTTATACGCTTTCTATTTCCATAACCTGGACTGACTTTCTCACTCTATCTCCCCTTCGGCCTTTGTCCATCAACAGAGACATGTGCGCGACGCTCTACTGAGCTTAACCCTCTCTTTCTACAGGCCGGCTTGCCACTTCGCGTTTCTCTATTGCTTTCCTTCCACGCGCGTAGTCGTCAACGGCTGAATGAACACGTGTACACCCAAGACTCCCATTTCTCAACCGAAAATAAACGACATGTTTATTTTATTCCCGCATTTGAGTTCTTTGTTTCCTTCATTCAATTCGTTTCATTATTTTTTCTTGTAGCGAGTTAGGGTATTTATATCCTCGTCCGCAACGCCTTCAAGAGAATATCACTTTTACAACCACTGCGCTGGGTGTGTCAGAATGTTTTGGGAATTTTTGATACCCTTAACACAAAACTGCGAATAAAATATACAAAACTCGTAATTTCTCTTTTTAAAGTAGTTTGTTTGATTTCTTTATGGAATATATTTTCAAAATAAACTATTAAAGTTTTTTGAAAAATAATAGAAATATTTTTTGTTTTAAAAAAACAGTGTTTACAAAATGCCTGCGTGCGCTCATGCAGTCATTTTTTTCTACGTAATAAAATGAATTGAATTGTACGAGTTAATTTTTTTTCAATTTTTCAATTTAAAAATCTATCAAAATGTTTCTATTGGTTTAATTTTTACAATATTTGCAGGTTTAATGTGAAGTTTTATGCTCTTTCCAATAAACCGAATATAATATTCTAGCCAAACGTTTTTTTTAATCCCCCCCCCGCATTTTGTAATGTCTATTGAAATGAAAATAATTAATTTTCTCACCTCAGATTTATATATCACAAATTGAAGATAAAAGATCAATAAATAAAATAATCTAATTAAAAGAAAGAATAGTTTTGTGCAAATTTACCTGTAAAATCAAAAGTTTAAAATCTTTTTTTTTTTTTTAAAACACGTTGATTTTTTTTAAATGAAACCTCACAGTTTTAAAATTTTGTCCTGAAAAGATTGAATACATACAACAATTTTTTCTGCTTCATTCAATGTTTTTTTTATTTGATTAAAAAGATCTCTCCGTAAAGAAGAAATAAAATATATTAAATAAAAAAACTTATGTATTTCTTTAAGAGAATAAAAAAATGGAAAAGTGGTCGAGTGGCATTTTTTTAAACGGCAAAAACTGATAAGTGAAATGTGATAATTTTTCAGGTACGATGGCTCATATTTACTAACTTTTGTTTACAGCCAGAAATAGAAAGGGAGATTTATTCTGGCGCTTATAGGCCACCGAAGTTTTCAACTCGAAGAAAGGGAGACGTTTGTCTCCCCTTTATTCGAGTCATGAACATCTGATATCGCAATATTTTTCAATCATTGCTTAAAAATTATTTTATTTTAAATGACATGGAATATAAAATATAAATATGGATAAATTCTTAACAATGAAGAATGGAAGTACCCATTGATTAGTATTTTTGGTACTGTTGCATAATTTGACCCGAATTCTAGGGAATTCCCGTCAAGCATGGATCGGGCGAGACCGCCAATCATCGGTGTCAGCCGAGCGTCGTAACAGACGTAGACTAATGAAAAAAAAAAAAAAATCAAAACGAATGCCAATAAAAAAAAAACCTACCTTGAAAAATGAAAATATGTTTATTTTATTTTAGTATATATATATATATATATATATATATATATATATATATATATATATATATATATATATATATATATATATATATATATATATATATATATATATTTTTTTTGCAAAATATTTATCACCAGAAAGTTTGTTTTTATTTTCTTCAAGAAAAGATTTTTTAACCGTATAATTGCTAGGTGTAAGTACAAGATTTTTTCTGTTTGTTTTTGTAACTGTATTTTTTTCTTGTTTGTTTTTTATTTGCAAGACTTTTTGTTTAATCAATTTTTTTTTCGGGTGGGTGTCCACAGAAATCATAACATTTCTTTAAAAAAAAAAAAAAAAAAAATTGAGATTTATTTGTTTTTTTTTTTCGGTTCTTAATCGTCGGCGAAAGAACTTTCTCGAGATAAGGATATTTCCTCAGGAATATTTTACTTCAGTCGACTGTTGAACGGCCATCGACGGCAAAGATGCAAAGATGGGGTAGAGGAAATATTTTTTAGGGTTGCCATTTCGAAAGCCCATAAATAAATTATTTCTTTTTCGAACATGCTTCGATTTATTTCCTTGCCTGCCATTTTTTCTGTTCGGCTAGTGTGAAAATATATTTGCTTTTTTTTTTAGTCGCTTTCTTCCAATTTAAATGTCGTCCGGTTCCATTTAGATAGCACTTTTTCATTGGCTAATCAAACTCCCAGAAATTGAATTACAATAAATAAATAATAAATAAATTATAAAAGCTAATCAGAAAATAAAAAAGCCACCCCCTTAATATCACCTTAAAAATTACTAAAAACTTAAAAAAAAAAAAAAAAAAAATGAAATAAAATAAAAAGTCGTGTTAGCATTTCAACATTTGAATAATGTTCGGTTGACACCGATGATTGCCGGTCTAGCCTAATCCATTCATGACGGGAATTCACGAGAATTCGGGTCAAATTATGCAAGAGTACCAAAAATAAATAAATAAATAAATAATTAATAAATAAATTATAAGTAACTGATCAGAAAATAAAAAAATCCCCCCTTAATATCACCTTAAAAATTACTAAAAACATAACAGAAAAAAAAAAAAATGAAATAAATAAAATAAAAAGTCGAGTTAGCGTTTCTGACACCGATGATTGCCGGTCTCGCTCGATCCATGCTTGACGGGAATTCACGAGAATTTAGATCCAATTATGAAAGAGTGCCGTACTTTTTTATAGGTAAGTAATTTTTTGGAATTTATATATATTTATTATATTCGAAGTAAGTTAAAATTCGTTGATTTTCTTGAAATCTTTTTTAAAGACAACCGATTAAAAAAAGCAAATATGACATATTTTGCTATTAAACCTGTTATTATTTTAACATTTGGTCTTTGCTCCTTTTATTAAAAAAGAAATAGGGTTTAAATTACATTTTTCAAGTAGTTATAAGCTTCGAAAGATAGTAAGTCTAATTATTCAAGTTTTTATTAGCATTTTTAATGGCGATTTCTGAGACTGCACCACTGCGCCACATATCTTTTAATGTTTGACGTTTTATAAAACGTTTTTTCTACAACTTAAAAAAATATATGTTACAAAAAACACTTTTAAAATTTTCGATAGATCCGTATGTAACACGATTGCGACGTGAGCGTATTTTTTAATGATAATTTAGTGATGAAGAATTGGAAACTATACCTTAAAAAACTATTCTTTTGTTAACAAGGTATTAAAACGTAGTTGTTT
Source organism: Euprymna scolopes (assembly GCF_053919585.1). Lineage (NCBI taxonomy): Eukaryota > Metazoa > Mollusca > Cephalopoda > Sepiida > Sepiolidae > Euprymna > Euprymna scolopes. Next base: position 82,855,258 of record NC_136501.1, read on the forward strand.
TTATAATTTTGAAAATACAATTTGTATTGAGATAATTTTTTTTTTGGGGTGGGGGGTGGGGGGGGGGTCGCAATTGCAGAGTCTCATCCGCGCAAGGAAAGTTTTTTTATTAATTTTTTTTTATGGGAGTGGGTCATTTTATTTCGGATTTTTTTTAGCGTGGGTGGAGGATTAAAATCTCCCTTTTTTAAATAATAATTTATCATTTATAATTTTTTTTTTTGCAAAAATCTAAATTATAAATCTAATTTATCTAAATTATAAATGCGAGCCAAAAAGGGAAATTTTAATCTGCCCTCTACCCCTTTATACCCCCCCCCCCAAAAAAAATAACGAGACCGGTTTGACTTGCTTTCGAAAAACCAAGCCTGATTGACCGGTAAACAACAATATTCAAAATGGCGACCAGTGAATTTATAAGGAATACATCGGAAAATGTAGGTCTTAATATCATGAAAACTATTTGCGGACGACAATTTTAAATGTGATATTCGTTTGAAGCAAACCCGAATACCCCTGAAAAACAACTTTTAAAAGTAAACCTAAGTCTTCACTTCATCTACCGGACCATATATACCAGAAATAAATATTAATTGTACGTGTTTTTTGTGCGTTTTGTGTGGTTAACTTTCATGACTAATATACAATAATAACAACAACAATGGGAGGTAACAAGGCGAACACAGCTAAAAAAACAAAACAAAAAAAAAAGAAACAAACAAACAAAAAAAACTACACCTGGCCGAAACTTTGGAAATCTTCTTAGTTTCCATTTCGCCCAAAGAAGTTAATGTGCTATGGTAAACTTTTTTTTATTAGTATCTTATATTACGGATATTGTCAGTAGTATTCATTCTGAAACTGATGCGTGGAATTTTAGATTGTTAGATTCTTTAAAAATGCACCTCGTTTTTATGAAGTGACATTTTAACTTTTCTTATTTACAAGTTGTCTGGAAACGCTTGTACACACTATTCGATAATAACATTTGTATTGTCACAAGCATGCCGAAGAGAATTTTTGAAGTAATTCGTAATAATGGAGGCTATACTAAATACTGAGACCCTTTTGTTAGATAAATTATCAGTGGTCTTATCATTTTGACCAGGTGAAAATGTTTGTTTTTAAAAAATAATTATGAGATCAGGGTTAAGGTTTCGAATGAAGCAGATTTCATTTTATTCCATCATGTTTTCCCTTTTGGCATTGGTTTCAACCATTTGTTTGATTAAAAATTCGATATTATGCGTAAACGCTTACTTTCTTAAGTGGTCTTATGATTTTGACCAGGACTGTTTGTGTGTGTGTATATATATATATATATATATATATATATATATATATATATATATATATATATATATATATATATATATATATATAATGTGTCTGTGTATAAGTGCGTGTGTGTGCGTGTTCATTGTTTGTTTCTCTTTAGATTTATTTTCCCATTTGGCAGGATATATATATATATATATATATATATATATATATATATATATATATATATATATACTAGCATTTCAGCCCGGCGTTGCCCGGGTGTTTGGAGGTGTATGCTGAGCAAAAAAAAAAAAAAAAGAGTAAATTTTTTTTTAATTTGACCCCTATTATGACCCCTTAAAATTTATAGTTTCGGGCTCAAATCACTTTATTAAGTTAGATCCAGGTTCAAGGAACCTATATCTAAAATTTCAAGTGTCTAGACCCAAAATTGTCGGAGGAGTTTGGTAGAGTTCTTAAAGGTCAAATCGTTGAAATTTGACCCCTTAACAGCCAAATTTCTGGCTGACACCCATCACATCGATTTTCCCAAATCTCAGTACCCGGTATTTCAAATTTTGAGTCTATAGACTAAAAATTGAGAGAGTTATTGCGTAGGGAAATGTACACAGACAGACAGACAGACACGTTCACTTTTATATATATATATATATATATATATATATATATATATATATATATATATATATATATATATATATATATATATATATATATATCCCCTCGTCCCGGATAAATACCGCCAGTAAAAGATAAACTTCTAGATGAATGAAAACTTGTTTTTCACACGTCATAATCGAATTTTACTTTTAAAGCATTTCGTTTGTTTCACTTTTTAGTTCATACACCACAAATAAAAAGAAAAAATAAGTGTGATGAAAGATTAAATTGCGTCACAATTTACTTTTATATTTTTCGTAGTTATTTATTATTATTATTATTATTATTATTATTATTATTATTATTATTATTATTATTATTATTATTATTATTATTATTATTATTATCTTATTAATATTACATTATATTATTATTATCTTATTATTATATTATTATTATATTGTTATTATTATATTATTATTATATTATTATATTATATTATTATATTATTATTATATTATTATATTATTAATATTTTTATTATTATTATTATTATTATTATTATTATTATTATTATTATTATTATTATTATTATGATTAATTATTATTATAGTAAAACCAAATTAAATATAACAACCTACTTTCAGTAATTGCAAGAGAAGAGATTGAATGGATGGTTAGGAATGAAATGAATAACGGAAGTAAAATCGATGAAAGTAGCTTTGATGAAAGAACTGAGAGAGTGGAAGTTAAGAAGGGAAATGTAAACGATGATGGGAGGGGACAACTGAGGTATGGAATCCTATGGTTAAGGGAAGTAATCAGATGAGATCATTGACTTTGAGACAATGAAACCAGTGAAAGGAGCAGATGTATGGAGAAGTGGTGATGAAATTCGAACTTTGACTTCTGTAGAAAAAGAAGTACTTCAGGCGTTAAGAGAGATTCTTCTTAGGGACGATATCATAGAGATTCCAAGTATGAAGAGTAGTGATAGGCGGAAGATGAAAAGCGAGGTAAAAAAAGTTCAAGGAGTAATTCACAACATCATAAGAAAGAACATATCGATTGCAGAACTTAACAGGCTTCTGTATGCAGCGTCATACGTTATTGCGAATCGTCTTGGCTTATTACAGAAGAAAAAGGGAGAAATGAAGGAAAGAAGGCCACACTGGCAGAGGCGGCTTGAAGAAAGTATTAAACGGTGGCGGAAAGACATTGGTAGAATCGAAGAAATAAGAAAAAGACTTAAACTAGGACAGAAAGCCAAGGACGAGCTTGAAAGGAGGTATAGATTGCTGGAAAAGGGAACGATGAACGTTCTAACAATGTTGAAAGAGAAGGTCCCCACTGGTGGTATAAAAATTAGGAACTTTGTTGGAAAAAGTGTTGCATTTTGGCAGAACAACCTTTTCCGGAACAATCAGTCTCAGCTGTATAAAGAATTAAATGGTAGTAAACAGGCGGGAAATAACAACATTCCAAATGCAAAAGATGCAAGGAAGTTCTGGAGTGGGATTTGGTCTGTCGAAGCACGATATAATAAGAAGGCTAGCTGGTTGGGAGAGGTCAGAGAAAGGCTATCAGAAATGCAGCAGATGAAGAACGTTGAGATAACCATCGATGACGTTAAAACTGGCATACAAAGGGTGACAAATTGGAAGGTTTAAACAGTTCCCATGCCTCTATCCACCTATAGCTGCTGCTCTGCAAAGGGTTGTAGAGTAGGGAGATGTCCCTGATTGGCTTGTGAAGGGAAGAACAACACTGATTAGGAAAGATCCTGCAAAAGGAATAGATGCCAATAATTATAGACCAATTACATGTCTGCCATTGATGTGGAAACTGTTGACTGGAATATTTGTGGAGAAAATTTATGAACATCTAAAGAGTAATTGTGTTTTTCCTGACGAACAAAGCCAGAAAGGCTCGAGAGGTACTAAGGAGCAACTACTAATTGATAAAGCAATAATGCAGGATGCAGAGAAGAGGAAAAGAAATATGAGCGTAGCATGGATCGATTACAGAAAGGCTTATGACATGGTTCCTCATTCATGTATACGTGAAATACTATTGATGATGAAGGTTGCTGAGAATGTGGTAGGGCTTTTGGAGACAAGTATGGCTCAATGGAAAACGCTGCTGACAGCAAACAGGAGATGGGGCAGGTTGGCATTAAACGTGGAATATTTCAAGGAGATTCGTTATCGCCACTTCTTTTTGTAATGGTAATGATGCCACTGAGCATCCTCTTGAAGAGAGAAAAACTGGGGTATAACTTTGGGTCCTCAACCATCTACTGTTTATGGATGATTTGAAAATATTCGGTAGAAATGAAAAGGAAATGGAGAGACTGGTAGAACTTGTGGGGACATACTCAGAAGACATTGGGATGGAGTTTGGGATTAGTAAATGTGCGGTGCTGGTGATGAAAAGAGGAGTAAAGGTTAATTCGAATGGAATAGTGCTGCCAAATGGAGAAATCATGAAAGAAATAGAAGATACAGGATATAAGTATTTGGGAGTGCTGGAGGGTGTAGGCATCATGAAAAGAGAAATGAAAGAAAAAGTCAGGAAGGAGTATCTTAGAAAAGTGAAACTAATTGCAAAGTCGAAACTGTATGGAGGAAATCTAATGAAAGCAGTAAATGCATGGGCAGTCAATGTTTTGAGATACAGTGCAGGAATTTTAGGATGGTCTGACAAGGATTTGCATGCCATGGATATCCAAACAAGAAAAGTTTTAGCAATGTTTGGTATATTTCACATTCGAAGTAGCGTAGCAAGGCTGTATCAAAAGAGGAAAGATGGTGGGAGAGGATTGAAAAGTGTAAAAGATTGTGTTAGAACCGAGGAGATGTCGTTGAAGGAGCATGTGGTTAGAAGTTGGGAGTGGATGTTTAAGGTTGTGGCCCATGAAGTGGAGGTATGTGAGACCAAGGCTGATTATGTGAAACGTATGGATAGAGAAAGAGGAACTGGCTAGGAAGAAAATTCATGGAAGGTTCTTCCAGGATATAGCAGAAGTGGCTGATGAAAGATCATGGCAATGGCTTAAAGCTGGGTATCTGGCTAAGAATACTGAAGCTTTTGTTTGTGCAGCACAAGAGCAGGCATTAGGAACACGATTGTTCAAAAAAATGGTTCTAGGAGAGGAAATTGCTGCAGAATGCCGGATTTGTGATAAGACCTCAGAGTCAATGGACCACCTTGCAGCAGGGTGTAGTGGACTGGCCCAGAGAGAGAGTACCGCAAAAGACATGATCGCATGGGACTCCGGATATATTGGGAGGTGTGTACGAGGGTTGGGGTGAAGTGTGTTGAAAAATGGTTTGAGGAGGTGCCTGATGAAGTGAGAACAAGTGAGGATGGCAAGGTAGAGGTATGGTGGGACAAAAGTATCATAACGACCAAGCAATTGGAACATAATCGTCCGGATTTGGTCGTCATTGACAAGGTCTCAAAAAACTGGCAGATTGTAGACTTCTCAGTACCCTGGGACAGGAATGTGAGAGAGAAGGAGAATGAGAAGTGGAGTAATTAGCCTTGGAGGTAAGGCGTATACACGAGGTTAAAACACAAATAATCCCGGTCGTAGTTGGTACACCAGGAGTAGTATCAAGTCGTCTGGAAGAACAATTGAAAAAACTACAAATCCCCGATGTTTTAGGTGGCCTTCAAACCTCTGCAATTATAGGTACCACCAACATCCTTAGGAAAACCCTTGATCTTTGAAGCTCCTGGTTTGAAGCCGGGATTAAGGGAAATCCTCTGGAAATGAATTCCATCCCTTTCCAGAGAGACATTCATAAACGAAATCAGAATTATTATTATTATTATTATTATTATTATTATTATTATTATTATTATTATTATTATTATTATCATTATCATTATTATTATTATTATCATCATTATCATTATCATCATTATCATTATTATTATTATTATTATTATTATCATTATTATCATTATTATTATTATTATTATTATTATTATTATTATTATTATTATTATTATTATTTACTCACTAGGAGTATTCACACAAACCATCGTCAGAGATTGTTCTTTGAGAACAACTAGTGGTGTTCCCTGGTGTCTATATGACAACAAGTCTCCCCAGATTTCCAGTACTCCCCAACTATTTTTCATGGGCCGTTTTTTTTAAACACAGAGAGGAGATTCATTGTTGCTGATGGGGGATACAGTCAACACCTTGGAACAGGTTTCATAAAACGTTCATTTTACAAGATGATGGAGACAAGCACACACTACCTTGTTGAACTGACGACGAGGACAACAATTACAAAGACAACAATTATTTCCAGCAACACAAAAATTACGAAGACAAAATTTATTTCCAGCAACACAAAAATTACGAAGACAAAATTTATTTCCAGCAACACAAAAATTACGAAGACAAAATTTATTTCCAGCAACACAAAGAACATTCCTTAATTTACATTGCCCCATTGTATCCGCTCTGACCTTACTTTGTTATTTCTTCTATAATGGACAATTCATTACATTTATGTATTCATTTTAACGCTTAATACTGCCTTCGATTCCAGCATTCTCCTTTAATGATAATTATCTTCGACCCTAATTACTTGATTTCTTTAATTACCGGGAGCTGTCCCCTTCAATATATAACATAAGTGGGGCACACACAAAATACCAACCATAGCGGCAACATATACACTAAACGCATGTACACAGTTCACACACATTCAGTCTCACTAACAAAACGTACATTTTCCATTGTCACACGCACAAGTCATACATCATTCACTCTGACTATGTAATTCTTACCTACCTACGTACCTAAAAACGGAGCTATTAAACCTGGTATAGTGATATAGAACAAAAAGAAAAAATCATAGAAGTTAGTGCCCTCAATGCTGCTGGGAAGGAAAAGATAATAAAATACTAAGGTCTTATGTGTAACAGATTGGAGCCTTGCGGTAACAAAGAATCGAGTATGTTAGTTAGATATGCAGTTTACATAGTTAAACAAAAAGAATGTTAGAAAACCAGTTTGAAAACAAAGAGAAAAATATTTGACAAAAGGAATATAAAACAATAAACATAGATTTTGCAAACGAAGATGACACAATTGGAGTTTCTAAACAGCAAGGTTGAAGGACCAACTGGGGGTGTTGTAGAACAAAGGAAAGAGATTTTAGATACAATAACAAAAATATGAGAATTAGAATCAAAATCGGAGAGCGGAGATGTTGGACGATCCCATAATGCCATCAACGGCAGTGTGTAAAATAAGATCCTCAAGAACTTAGCCAGCAATGCGACTCAACTCATCCTAAAATAAAGACACTTAAAACCTGCAAAAAAAAAAAAACAAAACGCTTTCTTGATATTGTTTGGCATGCAACCAAATTGAAACGATCTTTATCTCAGCGTCTCCAAGTCAGGTTCCAACTGCCGGCTAATATTAATTTGTGCCGAATATGATTTATTGCTATTTTTGACAGTCGAAGAATAATTTTATGTCAAATATTGTTTTTGTTTAAGTCCAGAAAAGAAGGCAATGAGCCAGAAAGACATTTTCTGAAGGTACATTGAAAAATGGAATGATTTTTTTTTCTTATGGTGAACTTTCTGGCTTTAAAAGGAAAAAACAAAACAAAACAAAAATATTTGTTAGAAATTATTCGTACGCTTAAACACAGAACGAATTGATTGTATTATAAGAAATAATGGAGAATTGTGCAGAACTGTACGACTATTTTGTTTTGAATTGTTGAAAAAAGGGAAAGGAATTGTTTGCATAATTTGGTTTTGTCGTTGATAGATTGAGATGATTCTTATTTTGACATTTAATTATATTGTATACTAGCATTTTAGCCCGGCGTTGCCCGGGTGTTTGGAGGTGTATGTTGAGCAAAAAAAAACAAAAAAAAAAAACAAATGGTAGTAGGAAGGCAGGCTCGAACCCGTACCATGAAGGAGGAAAAGAATGGGAAAATACATAACGTCTTTGCTGTTACGACCACCGCCAAACCGGAAGTAACGTAGGTTTAAATTAAGGGTAGACAATCAGGAAGAGGGGATGACTTTCAACAATATCGGCAAAAAAAGCGACTCTTCCCTATAGAAAAGTGCCCTGTTGAAGGTAAAGAAATGAATGTTTTTAGCCAATTTTTCGATATTTGTCGCCTGAAAGGTCGAGCTTAAAAGCGATACTGATCTTGTGAAAATCTGTCGCCTCTGGCGAAAGTTTCAGGCAGACATGTAAACATACATACATTTATATATTGGTAGCTCAAATTTTCGACTAAACCGATTAAAAATCTTGCCCTATCTCTGAATACCCTTTATGTAAAATTTCAAATGTTTAGACCAGAAATTGTCTGAGTAATTTGGTAGAAACCGCAGTGGTCAATTTCTTTTTTTTTTAATTTGACCCCTATTATGACCCCTTATTATTTATTTTTTGGGGCTCAAATCAAGTTATTAAGTTAGATCCATGTCCAAGGAACCTATATCTAAAATTTCAAGTGTTTAGACCCAAAATTATCGGAGGAGTTTGGTAGAGTTCTCAAAGGTCAAATCGTTGAATTTTGATCCCTTAACAGCCAAATTTCTGGCCGAAAACCGATTACCAAGATTTTCCCAAATCTCCTTACCCTGTATATCAAATTTCGAGTATGTAGACTGAAAATTGACAGAAATATTGTGTAGGGAAATGTACACAGACACACAGACAGACACTTTCACTTTTATAGACATACTAGCATGGTGCCCGGCGTTGCACGAGTGTTTGGAGGTGTATGCTGAGCCAAAAAAACAAAAACAAAAAAAAAACAACAAAAAACGGTCAATTCTTTTTTAAAATTTGACCCCTATTATGACCCCTTAACATTTATTGCTTTGGACTCAAATCAAGTTATTAAGTTAGATCCATGTCCAAGGAACCGATATCTAAAATTTCAAGTGTTTAGACCCAAAATTGTCGGGGGAGTTTGGTAGAGTTCTCAAAGGTCAAATCGTTGAACTTTGACCCCTTAACAGCTACATTTCTGGCCGAAAACCAATCACATAGATTTTCCCAAAGCTCAGTACCCTGTATATCAAATTTCGAGTCTGTAGACTGAAAATTGACAGAGTTATTGCGTAGAGAAATGTACACAGACACACAGACACGTTCACTTTTATAGATATATGTTGTGGTGGCAACCACTTATTTGCATATGCGAATAACATAACACTATAAATGGCAAGCCTAGGTTGGCCTTGGTGTGTCTTACTCAAATGCCACCAGAAGTGACGCCGAAGAGCGTACATGTCCTCCCACCAAGACTCTCTGACTCGACACCGTCATTTGTACATATTGTAAATATACCTTTTCTTTAATACACTTATTATTGCGTTATCTTGTTGTTTGCGTCTTCATTGTATTTCCTTACTAATTATTGTTCAACCTTGCAACCACAACAGTTGACGACGAGATATGAAGCGTCAAATATAACAGTTTGACGAAGAACTATTTAAAAAAAAAAAAGTACAACGCAAAGGTTGACCATTTTTTTTTTAAGGAATGCAAAGTGTTGACGAGCAAACGGATTTTACGCTAAAGAGAAGTTTTAACTCAAGTGAAAAAAAAAAAAACTCTAACGTGGCAAAAGCGACAATTTACGCCGTGTTCTGGGAATCCGACTTGTAAACGAATGTAAAAGTGAATTTTTGTTTGTCGCTACACGACAAATCTTACTAAAGGACCAACTTGCAAACGAAAAGCGAACTTTGTTCTGTCGCAAAAACGACAGGTCAGACCCGTATTACGAAGAGCAAGGAAGTAACCTACGAAAAAAGTTCACCAGTGGATTCTAATTACTGTTCTCCGTAAACAAAACAACAACTAAAGGACTTTTTAATTAATGTTTTGGTTGACGTCGGTACTAAAAGGAAATACCACAGCTAAAACTAAAATTCAAGGAAAGGATTTTTTTTCTTGAAGTTGTCACTGAATAACGGATAATACAGTAAAACGTCACGGAAAAAAAGGTAATCTCAATTTAAGAGGTATTTTAATTACTAAAATACTAGAGAAAAAACCCCTCAAAGAACTAAATGTATTGCATACATTTATTCAATTGTGACTCGATTAAAAAACAAAAACAAAAAAAACCCAAACTTTTATTTGTGGAAAGAGTTACTTATTAGTAAGTGCCTAAAAACGGAAAGTCAATTCCATTTCGTGATTCCAGATAAACCTGTTTTATTTTTTTTTTGCAGCGTGACTCGCAAAAAGAATATATTATTGCAAGCAGCGATATTATTATTGAAAACAGGAGCTTACAGCAATTTGCTTTTTTGTTGTAACCCAAACCGGTGTATATTGTATATGGTACAATATTTTTTTTAACTACACACTAAAGAAAAACAAAAAAAAAACATGGAAGACTTATCAAAAATGTTCATGCAATTTTTACAAGCACAGGCTGAGCGGGATGAACGCAGACAAGCTACACAAAACGAGCTTTTGCAAACACAAATACAGGCACAGGCGGACCGCGAGGAAAAGAGAGAGGACAGATTATTGAAATGGCAGCAGGAACAAGAAGAAAAGCAGAAAATGGCACAATTAAAGCAGAAAAAACTGCAATTGGAACAGGAAGAAAGGCATAAGAAACTACAATTGGAATATGAAGAAAGACAAGATGAACGTTTTGCTAAAACACTGGAACTACTAAAGAGTAATCGAGAAAATGTCGATAGTGTTAATTTCTCCCATACAACTATTTTTAATAGCATGGACACATTTCTTTATGTGCCTGAGGAAGAGAAGAATTTTGAAGCATACTACACAAGATACGAGGATGTTTTTCAACTGGACTGTAAAAATTGGCCAAATAGTCAGAAAGTGAGCCTCTTACTCAGAAAATTGGGTACATCAGAACACAGCAAATTCGTAGATTACATATTACCTAAAAAAACTGCGGAATTAGAGTTCATGGAAGCTGTAAAATTACTAAAAGAATTATTTAATCCAAATATATCTCTTTTTCATAAAAGATGGCTGTGCATGAATCTAAGAAAGAGGGACAACCAAGATTATTTGACATACGCATCAGTTGTCAATAAAAACTGCGATAATTTTAAGCTTGCAGAACTAACGGTAGAAGATTTTAAATGTCTAATCTTCGCTCAAGGGTTAGTTTCCACGAAAAATGCAGAAATACGCAGACGAGTGTTGTCTAAGCTGGAATCTGAGCAAGATTTAACCCTCCAGAAACTAGCAGAGGACTATGAAAGGCCCATTACACTAAAAAAGGATTAAAAAATATAGAAGAATCCGGAGTGGCATATGTAAGAAAAGTTAGAAAACCATACGCACCAACCAAGAACTTTACAAAGAAAAGCAATGGAACGGGATATTCCAAAGATAATAACCATAAATATAGTACAGAATATAACAAGCCTCTTCCTAGATATAACTGTAAGAGATGTGCAGAAAAGCATTGGGAATCAGATTGTCCTTATAAGAAGAAAAAATGCTACATTTGTAAGAAGGTGGGACACAAAAGCGATTGCTGCAGATATAAAGATTACACCAGAAAGAGAGTACAGCAAACAAAATCAAATACAAAATTAGACAAAGATCGGCGAAAATACGTAAAAGTGGAAATATTTAAAACACCAATAAAGTTACAACTCGACTCCGGCTCCGATGTTTCTATAATAAACCTGAATACGTGGAAAAAGTTGGGAAAACCGGCCATGATGAAAACTAGTAAAGCAGCCCGGACGGTAACTGGTGGTGGTATAAAATTTGAAGGAGAAGTTGTCTTCCCGATAAAATTGAAAGGGATTTCGAAGAAATTAAAAATATTCGTACTAAAAAATAGTGAAAATCTGTTTGGAATAGATTTAATTGAGAAATTCGGACTATGGGATAAGCCAATCAATACATTCTGTAAAAAATTAGAATGTTCTTCTCCAACAACAGTAAATATAAAAGACGATTTAAAAGAATTATTTCCTGAGGCATTCACGACTAACTTAGGTCGCTGCAATAAATTCAAGGCCTCGTTTGAACTTAAAGAAAACGCCAGCCCAATTTTTAGAAAAAAGCGAAATGTTCCGTTCGCTGGGTTGGAAAAGATTGATAAAGAATTAAATAGATTGGAACAGACGGGAATTCTATCAAAAATAGAACACAGCGAGTGGGCAGCCGCCATCGTATACGTAAAGAAAAAGCTTTGCAACAATTCTTGCAAGTATATAGGATTACACCACATCCTAGTACACCATCAAACATATCACCAGCTGATCTAATGTTTGCCAGAAAGGTAAAATCAGCGTTTGACAAACTATTACCAAGGCAGGCAATTATCCGAAACACTACACACACGAGAAGAAAGAAATATAACTCGGGAGATCGAGTATATTTTAAGTGCTACAGAAATAACACATCTTACTGGGAATGTGGAGCAGTGGATAAACGCATTGGTGATTGTACATACATGATTAAAGGTCCACAGAATATACATAAAAGGCACCTAAATCAGATAAAAAAACGTCATATCCAAGATGATGATGATACGACAACAGTCGAAGAGGAGGACACCATAGATATCATATACGAATCTTTTAATTTGGAACCGCCTAAAAATGCACCTGAACCCCGAAGATAAAATGTGATATAGGGTTAATTGTCCACACGGTGGAGGTAGCTTGACCTTAGCGATGTGGATGACAAGTTTCCATATTAAGTCTAAGTGGTGTTTATGTAGGATGACCCTATTTTTTTTTGTTCTGAAGCATCCCGACAGGGACATTGAAAATGATCGCTCACCTCTAACCATGGATGCTGTAGTTTAAGGTTTAGCTGTAGAGACGCTGTAGGAACAAGCAAAAGGTGCGATGCGTAGTCGGAGTTTCGTTTTTCATCTGAAATTAAGGATATAGTTAGAAGAGGGGTAAAAGTTTTTCTGGGGATCTGTGCCGGGAGTGCTGAGGATACAGAGCTTTGGAGTCCGAGCGAATCAGTATATTAGAACACGTACCTTGTATAATTGGGGGTTGACTACTTGAGACATTGTAAGTAAGGGTTTCTGCTTTGACGCCCTAACGTAGCTATGATTATGAGTGATTAATAACGATCAATGGGATCGATGTACTAGAAATATAGTATAGAAATAGAACATTAATAGAAAAATACATGAGAATTCCTGAGAGTTATTGACGCCCATGAGGAGTATGGGTTAGAGGAACCCTCACACGATATTTCGTTACATTGTGCGATGATACAAAACTAGCATCTCTGATTGACACTTGTAGAATAAAGAGATTTTAGATATAGAAACGAAAATTAGAAAGTTAGTAACGGAAATTAGAAAGTTAGAATCAGTCAGAGTCAGAAATGTCATCAACGGCAGTGTGTAGAATTGGATCCTCAAAAACTTACCAAGCAATGCGATTCAACCTGACATGCATTCTAAATAAAGACACTTAAAACCTGTATATAAAGTTGTTACTGTCACCGTTGCCCTGGAGACAGTAGTCCATTAAGACTTGCATGCCAAAGAACTGCCTTATGTGAGAAATTACACACATTGGATCGTGTCTTCTCACTGGTTGATTAGTTCAATACATTGTTTTGAAAACAGCCATTCTTATTTTTTGAATTCAAATATCAACCCGCGCGAGTGAGGTCCTTTTTCAACTGAAAAATCAGTTTCGGTAAAAACTTTGAAGATGCCAGACTCATGTTTTCTTAATTAATTTAAAGGCTTTGGCGCCCAAATTGTCAATGTATCTTGGAGACAATTTACCTAAAATGTGAGGTATTTCCTTTGACATAGTATCGTCTTTTCAGTCAGCAAAGGTTGTTAAATTTTGGTTAATTACAACCCTTTTTTATGCATCCGAATTACTAATTAATCGTTGTAGTAAAAAGCAAGATTTTCATTCTAAGGACAATTACTAATCTTCATATAAGATTTTTCAACTACCACTTCATCAAGAAGTCAACTAATAGGCTTAGCAAACCCGCAAAATGACGCAACATACTTTGTAAGGAAAGGAGACGACCTCTAACTAAACCATCATGTAAGTGCAATTTTCAATTTGTTGTGTTTTTAGTTTCAGTCTCTGCCAAAGTTCTAACTTACGTGGGAATACGATTCTCACACTCAGGTAATGTTATTCGTCTTGTTTATTGAACTTGTTTATTGCATATGTTTACACGTCACACCCACACATGTTTTGACATATTGATATGAAATATGTTACAACGGATGTTTATTTATTCTTGCAATGAAAATGAAGTATTTCACTTTACACATACATTTAAAGACACGCTTTGATGTCTGTATATACGCTGTATGTAACATTATGTAACATTATGAAAAGACACTGTAATCCTAGGAAAATCTCCACCATTCCAGTAATTATTGGAGCACCCGGACTCATGAAAAAGAATTTCAAAAAGTACCTGACAAATATACTTGGTGAACCAAGTGCAAGAGGGATACAAACAATTACATTTAAAGGGGGCGGTAAAAATCTTTAAAAGATCGCTTGGTTGGAATGTATGAGTATCTGGCATCTCAAACAAAATGAAAAAAAAAGTTCTTTCAGTTCTCAGCCAATCTCAATAATCTTATTTATTACAATCTTTCGTGGTTTAACAAGTTAACAAACGTTCATTGTTAACAAGTTGACGAACGTTCATTGTTAACAAGTTGACAAGTTACAAACGTTCATTGTTAACAAGTTAACGAACGTTCATTGTTAACAAGTTGACAAACGTTCATTGTTAACAAGTTGACAAGTTACAAACGTTCATTGTTAACAAGTTAACGAACGTTCATTGTTAACAAGTTGACAAACGTTCATTGTTAACAAGTTGACGAACGTTCATTGTTAACAAGTTGACAAGTTACAAACGTTCATTGTTAACAAGTTAACGAACGTTCATTGTTAACAAGTTGACAAACGTTCATTGTTAACAAGTTGACGAACGTTCATTGTTAACAAGTTGACAAGTTACAAACGTTCATTGTTAACAAGTTAACGAACGTTCATTGTTAACAAGTTGACAAGTTACAAACGTTCATTGTTAACAAGTTGACAAACGTTCATTGTTAACAAGTTGACGAACGTTCATTGTTAACAAGTTGACAAGTTAACAAACGTTTATTGTTAACAAACAAACAAGTTAACAAACGTTCCTTGTTAACAAGTTAACAAGTTAACAAACGTTCATTGTTAACAAGTTAACAAGCGTTCATTTTTAACAAGTTAAAATTATTTTGTAAAATAAAGTTAGTGGCATTATTTCATTTTATAATGCTCTCTTTCAACAATTTAATATATAAAATTAATTTGGACAAATTTTCGAATTTACGCTTTCTGCTTAGAATTTTGAATTTGTTAACCGTTGGTGCATTTTATAAATGCAAATTTTATTTTGATTTATTTTCAAATTCCATTTATCCTTCTCGAATAGCAATGAAGTATTATCATGCTTTTATTCATACCATTCGCGTTTATTTTATGATCATCATCACGTGCTACCCCGCTCGAAACAAACGCCGATCCCAACATTGTTTCTGTGATCTTTACCTTTGCTTTCTTTTTTGGCCACGTCGCTGTCACACGCATTAGCCGCGGCTTCACAAGTAAAAAAAATTAAATAAAACACAAAAACATATGCTCGTCCAATTCTGCAAATATCAGATGCACTCTGGGTATGTGACATCATCAATTATCTACACTGTCCATAAACTGTTTCTAACTGACGTAAACTGTCGCAGACTCATTCTTCTTCTTCTTCTTCTTCTTCTTCTTCTTCTTCTTCTTCTTCTTCTTCTTCTTCTTCTTGTGTCATGGCATGTTCACGCCATAGATGAAATCATGGTTAGTGTTCTCCATTGCTTGCTCTCGGAGTCCGAAGATACTGTTGACACTCATTGTCCTGCACATCCAGTCTAAAATCCTTATCATTTGTTTTCCCCTGGCTCTCTTTCCGTCAGTTTCGTTCTCCAATATGTGCGGTTCGATGCCCCCTTTATTCGCACAATAATTTATTCGCACAATAATTTATTCGCACAATAATTTATTCGCGCAATAATTGTCCAACAAAGCGACACTGCCTTTCCTTGATGGTCCACATCAGCGATCGACCTTAATCTTCTGAGGACTTCAGCATTTGATACTCTCTCTGTCCAAGAAATGCTAAGCATTCATCAATAGAGCAACATCTTAGCTGCCTCCAAATGTCCACTCATAGCTTTTTTGATTGTCCAAGATTCACATCCGTATGTCAGAACTGACCAGATATAAAACTTTAGAAGTCTTTTCTATATTCCAAAACTTGGATTTCGTGCACCCAGAACGCCTTTCATATTTGTAAACATTTTCTTCACAACAGCTATTCTGTTGTACACATTGAACAGATCAGACGATAGCACGCACCCATGACAGACTCCTTTTGGGATTTCTACTCATTCACCGCTTTCGCCGTGAAGTCGCACTGCCGTTTTCTGATCTCAGTACAGATTCGCAATCAATCGCAGGTCTTTCCCATCAATCTTTAGCTCCCCCAATATTCTTATCACCTCCTCGTGTTTGACGCAAATGCCTTCACATAATGTACAGGTCTTTCTCTTTTCGATGCATTTTTCTGCTAGCGATCCCAAGCACCATATGGCATTGGTTTCCTTTTCTTGTATCCGAACTGCTCCTTCGACAAATTCCGCCTGATCGTATCATTTATTCGATTTAGTATAACACGCAAGATGATCTTTGTGACATAGCTCAAGAAACATATGCTACGATGGTCCTGCAATCAATTGCCTCTTCCTTCTTTGGACGTGTTACAAAAATAAATTCTAACATTTCTTTTGGAATCTCTTCCGCGTAGACTTGCTTTGCTATTTCTATCAGCTTCTCAATACCAGACAGACCCAAAGCATTAGTATGCTCAAATAGGATGCCGTCGTTTCCACCTGCCTTTCCACGCTTCATCTTCTTCATAGCCTTTTGAATTTCCCCCGAGCTGAGCTCGCGACCTTTCATTGTTTTCTTCGTTTGTATTTCTAATGCATCCAGTCTGACTCTTTACCGTTCTATGTGTCACCTGAACTTTCTCGTGCATGACTTGCACGACCTTTTTCTCCACTTCCTCAATTTCAACGTAGCATTCAGCTATTTTGCATGTTTATACATCGTTCAGATCTTCCGGTATGCCTTTTGATTTTTCTCTGGATCATTCTTCAACAGCCTTCTTTACTTCCATCTTATCAAGTATTTCTTGCGTCATACAATTCTGCACTGTGGCATGTGCACGGCAACCACTCTTCCGACGCTTTTTCTATTGACGTCTTGAGGTTCAATCACATCTTGTCTTTATTCTTTGCATACTGCTTTTTTACGCTCTGTGAAAAACTGTTTCTTGTGCCACCTGAGTCTTGGAATCAAGAAAAGGCTACTAAAGTGTTACGTCTGGTCAGTTCTTACATATGGATGTGAGTCTTGGACAATCAACGAAGCGAAAGCGTAGTCTGGGGTTCCTTTGTGCTACTGGTTTCTTGTGTGCGATCTTCTTCAGCTTCAGTCTGATTCTGCTAGATAGCAAAACATGGTCTGAGTTGCAATCCGCACCTGGATAGGCTCAAACTCTTTGAATCGCACTTCTAAATCGCTTGTTGACCAAGATGAAATCAATCTGAATAAGGCAACCGTCACTCGGAGTCTTTCAGATATAAATGTTTCTGAAAAGAACGTGTTTGTGATAATCATATCATTCATCTTGCACCAATCAATCAGCCGATCGCCCTGCTCATTCCGCATACCTACTCCGAATAAGCCCATTACGAGGGGCGTGAAATAAGTAATGCCCCTGACCCACTTCCAGTTGTCTGATCTAGCTGAAATTTTGCATGTGCAATGATTTATATCTTTACGGGTTATCTGGCAAATTACAGCTCTGAACTAATTGTGGTTTCTGTTTTACAGGTGTTTGAACTGAGTCAGGTGTGAAATGGAGCCTGTTGAATGTCGAGCAGTGATCTGGTTTTTGTATTTGAAAGGACGCACACCACAGGAGACTTTTGATGAAATGAAAGAAACTTATGGTGATAATGCCCCATCATATGACCTTGTAAAACGCTGGCATCGTGAATTCAAACATGGCCGGAAGTCTGTGGAAACAGTTCCCAGACTTGGTCGCCCCGCTTCTGCTATTGATGAGGCATCTGTCCGTCAAGCTGAGGCTGCCATTTTAGAAGATCGGCGCATTGCTATTCGCCTAATAGCCCAAGATGTCAAGATTAGTACAGGGTCTGTGGAAACTATCATTCATGACCATTTGCATATGCATAAGATCTCTGCCAGATGGATTCCCAGATTGCTAACACCATTCCAGAAGCGAGAACACGTCAAGTGCTCGAGGATGAATTTGGAGATGTACCAAGAAGATGAGTCAAAGTTTTTCAAAAGACTGATTACACAGGATGAAACCTGGGTCCAAAGCCCAGTCAATGCAGTGGAAGCACTTGGACTCACCACCTCCAAAGAAGGCAAGTGTGCAGCCCTCTGCTGGCAAGGTCATGCTCACAGTATTCTGGACGGAGTAGTGATGACATATTTCTTGGCAAAGGGTACCACAATTACAGGAGCCTATTATGCTTCACTTTTGAGGAAATTAAGGGAAGCTATCAAAATCAAGAGGCAGGGCAAGATCAGCAAAGGTACCCTCCTCCTGCAGGACAACGCTCCGGTCCACAACTCGCGTGTCGCCAGATCAGAAGCACGGGCGTGTGGTTATGAAATCCTTCCCCATCCTCCCTAGTCTCCTGACCTTGCACCCTCTGACTTTCACCTCTTCCCAGTCATGAAGTTGTTTTTGAAAGGAAAACGTTTCCCAGATGATGCAGCCTTGATTTCTGAAGTCACGTTGTGGTTGGAGGACCAACCTGGGGTGTTCTACAAAAATGGTTTCCAGAACTGCACCAAACGATGGGAGAAATGCATAACTCTGGGTGGTTCCTATTTAGAGAAAAACTAATAACGATGCCAAGTTTCGTTACTCTAGTACTATGGGAAGTGGGTCAGGGGCATTACTTATTGAACGGCCCTTGTAATACAGAAATCGAAAATTTCAATTAAATAAAAGAAGGAAGTGTTTAAATCAAAGCACACATTTGGCAGATCCTCCCCCCCTTCCTCTTACTGCTCTTAAATAAATGCTAATCTTTGCACCCCAATTCATTCCACGTGGAGACTGGTCTTTTAGCTAGACCAACATGGGTCACTCGAAGAACGCCAAGTTAAGTGCATCTATATATCTGTGTTGTGTGGAACCTCTTTATGTAGATCTAATCCCAGCATTTCTTTTGTTTTCTTTGCTTTATATTCTCTTACATATTCAGATAATTATTAATATCCTATTCATTTATTTTAAAACAAATTAGTTGCTAGAGCAGATTGATTCTCTCGCAATACTTGAAAGATAAAATTTCTTTTAAATGTAAGAGGGAAATCTATCTCCGATCCTGCACTTATTTATGAAGAATAGAGAAAAACTTTAAAGTAAGATACTCAATATCTTCATCCATGCGGGGGCACAGAAATACCTGGTGTAAAAAACCAGACACACGGTTTACCCTCTCGGTGTGATGAACCTGTAGATGTGAACAAATTCCCAGCTAGCAAACGTAACTTGCTTAAGGAGTAGATAGGCTCTTCTTATCGCCGGCTTTCACACTTCTTCTTTGCCTATTAGCTAGGTCAGAAGTACAATACAAGGGACTCACCCAGAGTCATCCTGTGCTTGGACTTATTTCCTTACTAGGACATTGAACTCCATTCCCCTATTTTAAATTTCTCTCTTTCTCTCAGAAACTGAGAAAATTTCCTTGCATGCCACTTGTACTCACTGGACTTGTTTGGGTTGGTCTTGTCTGAGAGGTTGAGGGTTAACAATTGACAGTTTGTCATGCTGCTGTTTTCAACTGACAGTACAGGTGCCCTAACTCTTTGGTAACGCTTAGACTGGCTGCTCTATCATCAGATGTATAATATCAGGATAGTTGTAGTGCCATGTTGTGCATGGAAAGGGACCCTGCTGCTATATCTGGTTGGCTTTCATGAGACCACACATTCTAGACTGGACTCAGCTAATGGACCACTGCATGGAATCTAATTCGTAGATACTTGGCGTCAAAACAGGCCTACTTTGCTCAACACTCTTCCCTAACCTAACATTAAACAAAAACATAATTAGATGACAACCCCAAAAAAATATCACGATAAAACCAGACAACCACCCAAACAAAACAAATTCGCCTCTGCCATTGAGGCTCGCTTTCACAAATATCCATGGGCTTAGAGGTAATATAGATGATGTAGAGTCTTACCTTTTAGTAAACTCTCCGAATATCTTAGCATTAAGTGAAATAAACTTACACTCTTCAATCCCTCTAACTACTTTAACATGACAGGACACCTCCCTCTTTGCCGTAAGAACTCAGATAGCTGTATGTACATGCTTAGAGTCAATATTTATGCACCCTCCCTTAAACTAGAGATAAAAATCTTGAATCAGATGACTAGGCTTTTAAGTGCTTTCGACTAACATTGCATCACTGTGTTAGTTACTTATATTTTCTCTGCTGTTTTTTCTCAAGTCAGGATTGTCTCTGATAGTATAGGTGCAGCACTCCTTGGATAGTAATGCCCAAATACATGTTTTTGGTGACTTTAATATCCACCATAAAAATTGGCTTGGTTTCTCAGGTTAGATGCAGCTGGACACTCCACTAATAGTTTCTCTATAGCCCATTCCCTCACATACACAGTAATGTTTCCAACTGGCCTACCAGATCGTGAACCTCAGCAGGTTTCATTTCTAGACTTATTCCTCACCACAGTACCTGAGGATTGTGTGACTAATGCCCGCAGTCCACTAGTGGTATCAGTTGACATCACATTTAAATCCCAACCTGAAGGTGAGGAATCATTGCTCAAAACCACAAGGTACTACAACAGGGTTTACTGGGAAACCATTAGAGAACACATCCGAGATGCCACATGGACCGATATCTTCTTTCTGTTGAACAGTGTGCTAATGAGACAACTGAATGGTGCAAAGCGGGAATTGAAGCACATGTTCCCACACAGAAGTATTATAGCAAGCCCCACTCACCCCCATTGTTCACTGCAGATTGCATTCCGCCAGTTTGTACATCATAAGTCAAATACAAATAGACAAAATTCGTAGATGCTAGAAATCATTGTAAGAGAGAAATAGCAACAGCCAAAAGAAAGCATGCTGAAATAATCAGGGGACGTGTAGAATCGCCAAAGATAGGAATTCGTAATTTCTGAAAAATCTATACTAGTGTAGTGAATAAAGGACAATCAGTAATTCCTCCACTGAGCAACAGCCAGGAGGTTGCATGCATGGTAACGGAGAAGGCGGAACTGCTGTCCTGGAGATTGCCTCTAACTCCACCTTAGACCAAACAAACAACTCCCTCCAAAATTTCCCTATGCGGACTAAAGCCACATTAGATAATGTAAAAATCACCCCTTCTCATATCTGCGATATCATAAAAAACTGAGACACCTCAAAAGCGTGTGGGCCTGATCTCATCTCTGCTATACTAATTAAAAAATGTTTAACTGAGCTAGCCCCTATACTTTCCAAGCTCTACTATAAATGCCTTGCTGAATTTTGCTTCCCTAATAGCTGGAAGATTGGAAGATGGCCTCTGTGGTACCAATATACAGGAATTCTGATGAAAGAACAGACCTTCTCAATTATCACCCCATTAATCTCTTACCCCTCTTCACTAAAATCTTTGACATAATTAATCAAACACTAATTGATCACCTCACAAAAGCAAATCTTCTCTCTGACAAACAGTATGGATTCAGGCAATGTCGTTCTACAGCATATATTTTAACATTTATCTGTGAATGCATTTACCATGTATTGGATAAAGCAGGTGGAGCCACAGCTGTAGCCCTTGATACATCCAAGGCCTTTGACAAAGTCTGGCACAAAGGGCTGCTAATAAAAATTAAATCGTACATTATAACTGGATGTATACTAAATATAATTAGATTTATCTTAGACAATAGAAGCATACAGGTTATCATTGATGGAAATAGATCCAAGTAGCATAATGTTAATGCGGGAGTGTTTCAGGGGTCGACCCTTGGACCATTCTTATTCCTGATATTCAAAAACGACCTCCTTGATAATATTGTGTCCGAGATGGATATATTTGCTGATGATACAATGCTCTATAACATGCATTAGGGAAGAATAGATGTACATAAATCTAAGACAATGGTAAGATAATTAGAAAATGACCTCTAGACCATATGCAAATGGATGGTAACATTTAATGCTAGGAAAACTAAGCTGCTCTCCTTTAACAATTACAAGACACCTCTCGAACTGACTATATCGGTGAAAAATAACACCTTACCCGAGAATTCTACCTTCAAACTCCTTTTTTGAGACTATTTTACCATATTTTACTTTGTGGGCTATATGAACTGGAACAAATACATAGAGGATAATGCAAAGACTGCTGCAAAGATGGTGGGTTCCTTCTATCAATCTGAGAGTATCCCATACGTCTACAAAGCCACCATTCACTCATGCATGGAGTGTTGTTGCCACATCTGGGCTGGTGCATCTACCACTAGCCTCTCCATCTTGGATAGGTTACAAAAAAGAGTTGTCAATTTAATCTATCCCACTTTATCAACTAAGCTCCAGCTTTTGTCTTATCGTCACAATGTTGCATCTCTGTGCATGTTTTAAGTGAATGTGTTCTGATGAACTCATTGCACTTGTACCCCATACATATCCCCGACAAACCCGTTTAGCAATAAGATCTCACCCTTTCACTGTTGAGCTCCCTAGATGCCAAAAAGCTTTCTATTCTAATAGCCTCTTTCCTTGAACAGCTGGACTTTGGAATTTTCTTCCTGCTACCTGCTTTCCTGATCGTACTGATATGCAGAAGTTTAAATGTAACATAACCCGACATCTTGCTAATCTTTCCAAGATATGGTCTCAAAAAGTAGCCTTTTTCGTCCAAGTTGGGATATGCCTTGTTAGGAGTTAACGTTAAATAAATAGATAAATAAAGCTGGTAGAGAGTATATGTGAGTATATTTATCATACAAGTGAATGTTAAACATAAAAAATGATATACATGAAAAGTAATTATAAAATGCTGAATTGGTGTGGGAGGCTGGTATATGGATCTGTAGAATAGATTTCAACATAGGGGTCAAGGAGTCGGAGTCGGGAGTCGGGAGTCAGAGTCGGGAGTTGGAGTCGGAGTTTAAGATATCAAAGGAGTCAGAGTCAGCATTCTAGGAATTCTAGGAGTCGGAGTCGGACTTTCACCATCAGACTCCGCAACCCTGATAACGGCAGACAACGCCCAGTTTGTTTAGTGTACCATGAGTCCCGCTTACAAGTAAAAAATTAAATGTGATGAAAGAGTAGTATCAGTTCTGTCCTTTGGTTGATGAAAGAGTAATTGGTTTAGACTGAGGCAATATAAATTTTGGTCTCAATCGAGAGTGCTTCTTTTTAGAGAACTGGAGTTTTCCCACATGAAAAACTGATTACGTCTCTAATTTAACGAGATTAATTTTCTTTGACCTAAACTAGAATACCAACAACTGATTCACTGAGTCATGAAACACAAGCAAAAAGACATATTTATTTGCCGGAAATAAAAACGTCCTTTTGTTATTTTATATAAGAGTTTGTCAACTTTTATTGCTGCCCCACCCCTTTTACTTATAAGCGGGATTCATGGTACACTAAAAAAAATTGAACTTTGTCTATTGTTATTCCACGCCATGGCTCCCACTCCATATGCACGCTTCGACATGGTATAGAAGAAAACACCAACGGTATGTTTGATATCTCCAATTTGAAAACAACACGACCCAAACCATCAAAATCCTCAAAATTTCTGAGAAACGACTGGAAATCTGTTGTTAACAGCATCATGTTAATTAAGTTAAAAGGCAGTGAAGAAGAAAGAAGAAAAATGTTTAATATAAAAAATATAGTTTTCGTAGCGTTTGGCAATTATAATCCAATATTTTAGAAAAAGGCAACCTAAAAGGCAATCAAATAGCCAGAAAAATAAAGTTTATTTATGTGGCAAAATCGTCATGAGCAATGAGACGTGAATCCGATTATTGATGGAGGAGTGATAGTAGATTTTTTAGACTGAGTGAAATATACTCCTACCTCACCTAAGTATGAATGTTTTGGGAGATAAAGTTTAGTCGGAAGTAATGAAGGAAAGTATAAAATTGAATGGAACCGACTGATACTTTCATGTGCTGACTGGAAGCGTGTATAGCAATTCTCGTATGTAGCGCCTCTGTGTGTCATCCTATGATATTTGACTTGAGAAGTGAAAAATCAACTCTATTTTATTATATGTATGAATAATTCCAATTTGTTTATTCTTTCAATTCTTTATTATCGGCAACTGTTATTAGACACAAACCCGATCTCAAAACTGCTGAATATTTTAGTATGTATTTTATGTGATTAAAATATGCAGGAAAAAATCTTAGGAAAACAAACGTTGATGTCAGCTTTAGTATTAAGATAGATAGATAGATAGATAGATAGATAGATGATATAAAAAAGGCAGCATAGTGAATTTGAGGAATTTTCTACGATTGACAAATGTCTACGCTTTCATTTCTTCCCGACGCAGTAAAGATTACAATAAAACTATTGACGACATCCTGAATTCACTTCTACTCCTACGGTTGTGTGCATATGTAGAGAGAGAGAGAGAGAGAGAGAGAGAGAGAGAGAGAGAGAGAGAGAGAGAGAGAGAGAGAGAGAGAGATACTCATAGGTTACACCTCTTCTCGGGTTTAAAGTTCCTCAGGTTTTAACGTTTCCAAGTCACGTTCCTTTTTCTTTTCTTTTGTAAAGTGCTTCTTTATCAACCGATATCAAAGTCAAGTTTTTGCTAAGTTAATTAGCTCGCCCATTTTTTCTCAGTCAGTCACAATCGAGAATTTAAAATTTAAACTATTTTTCAACTTGTTAAAAAAAAAAAAAAGAAGTATATTCGACAAATCTAAAAGAAAGTTTTATATAAATGAAGTTTCTGTGACTTCATTAACACAAAGTCACCTAGATCATCATCATCATCATCATCATCATCTCGTATGAATCCGAAGATTCTATTGTTGGCATTGGTTTCCCCGATATTTTTTTAGTCAGAATTTTTTCCAAAATGATATCGAGGATTACGAGAGGAACTACGTGAAGGTTGCCAACATCCTAAGTAAAAGTGATTTTCGTGGAACGAACTGGATTCGAACTTGGGACACCCAGGTCGTCTGTTCATGCGATTTTTTTTTTGTTGACTATTGTAAAAAAAGAAAATGCCCAAAAGTTATTTCTGGTTTAAGCTACTTGTGCATTTTGGATATTTTGAACAATTCTTTTTGTTTTGCTTTCATTTTCAATAACTCATTTCAGAACGGGGGTGGGGTGGATGGGGTGGGGTGGGTGGATAGGGTGGGGTGGGTGTGAAGATCATGTACGAAACTGTCAAAATTTCGCGTAAAAACAAAACAAATAGATTAAAGTAATAAAATAACACAAAATAAAACATTATCTGAACATTCATTGAATTAAAATTAAATTACGAAAATTCTGAAATAATTGAAAATTGTCATTTTATGAAAATTGAAAATGTGTGATTTTTTAAACTTATAAATAGTTTTAAACAATCATTATTAGTTTATTTGTGGCTTTTTTGTTGTTGAGAAAACGAACTTGTTTATTTGAGTCCATCATTTCTTTTACTTGTGTAATACATTACTCATCTCAGATACATGTCTCAGAGGAAGAAAATAGAAAAAAGTGACGTCTTTGCCGTTGCGTCCATCGCCAAACCGAGAAGGTTTAAATTAAAGCTAGTCAATCGAAAAAAGGGGATGAAGGTTTAAATTAAAGCTAGTCAATCGAAAAAAGGGGATGACTTTCGAAAATATCGGCGAAAAAAAGCGACCCATCCCTGTATAAAAGTGCCCAGTTGAGGATGAAGGAATTAATGTTTTTAGCCAATTTTTCGATATTTGTCGTCCGGAGGGTCAAGCTTCAAAAGGATACCGATCTCGGGAAAATTTGTCGCCTCGGTCGAAATTTTTAGGCATACATATACATACATACATACATACATACATACATACATACATACATACATACATACATACGTACGTACATTTAAACAGACAGGTGCGATTTATATTATATATAGAAGATGTGCATATTCAATGTATTCTCATGCATTTTCAGAGCAAAAAAAAAAAAAAAAAAAATGTTTAGAGTTTTTTTTATTTGTCTCACCCTGTTCCGAAAGGAATTCTTACAAAATTGAAAACAAAACATTGTTCAACATAACCAAAATGCTCAAGTGTCAAAGTTAGTTATAGTTGCAATTCGGAATCTTAACTTATTTGTCTAAGGGGGGTAAATCTAATTTACTAAGAATTGTTAGAAAAAAAAAAAATGTTTTTCCTAATTATTTTTATTCAACTATTTAAAAGTTTTATAACATTTTATTCAACTTTTTAAAGTTTTTGTTATGTGGAGATATGGTAACCAACCTGGAACATTCTATATAAGGAACCGAATCATCAATTTTCACCGGACCCTTATAAAAAAACAGAGACTTCCTCCCTGAACATTTTTTTTTTACACAGTGATCACCACTTATCAAGGCCCGGAAGCCACTCAGGGGTAAGGGTTATTGCAAGTACATTACGTTAGTGTGGAGATTTGATGAAGTGTTTACTTAAGGGGGCGGTTCATTAGGAATTTTTTAACATTGGACTTGAAGACATCCAAGTTGTAGTCCGGTGGGAAGCAGGCAGACGGAACAGAGTTCCACAGGCGTGCAGTTCTAAGAAAGAAGCTTTGTTCATGGAATCCGTGTTTTGATTTAGGCACAGATATAGAGTGGGGGAAATTTTTCACAGTGGATTCAGCTACATGGGTGTTTTTCGTGAAAGATTGGCGAGGGAGGACCAGAGATTGGAGTTCAGACGAGCACCTGCCATGGAAATAACGATAAAACAAGGATAGGCTCGCAACGTCTCTCCTGTGGGAGAGAGGTTGCAGGGTAGAGAAAAGGGCATCCCCCACTAAGCCACGAAGTCTATTTTGTACTCTGTCAAGGCAGGATAGGCTGTTTTTAGCAGCTCCTGCCCAGATATGGCATCAGTATTCCATCCTTGGACGTACTTGGCTTTTATATAGATAGAGAATTGCATCAGTAGTGAGATATCTTCTGGAGCGGTAGAAGGATCCCACCATCTTTCCAGTGACCATGGCAACAGACTTGATGTACGTGTTCCATTTCAGATCAGGAGTAAAGGTCAAACCCAGAAGCTTGTCAAAACACGGGGCCTCACCCAGACGAGAGCCATCCATCACAATTGATGCCAGATGGGGACCAGAGCGTTGATGATGTAAGGATAGGAGTTTGGTTTTGGATGCATTAAAGGTAACCAGCCACATCTTCCCCCACTGAACCACGCGCTTGAGATCAGAGGAGAGAGAATCAGAGAGAACTTTGTCATTTACAGCCTTTGATGTGTTGCCGTAGATGGTCGTGTCATCAGCATAGATGTCAACGAATGATTTAAGTATGTGTTTAGGGAGGTCATTGATGTAGATCAGGAAGAGAGTTGGGCCCAGGATTGACCCCTGAGGGACTCCAGCATTTATACTGCAGGCCTCCGATTTTTGTCCATCTACCACTACTCTTATGAGCCTATCGGAGAGAAATGATTTAATGATTGAGAAAACATTTCCAGTTATACCGTAGCTGGAAATCTTGTGAAGTAGACCCTTATGCCATACCTTGTCGAAGGCCTTTGATATGTCAAGAGCAATTGCCCTAGAAAGGAAGCCTTTGTCAAGAGATTCACTAATCCTGTGGGATATAACCGTCAGCACATCTGCGGTAGATCTTGCAGAGCGGAAACCATATTGTGTGTCACTAAGAAGGTTATTCCTGCTGAGGTGGTTAACACGCTTTTTTTTGTCTCTATGTAAATACGTAAATAAACTTCTCTTTCAGTATTCAAATCACAGTGTATATTTATTTATTCCTTTCACGGAATACTTTATCGTTGATTGTCCGTATAATAGGCCACCTTAGGACATATCAAATTGGCGACGGAGACGAGATACGAACTCAATAAAAAGAAAGAAAAAAAGTGAGCACGTAGTTAGCAAAAAAAAAAAAAAAAGAAAAAAAAAGAAAAAAAAATCTCGAAGAGTTTATATCCGATTAAGGAAATACTTCTTAAGAAGCGAAAGACGAATATTCACGCAAATACAAATAATTTTATATTCTTATTGGCGTTTTTTTTTCTTTGAACTTTCTGAAAAGTTGACGTCATATAATCTCGTGTTGAAAAGCAATTCGGAGGTGTTTTGTTTTTGGTTAATACGATAAAACGAATTGTACTGTGGAAATTGTTTTTCTATCATAAAGAAATTCTTAAAAGAAGCGTACATGTATTTGAAAAAGACGAAAAGGATCTATGAAAATTTGTAAACTATTGATATTTTGTATGATGAATATTTTTTTCTCTTCGAACATTTCTCAAGTGCTGACAATTTTTTTTTTTTCGTGACGAGATCTGAAGGGGAGCATTTTATTTTTCGGAACAAAATTTTGTATTCGTTGACTTTGTATTTGTGCGTTTAAAAATATATTCGAAACAAATAACAAAGTTAACGAAAACGATAACTGCGCCCAGGAAAAAAACTCAAATTGAATTTCAAAAACGGATGTTGATTCAGCAAGAGCGTTTTGAATCACTCGTCATTCAGCAAACTACAGAGAAACTGTGTTGTCACAAAAATCTGAAGTTGGCGCATCTAGATTTTTTTCGGCAGAGGGTATAGCCAACTCTCTAGCGGAGTTCAAATACGGCCCAGAACGAGGTGATACATTCCCTGCCTATTCTCGTAGGTTCGAGACGATTTTTACAAAAAGATGTGAGAAATGGTCGGACGAGGAAAGAATCACATTCCTACTTCAGAAATTGGGTACGGAGGAAAACACAAAATTTACGAATTTGATTTTACCAAAGAAACCCGAAGATATTTCTTTTTCAGAAACTGTTCGAATTTTGTATTCGATATTTGGTGAAAGAGACAGCCTTTTTCATACAAGGTATAAGTGCTTGAACATGCAAAAAGAAGAAACTGATGATATTGTCACATATGCGCGTAAAGTCAACGCCCAGTGTGAACGATTTAAATTAAAAGATTTGTCAGTTGACATGTTTAAGTGTTATATATTTGTTCAGGGACTGACAGCACTGAAGGACAAGGATTTAAGGTTAAGGATTTTATCGAGTATGACGCAAGATCCAAAAGTTAACTTGCAAAAAGTGACAGAAGAATGTCAGAAATTGATAAATGTGAAAAGGGATACCACTAGGATAGAGGGAAAAACTACACCCCACATCCTAATGGTAAAACAAAAAACATTTCCCAAGAACAAAGGAAACAGTTTTGAATGTTGGAGCTGTATGGGTTCGCACTTAAGAAAAAATTACCCTTTTAAAAACCAACCTTGTGCCAAATGTGGTTTAGTCCGACACCGAGTTTCCCAGTGCCGAACTAAAAAAATAAACAAAGACAAAAATTTAAGTCTAAAGTAAATGTGGTGTTCTCAAAAGAAGAAGTGAGACCAGAAGTAAAAGAAAATTTGTCAATACCAAAATAGTCACATAGTGAAACTACTTTTGGATACAGGTAGCGATATTTCAATTATCGACAAAGTGACCTGGAAGAGGATTGGGTGTCCAAAACTAGAAAAAAACATTTTAAATTGCCAAAGAAGTATCCGGCAAGAGATTAAAATTCATTGGAGAGTTTAATTGCAGCGTATCCCTTGAATCAAAACCTTTTTCTACAAAAGTGTCAGTTGTTCCAAGTATATATTCTTGCCTTTTCGGAATTGATTGGATCGTTTTTTTTTTTTTTTTTTTTTTTTTTTACACAGTGATCACCACTTATCAAGGCCCGGAAGCCACTCAGGGATAAGGGTTATTGCAAGTACATCACGTTAGTGAGGAGATTTTATGAAGTGTTTAATTAGGGGGGCGGTTCATTAGGAATTTGTTAACATTAGACTTGAAGACATCCAAGTTGTAGTCCGGAGGGAAGCAGGCAGACGGAACAGAGTTCCACAGGCGTGCAGTTCTAAGAAAGAAGCTTTGCTCATGAAATCCGCGTTTTGATTTAGGCACAGATATAGAGTGGGGGAAATTTTTCACAGTGGATTCAGCTAGACGGGTGTTTTTCGTGAAAGATTGGCGAGGGGGGACCAGGGATTGGAGTTCAGACGAGCACCTGCCATGAAAATAACGATAAAACAAGGATAGGCTCGCAACGTCTCTTCTGTGGGAGAGGGGTTGCAGGGTAGAGAAAAGGGCATCCCCCACTAAACCACGAAGTCTATTTTGTACTCTGTCAAGGCATGATAGGCTGTTTTTGGCAGCTCCTGCCCAGATATGTTTGATTTATAGGAGCTACCCATAAATTCATTTTGTAACAGTGTGAGTGTAACCGAAAAGAAAAATTCCAAACAAAATGAATTCCCCAGGGTTTTTTCTGAGGAGTTAGGTATGTGTACTAAGACCAAAGTGAACTTTGAACTAAAGCAACATGTGAAACCTGTTTTTAAACCAAAAAGAAACATGCCTTTTTCTTCAAAAGAAGATATTGAAATTGAATTGCAGAGACTGCAGGAAAATGGTGTAGTCGAAAAAGTTGATTATTCTGAGTGAGCAATCCCCACTGTATATGTTAAAAAGAAAAATAAGAGGATTTGGGTATGTGCTGATTTTTCTACAGACCTCAATGACTGTCTTATGTATCATAGTTATCCACTCCCATCCCCTGAAAACATTTTTACAAAGCTGAATGGAGGGAAAATTTTCTCCAAAATTGATTTATCTGAGGCTTACCTTCAGTGAAGAATGTTTGAAGTATTGTGTATCAATACCCATTTAGGACTCTTCAGACTCAAAAGGCTCCCTTTTGGTTTGAAAGTAACTCCAGCGGTATTTCAGCAAATAATGGACACAATGCTTGCCGATTTAGATTTTGCAATCGCATATTTCGATGACATTCTTGTAAAGAGTAGAAATGTGCAGGAACATATCAAAACAGTTTTCCAAAGAATTGAGGAATTTGGTTTCAAATTGAATGCCAAAAAATGTGAATTTATTTTAAAACAGATAAAATATCTGGGTCAAATCGTTGACAGCCAAAGCATAAGACCAGATCCTCAGAGAACAGAAGCCATTGAGAAGATGCCAGCACCTTGCAATGTTGCCCAGTTACAATCTGGGGGTTAGCACAATAATATTCTATCTGGGGGTTAGCACAATAATATGCTATCTGGGGGTTAGCACAATATTATTCTATCTATATCCCAAAAATGCATAAGTTGAAAGCACCATTGAACGAATTATTAAAAAAAGGACGAAATTGGAGTTGGTCAAAGGAGTGCCAAAGTGCATTTGAAGAGATTAAGAAATGCTTGCTATCTGATTTAGCACTGGTACACTTCGATCCGCAAAAGGAACTGATTGTGGCAAGTGATTATGGTATAGGAGCAGTACTTCTCCATAGACTAGAAGACGGATCAACGAAGTCAATAGTTCATGCTTCCAGATCACTTTTGCCTGCAGAGAGAAACTATTCTCAAATTGAAAAAGAAAGTTTAGCAATAATTTATGCAATTAGAAAATTCCATGGATTTATTCATGGCAGGAATTTTATGTTGCAGACTGACCACAAGTCCTTGTTGACTATTTTTGGATCTAAAAAAGGCATACCCACTCACACTGCAAACAGACTTCAATGATGGAGCATAATTCTGTTGAATTATAATTTTAAAATGGAGTACATTTCATCCTAAAATATCGGACATGCAGATGGATTATCCAGATTGATTCAAAAGTGTGCAGAACATCTAGAGGACACAGTGATAGCTGTATTGAGAGAGGAAAAAGAACTTTCCGGTCTGCTGTGCAACACAATTCGAGAGCTACCAGTAACTCTGGACGACGTCAATAAGGCGGCAGAAACAGATGAATTTATTGTAAAAATGAAAAACTAGGTGCAACTGAATGGCAAGTCAAAGAAAGACTAAAAAATTTCGCCATTTTCAATTTGCACACAGACTTTATTGTATGCAGACAGAGTCGTCATACCGACCACACTGCAAAAGAGAATGCCAAAAGAATTCTATAACGTTCATCCAGGCATATCTAGAATAGAAGGCCTGTATGCGCAGATATACATATCGGTCTAATATGGACCGGGACATCGGAAAAATGGTAAGAAAGCATCGAGGGTGTCAACTAGCAGCAAAGGCACCACCTGTATAGATACAACCGTGGCCGAAGACGGATGCATCATGGATGTAGTTACACATTGACTATGCAGGACCGTTGAATGGACATTACTTCTTAGTGGTTGTCGACAGCTTTACAAAATAGCAGGAAGTGCTTAAGTGTAAACATACGACATCGACTAGTACTATAGATGCATTAAGACATCTCTTCAGTCATTTTGGAGTACCTAAAACTATTGTCAGTGACAACGGCACCCAATTCACCAGCAAAGAGTTTGAAGAGTTCTGCAAGGCCCTATCCATTGAACATTTAAAAGCTGCAATATACCATCAAAGATCAAACGGCCTCGCAGAGAGATTTGTTGACATGTTCAAAAGAGCTTTAAGAAAACACCAAGGAATGGACACTGGAGAGAATTGAATGCCTACTAGACACCAACGGAGAGAATTGAATGCCTACTAGACACCAACGGAGAGAATTGAATGCCTACTAGACACCAACGGAGAGAATTGAATGCCTACTAGACACCAACCTCGGGTGTCTTCGGTCTCTCTGTACAGGGGTTTACCAGGGACTCTGGCATGAGGATACTTTCAATTTTTAATTTAAAGTAAACCCTCACCAAATATTCGAATTTAAATGCAAATGAAAAATAAAACTAAATCATCAAACTGGCAGTATGTCACCCAGGATAAAAAGATCCCCTCAGCATGGCTAAGCACTGGGTCATATGAGGAAAATAACGGTGCACCTTCTTCTTGTGATGTTTCCACAAATGGAAACACTAAGCTGGACATTCCACCAGACCAGTCAAATTCTAGTCCTGGAACCCGGCAAGACCAAACAAGAACCACTAAGAAAAGACACTATAACCAAGTCAAGTGGTCTCTTGAGGAGAAGAAAATTATTCTTCACTGTTTCGCATACTCCAGATATGAGAAATGGGGTAGGGAAAAAAACACAGTATTCGAGGCTCAAATAAAAAAATTCATCCTTACCAAAAGAAAAAACAACAAGAACCACAACTAAGAAGTTACTTTCAATTGTATCGCAAATACATAAATATCTCCCAAAAGATGTTAGAGAGTCAATTAAGAAGAAATCTTTTAGTGAAGCAGAGAGTGATTTTACCAAATCTAACACTGCTGAATATGCCCAAACTCAGTGGAATAGGGAGGAAAAATGGACATTGATTTGGTCAATGGAATACGCAAAATAAAATACCAAAAACTCACAGACAGTTGTAAGGAATGGCAAAAGATTTTTAAGCACCACTGCCCAAACAAGAAGTGGATTGAGAAGGAAAAGTTAACATGCCAGAAATCTAATTTTCTGAGAAACAAGGTCTTTTCTGGTGAACAAATATCCCAGCTAAAAAAAGATGTCCATGAAATGGCTAAAAACAACATTTGCCCAATCAGCAACCCCCTCCCTATACTCAAGACCTGCCAAACCAAACAAGAGGACACTACAACAAATTCTCACCTGACACAGCTCCCTGAGACAGTACCAAAAAGTCCAAAGCTTAGATGTCTACCAAAACCAAGCAGAAATATACCCGACATGCCACTCCATCAAATAATGCAACATCTCCGCAGGAATCACTCCCAACAGACCCAACACAATTTAAATATTGGCAGACATACCAACAGTATGTCCAACCTCAACATGTGACATTTGACACGGACCAGTTGGAACTAGAGGAAGAGCTGGCAAACAGAATAGAAATAGAACGATGTCTAGCTGTTGAAGATCGGCCCAGACTGATAAAAATTAGTATGAATAAAGCCTTCAAGGTGCTTGTTTCAAAAGTCAACGATGCCCTGGAAAGAATCACTCCGATTAATGCACTATTGAGTGAAATAAATCATACAACATACGGGGCAGCATGGTTTATCCAATTAAAACTCTTACCCAAACACCAGGAGAGTAAAAGAGGAAACATGAAGGCTAAATCATATAACCCAGGCTGGAAACGTAAACTCCAACAGAAAATAGACAGATTCCGAAGGGAAACTGCCCAGATATATGCATTCCTATCCTGTGAAACCCCAGGCAAAAAAATTAGTAGAAGGTGAATAAGTTGAAAACTTATTATTCCCTCCAAGACCAAGCACAGATAAGAGCTAAGTTGGCAGAACATCAGGCTGAGATAAAAGCCTTAGCAGCACAAATAAAAAATAAAACCAAAAACTTTGAAGCAAAAAGGATAAATAAACTTTTTGCGACAAACCCAAGAAGTGTCTATAGGAGCCTCATTAAAGATGAAATAAAGGTGAGCTCCCCACCAACACAAGAAGAAGTTGAAAACTTCTGGAGGCCACTCTATGAGGACACTAAAGTACATAAAGAAAACAACTGGATAAATACCATCAAAGAGGAGAACAAGGAGAAAGAAAAGATGCCATCTCTAAAAATTACCAAGGAGGCTGTCTGCAGGAAGGTAGCTCAATGCAGCAACTTCAAGACCCCAGGAATAGACCAAATACCAAATTTCTGGTTGAAAAAACTGAGCGCACTTCATCATCACTATGCCAAGGCATTCAATAAAATCATCAGTGGAGACGAAGAGCCGCCTGAGTGGCTTACTGTAGGCAGTACATCACTTATTCCTAAAAATGAGGACACCCACATGGCTAGCAAATATAGACCAATCTGCTGCCTCACAACAACTTACAAGCTCCTAACAGGGATAATCGCTGATGCAACATACGACCATCTGATTGCTGGTGATTACCTCGAAAGTGAGCAGAGAGGGTGTATGAGAAAAAAGCTCGGCACAAAAGACCAACTCCTTGTAAACAGAAAAATATTAGAAGACTGCAGGAGACGACAAAGAAATCTGTCAATGGCCTGGATTGATTACAAAAAGCCCTTTGACAGTATACCTCATTCTTGGATACTTCGCTGTTTGGAGTTGTACAATGTGCACACTGGTATTACATCATTCCTTCAAAAACAAATGGCCAGATGGTGCACCTCAATTACATTACAGCACACGGAAGCGAGGAATATTCCAGGGAGACAGCCTCTCACCACTCCTTTTCTGCCTCACAATGGATCCATTAAGTAAGATACTTAAACGATCCAATGCTGGATACAATCTCAGCATGGGCAGAAAGAAGGAAGAAAATAAAGGAGTAAACCATCTACTCTTTTTGGACGATTTGAAACTCTATGCAGAATCCGAGAAACAACTTGTCTCTCTGATAGGCACTGTTAAAAATTATACAGAGGACATCTGCATGGAGTTTGGATTCGACAAATGCGCTAAGTGCACCATAAAGAAAGGAAGAAAGACATCATCAGAACATCTTAATCTTGACAATGGCTCTATTGAAGACCTTGAAGAGGATGCTGTCTATAAATAACTGGGAGTAGAGGAGAATGAGACACTTGAACATGGAAAGATGAGGAAAAAAGTACAGGGAGAATACGTCAAGCGACTTAAAAAAATTCTCTCATCAGAACTATCAGCAAAAAACAAAATCACTGCCAACAATCAATTGGCAACACCTGTTGTCTCTTATGGATTTGGCATAATTAATTGGCCACAAAACTGTATCAATAGCCTTGACGTAAAAACTTGGAAAATGCTGGCCCTTCATAAAGTCATTTACAAACATCTGTGCATGGACAGGCTGTACTTACCACGGAGAGAAGGTGGTTTAGGCCTCACTGAAATAAACCACGCATACCGAGCTTCAGTGGTAAGCATAGGCCAATACATCAAATGTTCTTCTGACCCCAAAATAAAAATGATGAATGAACATCACACCAAATGTTTGCCCCAGCAGATGTCAACTACAAAGCTCGGTGAAAATTTCAGTGGTAACACACTGGACAACACAGTAGAAGAATATGATAACCCAGCAAACCTAATCGCCCGAAAGAAGAGAAAGGAGTATACTAAAAGGGAACTGAAGACAAGACTAGAAGGATGGCAACAACATAAGAGAGCAGGCAGGTTCATGGAAGAACTGAACCAGAGCTACATTGATAAGGAGGCCTCACTACAATGGCTTAAAAGTGACAAATTTCCATTTGATGAAGAACGATTAATTATAGCTGCACAAGACCAAGGCTTGCTCACAAATGGATTTAAGAAAATGGCTGGCCTGCAAAAAACCGACCAATGCAGATTATGTCACTCAGCTGTTGAAAGCCCAAGCCACCTAATGTCTGGATGCAAGATCCTTCTAGCCGATGGTCATTACACTGCTCGCCATAACAAAGTATGTAGATACTTACATTGGAAGATCTGTGGAGAGATGCAACTAGATAGGTCGTCGAACATCTGGGAACATGAACCACCACCGATAACATCAAACGAAAAAGTGACAGTGTTCTACGACAAAGACATACAGGCAGGCAGATACATAAAAGACAAGGCCATCAAGCCAAATATAGTAATATGGAACAAGCTCGAAAGGACTGCACTCATTATCGATGTCACAGTTCCAAACGACTTTGGTCTTAATAGAGCAGAACGGGAAAAGATAACAAAATATCAGGAGCTTAAAAATGATCTAAAAGCAACATGGTCTCTGAAAGAAATAAACATTATACCAGTTGTGACAGGAGCAACTGGCTTAATAAAAAAGAACCGTCAAAAATACTTAGAAGCAATCCCTGGAAAACCAAGCTGTAAGGAAATACAGATAGCAGCCATAAAGGGAACAGTGTCTATTCTTAAAAGATCCCTCGGATATAAATTTAAATTATAATAGAATCAAGTGTTAGCTCCAGGAAGGAGCCCTTCATCTCTTCAAACTAACAAAAGTAAAATAAAATAAAATGAGAAGTGTCTTGAAATTTTTTTGTCTGTATACAGGATCACTCCTAACCCAAACACGCATGCCAGTTTGTCACCAGCTGAACTAATGTTCGCATGGAAAATCAGATCCATATTTGACAGGATTTTACCAAATGCAACCAAAACAACAACAACGAGAGAAAATCATTCGACAAGGTTCTATAAACCTGGTGACAAAATATTCTTCTTGAACTATAAGACTGGAAAAAGCTTTTGGGAGGAGGGGATGATTATGAAAAGAATTGGGCACATGCTATATTCGGTAAGAAGTAGTAAATTTGACTGTCGCAGGCATATGAATTAGCTAAGACCTCGACACACTGATGACTACAAACAGGCAGAAGATAATGAACTGCCCTTAGAGCATTAGTATGACGCTTTTGATATTCCTCTACCCATAGCACAACCTATTTCGAGAGTAGTATCTTCTACTCCAGGTCAGAGAGTACTAGTTTCACCACCAGCTCCATCCCCTCAAACGGTGTTGAGGAGAAAAAGTACAAGGGTGAAAAGAAAAGTTAACCGACTGAACCCCAGACCTAAAAACAAACGGTACTAAGCAAAATTCTCCAATGATAAATTGGCTTTGGGGGGGGATGTTTTGTGGAGATAGGTAACCAACCCAAAACATTCTACATAAGGAACCGAGTCACTGGTTTTCACCGGACTCTCATAAAAAACAACAGAGACTTCCTCCCTGAACGTTAACACGCTTTATTTGTCTCTATGTATATAAAAAATAAACTTCTCTTTCAGTATTCAAACCACAGTGTATATTTATTTATTCTTTTCACGGAATACTTTATCTTTGCTTGTCCATATAATAAGCCACCTTAGGACATATCAGTTCTATAACATTAAAAAAAAACAATGTACAATTCGACGATATTGTGATTTTTCTTAAACAAAACATGCGAACAATTCTAAGAAAACTACTTTAGTAAAACAGATTTACCTCCCTTAGACTCCGATGTTAAGATTCCGAATTGCTGTTATAGGTTTACAATTTGGTTCTATTAATAATTTGATAATGGGTAAACATTTAATTTTCCGATTCATTTAATTTTATTGCAAAGACGATATTAAAAATTGTATATTAATCTTGAAGATTATGACATGCTAAACGTATTGGCGTTTAAAATAATTTATAATTACGTATAAAATAAATTAAAAAAACACTTTAAATTCGTAATTAGCCGGCATACTGGTATAAATTCAAATTTGATGCCTGTAAGTTTTCTGTCAACTAGTCGATATAAAACTTGGAACGGAAAGTAATTAAGACGAAAAAGCGAAAAAGAAGCCTTTTACTGAGTTATATGAAAACTTATTATATTTCTGTTTGTCTTAATTATTCTCTGTCCGAAATTTTATATTTACTAGCTGAGAGAATACTTACAGATATCCAACTTGAATTTATGCGAGTATGTCGGCTAATTTACTAACTTAAAAAAAGTGTTTCCGTATTTCATACGTGATGCTAAACTTATTTTAACGCCAATATGTTCAGCATGTCATAATTTATTTGTTATTTAAATTACAATTGAAATATAACAGTTCTGTAGCGACCGCTACACACGGCCGGAACAAATCTATGACAGAAACATTTTCATAGCAATAACCGTTTTCAACGACCACGTGTATGTAGAACGTGCAACCACACAACATCGTGATGTGACCACCTGTACACATAAAACAAAGGAACTAGGTCACGTAAAAGTAAAGCAATCTGGCTGGAACATTCGAGAAATCTCTTTATAAAGATTTGCTGCAAAAATAAAATAACTTTTCCCTTCAAACTCTTTACCACATCACGTGCTGAAGGGAACTCCGTCCTTGAGACGTTAAATTACTCAACATAACTTTGCGTGCGCTAAGCACATGAACTTTAATTCTCATCATGGAAAGTTGCCACATTGAAGGAGAATTTAATTCTTCTTTTTAAACAATTTTGTTTCAAGCTACTGTCCTCACGAGATCAACACAAATGCATGCTTTCACGATTATGGACTGATAATTCTCAGAAAATAATCACATTAATTCCGAGCCACGCGTGACACCGTGGACATAAAAAATCAGTAATTTGTGCTATTCTCATGAAATCCTTACTTTGCTATTCCTGCATTATGAACACTCGAAACAAGAAAACACGTTGGAACAATTTAAACTAATATTCTTGACAGTTAAATTAATGTTGGTTCATGTTAATACTGTGATTTCAAAGTTCTTTGTCAAGTGTTGTTATTTTCCGGATTTTATTTCTATATTTTTATTCTGATTTATGTAAAGATGTTATTACATGGAAAAGGGCTGTCCTCTTTCCCTGTAAATAAGAAGAATATTAGATAAGTGAAAATGAGATTAGGATAAGCCGAGGATCGAAACCTGTAGGCAAGTGCTAAAGATAATGGAAAAATGGAATGTTAGAAATTAAGTCTATTGTTAATTCTTTTAGAAATCTGATTATTAAATATGTCAGTAAAAGAATGAACAATGCAAATTAAATTACATTGTTTAAAATAGATTAGATTAGAATTGAGGATTCTTTTGTTTGTCAAAAGTGTGTTGGACAAACATATGTAGAGCCATGCGAAATTGGTCACGTTTGAAAGCCACACTTCTGACGTCATATACAAAGGACATTTCTCCATATTATAGGTTCGGATTTTAGTCAGTTAGCAAGTCAGAGCAAGTCAGCTAGAAGAGAGCCAGAGAGTTGGTCAGTTAATCCCTCAGAAGCGAAGGGAGAACATTTAGACTATGTAGATCCAAATTTGAATTCGTGACATCAATCGACCGGTCGATCCGATGAATAAAGAAGTCATCATTATGTTCTAACTGCTGTCTTGTGTCATCCTTCATCACGAACGAAAGGTAATTGTGTTTATCATCTTATAATGAACATTGTGTAACTTTTCGAATATTATGGATCTCTCCTCCTCTGTGTTAAGAACTGTGCATCATATCATCCTCTGCTCTAATATGCGTGAAAAGAACTGTAATATAAATGTCTTCTCTCCCTCATCATCACTATCGGTATGTCTGTATTATATGGGTCCCGTTATATATGTGCCCCAATACGAACTCCTCGCCATCTTTAAATATTAACCCCCTGCTATACAACAGATGTGACTCCCTGAAACCCTTCTATTAATCAGCGATCTCGTTAAATTTACCTTTAACGGTCCCGCGGATATCTTCCTTCTTTCGACTTCAAGATATTTCAGCACCTGCAACCTCAGTCCTAAAAATTGATGGATCTCGATCATGAATTGGTGAAAACTACACACACCCTTACAAATAGGTCTCCGTCGATGAGTTCACATAATTAGTTCATATAATGAGTTAACATAATTAGTTCATATAATTCGTTCATATAATTAGTAATTATCCGCGTGAGGTCGTATAGTTATTGTAGTGAGACAGTGAGACACCTGTAGTTGCAAATAAAATAAAAGGAAAACTATTTCATATACTTACGTATCACCAAAAATTACAGAAAATTATCGAATAGAATTTTAATAAAACTCACATTTCCGATTACATGCTGAAATGGTCTAATGTGCAAACACTATGTGATGCTGTGAACCCAAGTTCATTGACTCCAAATAAAAAAAGAATCTTATTTTTTTTTTTTTTACAATTCGACATGATAATTTCCCGTATTTTTCTTCTTTTGTGTACACGAAATACGTAACCACGCCAAATAGTTTTCCTGGTATTTTGTCTTCAACTGTCATATTTCATGTGTGTATTAGTCTAATCTAAATAAGGACATAAAATAATACATTTTTTCAGCTACTTCGTTTTGTCTTTCCGATAAAACTACGGCGGCCAGAAAACTACATATTTGCCATTGAATGGCCAAATGATCCAAATTGAATTAATAAATTTAAATCTTTTTAAAACACAATTTGGTAAAATAATCAAACAAATCCTTGTCAAAAGTTAAACGAGACAAAAATGAGAATGAAAACGACTCCAGGGCAACGCCGGATAAGCACATTTAATAAGTAATAAGAAGCAAATAACAGAGAGAAAGGGAAAGAGAGAATAATAGTAAAATTAAAGTTTCTCCTATTTTTATCCTTTTTCTCTTTATCACCACTAAACCGGTGTTTGCCACCCCTCCTATCCGTTCGGTGTCTGGGTAGAGCTTCCTAAGTGTTTATTATGCGTGGGTGCGTATCCGTATGTAAGCGTGCGCACTGTAGTCTCTCACCCCGCGTCTGTCTCAGTAGTCAGTGCTTTACTGCTTTCTATATTCTATGACTTGGTAAGTGTGTGTGTGAGAGACTGACTGTTTTTGGTACACTAGTGTGTTTTAAGAGTATATGGCTGCCTCGTATTAGGATTTTATTGGACGACGGCACATGCAAGATTTCTTCCCTTTTTCTTGGTGTGTGTGTGTGTGTGTGAGAGAGAGAGAGAGAGAGAGAGAGAGAGAGAGAGAGAGAGAGATTAAGTAATGTAGTAAAAGTCCACGCTTCCTTAAAAATACTCATGGCACTGGATGGATTAAATACAGCTGGTTTAAAAGTCTTTGTGTCCTGCTCCCTCTGACTGTTCCCCTCCCCCCTCTCTCTCCCTCTCTCTCTCCTTCTCTCTCTCTCCCTCACTCTCTCTCTCTCCCTCACTCTCTCTCTCTGTCAACTTTATTTCTAAGGGAGAGAAGAGACGAATCGTCTGCGAGCCGGAG
The DNA here is from genome assembly GCF_053919585.1 of Euprymna scolopes. Taxonomy (NCBI): domain Eukaryota; kingdom Metazoa; phylum Mollusca; class Cephalopoda; order Sepiida; family Sepiolidae; genus Euprymna; species Euprymna scolopes. The sequence continues at coordinate 82,897,110 of NC_136501.1, forward strand.
CCCCATTTTTTTTTTTTTTTTTTTTTACCGTCGAGGGCTTCAACGCCATGGCGTTGTCGATTCGGAGGTGGATAACACATATTGGAATCAAATGGATTATCATGGTAAGTCCCCCCCCCCTTAAAAACAGTCCAACACGAGCACCATCACCAATACAAAAGTAGACATAAGCAGAAACAACACACAACAAAACGAGAAATGAAAAACAAAACAAAAAGATTCACATCTAATTTCGGCATTTTTTTCCATGTGTATTATTAATAATTTGGATTGCATTTTTTTTTTCACAACGTTGTAACCTCCGACCTTCCTCAGGTGCATCGTTGACAACTTGGAAATCTTTACATTAAACTTTGAAACTTATACGGAATTTCGAACTGAACTCTTTATTGAATTCACGGGGACGGGGTAGATTGTTCCGATTTTGTCAGCCATGACCGAGAGGAAGTTTTTTTTTATTTTTAAAATTTTTTCATTAACATGATTAAAAAGAATGTTATTCTTAGTTCGGTTCCTAAATCGGTTATCAGTTTGTTGAAGGTTCAATTCTTACTACAGGCGATAAAAATAAACTTTTCTTTCTGGTTAGGGCTGGCGGAACAAGAACTAAATGTTTAGTTTTAAATTCCGCCAAGTTTCACAAATTTGCATAAAGGTTTGAAGTTAAAATGCACCTGAAGAAGGTCGGAGGTTGTGAATGAGAATGGTAGTCTTGATTAAAACAACACAAGTGAAATCTTTTATGTTGTACAAACTTCACTGCAAGGCTACACATGGGTTCTTTGGATATGACAGGCGCGTGATAAAATAAATATTTTCCTTTGGCTTAAGAAGAATGCACTGAACCATATTACTTGACTTTTAGCCACTTGCGTATTTTAAACATCTCCGTTAAAATTTAGACAGCCACATGAAAAGGAAGGGCTTTAATGTTCACACTTCCCTTGCCGCGAACGGAACACTCCTAAAATCAAAACAAAACTGTTAAAATTCACAAAAGCTGATATTTATATTATACGAAATGCCAAATTATATTTTTTATTCAAGACAAACATTTTAACGGCTTCGAATAATTATGAAAGTATTACTACAAATGCCGACCATTTTTTAAAATTTATTTAATTATGGGAAAACTAGCAGGCCGCCCGCGCCCGGCATTGCTCGGTCGTAAAATATACTTTTATATATATATGATATTTTGATTAATGTAGATTTCGTATTTATTATATTGGACCCAATACATAGTAATGATTTTAAAAGTAAGAAAAAAAAAAAAAAAAAAAAAAAATGAAAGACTCATGCGGCGTGCGCCGCGTGCGCTACCACCGAGAATCGAAACCAAAACGTTTAGCTTACGATTTATTTTTCCATCTGAGGCGTTTGCTGCGAGGCTAAAAATAAAAACATGAACCAATAGCTATTACGTTACGCATGCATATTCGTAATGCCGTCGTGCGACCTTCACCTGGCAACTTCCATTTTTTTAAAATTTTCACACTTTTGTACCGATTTCCCCCGGCTAAAACCCAAATATAAAGTTTCGCATGTGTTCGAATACCCTATATATTAAGTTTCATGTCTGTAGATCAAAAGTTGACATGAGTTTGGAAGGTAAAATATTTTAAACAAATGTATATACGCATACATAAATATATATAGAAAGAGGTTTGTTTTTACGCATATATTACGCAAGTATAAATCATGTAGAATATCTGCATGAATATAATTACACGTAATAGTTAACTAAAGATGATCATCCCATAAGAAAACCGAAAAAAAAAAACTAATAGGGAATTAATTAAAATGAATGTTTAAAAGAATATGCAAATTAGTGAGATATTTTGCAAATGAATGCAATTTCACGACCAATATATAACAAAGTTGTATTTTCTTTTTAAATGAATAGAAAAAAGGGTTTTAATATGAATATCAATCCAAACAAACAAACAAACAAACAAAAAAACGTTCGAAATTAAGCCCGATACTTTCAAGAAATGGGTACCTAGAGTTAGTCCCGGAAATGGCCAAATCACTTTAAGATTTGAAAGTCATCTTTTTTTTTTTTTTTTTTTTTTAAACTCTAATCCAATTTTGCACGCTTATTGTCGCCTGTCATTTTACATTTGTTTTCGTGGTTTTAAAATCGTAAACTATTTCGGCCATTTCCGCAATTAGCTATACCGAAATCCCTTAATTACGCGTTTAAGCTGAAATTAAAAAATAATTTCTACTTTTAATTAAAGTTTCAAAACGAAATTCAAGTATAATGATTCATTTATGTTGCTAAATCGAAGTAAAACCTTAATTTTCTCGTGCGTCCCTGTCATATCAAAGAATTACATTAACATTAATGAGATGACAAGTTCTTTAAGATTTCGCAACAACTGCCAATTTCGATAGCTATACCAAACACACCTGTATTATCTCCATTCAATTTGTTTATTTTAGGCCGAGTTCGCGTTAGTTTGGTTGAATATTAAAGTAATATTTTGTTTTTGTTTTAGAAATTTAGGAGATATAATACTTATTCGTGACCCGATGGGTCACAACTACTACAAGAATTTGTTCCAGTTTGACATTTCATTCGAAAATTCATCAACTACGATATATCTTTTAAGAAATTCATCTTGCATGACTGAATGTCCACTTTTTCACAGTAGAGACGTTGCTAGTCTTTCTCTACTATATTCTTGTTTTCATGGTAGATGCTCGACTGAGCTCTAATATCTGTTCCATCCTTATGTAAAGCATTCGCAACAAAAACGTGCCTATCTACAACCGCTCCCAAGAAATTTCCCCCCTTCCTTCATGTACCTTAAATCAAAAGAAACTTCCATGAATAGATTTTTATTTTCCAAACCTTTCCATCTGTGAAATGCAATACTGCTGGGTTGCTTCCAATGTTAACCAATACTTGTTAAGCCGTGCTTTTAAATAAGCAAAATTTGTTCATTTCATCATCGTTTTCAATCCTCTCATAGTATTGTTTATCATCCAATATGACTTTTATCATCCAGTGGCTTTTGGCCTTGATAAGTGGTGACTCATTAGTATATAAAAAAGCCTAAATAATAAAGAAAATAATTTTGCTATCTAATTTACATGCGTGTTTATGGTGTGTGCAAATTAGCTTGAAAGAGAGCATTAACATCAGTCATTAAAAACTATTAGAAAATGGTTGAATCAGTACACAGAGCAGATGAAAGAAATACATAGATAACTAAGAGAGAAATAAGTGATTTGTTTGGTTATTTTAACTATTGGGTCACCAATTATCAAAGCCAAGAATTATTCGAGGATAATGTTTGACGAGATGGAACTATTGTCAGCCGAAAGATGAATAACAATGGTATGAACTGAGTTTGATTATTTATGAGGACGGTTTATGACAAGTATTTTTGTTGACATTGGATTTAAAGACGACCATGTTGTAATTTACAGGAAAGCAATTCCATTGTAATGGGTTCGACAGATGGAATGTCCTTGCACAGAAGCTCTGTTTATGAAAATTCTGTCTAACGTTAGACACACGGAGGAAGAAAGAAGTCTTTTTCCATTGTCGTAATAAGACAAGTTCTTACTGTGAATATTTTACAAAAAAAAAAACCCAAACAGATTGGAGCTCAGTCGAGCACCTTCCATGGAAAGAAAGATTGGGAGAGAAAGAGACTGATAATGTTTCTTCTGTGATAAAGGAGCTGTATGAAAAAAAGCAGATCACCCTACTAAATTTCAAAGTCGATTTTGCATTTTGTCAAGGCAGGAAATAGTGTTTATCAGTGGCACCCCCTCAGATTTGGCAGCAGTTATCTCCATCTTTGGATGTGTCTGACTCGTACATATAGCCAGAACGATTGCATTAGAGGTTAGATAGAACGATTCAACCACTTGTTTTCTTTTAATTTTATTTTTTATTTTTTTTTTTACAAGCTTAGCAACAGACTGAATATACGCCTTTTATTTTAGATTTAGAGTAAAAATCAGTTGTAAGAGCTTATTGAAATAAATTGTGGGGGTCATTTTTCAAAGGAAGAGCTATTCATTTTGACCGGAGCAGGGCAAGAACCCAAGGATAGGTGGTACTAGTAGATAAACTTTATTTTAGAGATGTTGAAAGATGAAATTTCTACCTTGGTTGGACGAAAATCAGCAACATCTTCATCACCAGTGATTTTCGAGATGCTTAGATTTTGTTAAAAATTCATAAACTTTGACATAGCTGTTAAGACATCCTGCTTGCATAACTAATTTTACTTTTATTATTCAAATTATTTGTACTCACTAAAAATTCTCACACAGGCCATCATCAGAGATCACTAACTGACAACTGGTGGTATTCTCTAAAGTTTAGCTAACAACAAAATTATGATTATTACCGGATTCAGGTTTGGTTACTGGAAAACAATATTTATTACAACAATGTTTGGTTATGAAAAGAATAATCCCAGGGATGAGTACAAAATGATATAACTAATCATTAACTCAAGTTTAACGATAAAATCTGAACAATTGACATCTCCACATGTTTTTGTTTTGTGCATGCATGTCAATCCTTTCCTGATTGTCAAAACTAGTTATTTTTGCAACGGTTTTGTCTTTGAAGTTCGTAATATCTTTGAAAATTTAATAAATTTTATTTTTGTGTGCAAAAATCTGTTGATTACTTGTATTGTATCAATAAATCGGTTGATTACTTTGTTTTGTTAAGTTACGACCAAAACGGAAGGAGGAAGTAAATATTTTTGATGGAGTTTCTCTTTAAAAATCCACCAAAAATCAAGTAATAATCCAATCAATATGAAATTTTCATCGATTATTAAGTAACGAATGGACTCCATTATGGTGAACTTTTCGATAATCGATATTTATATATTTTTGCCTAAAAACCTTCTTTCTTTATATCTGGTTACAAATATGCTTAGAATAATAAGTCGAAATTGAACAAAATATATTGTATTGTGGGGAGGGTGAGTATTATAGATAAAAACCAATTGTGCACGTATCAGATTTTAATGTCGAAAATTCGAATTTTGAATATGTTTAATTTTTTGTGTTTTGAAGTGTGAAATTCGTTGAATATGTTAATAATAATTATCTTTGAGATTAGCAATATATATATATATATATATATATATATTTTTTTTTTATTATTTTTGCGAAAAGCGCTACTTTTTAATCTTTGAAAAATAAAGTAACAATTTACTTTTAGTGAACCCAATATTGCTAATATACTATTATATAGGAAATGCTTTGAATAATCGATACCAAAAAGAAAAAAAATCGATAAATAACTGTGCATTTTGCTAAATATATGAAACTTTCTTTTGGCAATTTGTTGTTACGTGATATTGCCTTATCTATGGAAGACCATAAGGCCTACAAACAATTTTTTTTGTATTTACAAACTGTTGTTATCTCCCCCTTTTCGTTTTGATGTAACTTGCGCTTGACTTAATTTAAAGTGTAGGGGACTTGCATCTACCACACTCTATCGTCTTGGACCTGATGGAAAGACAGGGTAAAGACGACAAATCGTGATAGTAGATGCAGGAGTTGTCTCTAACACATACGCCACCTGGAATCTCTAAAATGGTCACCCATTTAGTACTGGCCAGCCTCATTGTTGCTTAACTCCGGCAATATATATATATATATATATATATATATATATATATATATATATATATGAAAACAAAGGGATGTAGTGTTTATGCAATGGTAAACTTAAAACTAATATAAATAACAGTATTTATATATAGAAAATTTAATCCCAACCGAATAAAAAAAAAAGCTCAATACGCAATAGAGAGTAGAGCTTATTATTAATTCTCATATATATATATATATATATATATATATATATCTCGCTTATGAAAAAAAATGAAACCCTTATAAAGTTGATTCATCACTTGTTCGTCAAAACAAGCTTTAAAAATACATGGAAATTTGCAGAACTAAATTAACTTTTGCATATTCTTATAGCAAATCATCCTAAATTTTATTTAGGCAAAAGTGGCGGCGAATGGTGTTTTTTTTTAAATTAAAATTTTTAAATTCTATTAAAAATAGTAGAAAAAAGTTTTATATTATTCTGCTTTTCATATGATAAAATTCAGGCTTTTATCTTTCTGGAAAAAAAGTTGCTTAAGAATAATGGATAATAATAATACATTTTATTTCGTTTTAAAAAACGCAACAACTTTGCTTTGTTTTCATTTTTTTTTTTTTTGCCGTGCCTAGTTAATCATATATTTTATCAATAAATAAGATAGAAGAATAGATAGATAGATAGATAGATAGATAGAGAAGAGAAGATTAATCAGCCTTTACTTTTATATACTTTAATCATACAAAATACATGATAAAGTAAGTCTTCATTCTGGGATTGAGTTTCCATTTTAATTGCTTTGATTAATTACCATTAACTGAAAAGGTTGCCCAACTCTCACTCAGCTTATTTCTTTAGTCTTTTCTCATTGTATACTGATTCAAGCATTTTCTAATAGTTTTTAATGTCACTGTGAGCATTTCTAAAATAGTAACTTTCAGCTCATTTCTATAGTGTGTTCATTCACACCATAAACACATATGTAAATTAGATAGCAAAATAATAGGATTCTTTACTTCTACATTCCAAGGATAATATGGAAGTAAGGAGAATTTTTATTTTTATAAAAGAGGAATGTCTTAAGAAATATGTCACTTGGATTATTTGGATTACTTTTCTCATCTTGACAAGGTTTTGGCCGATGTAACCCCCGACCTTCTTTAGGCATATCGTGTTGAACTTGAAAATCTGGAATCTCTTGGAATTTCCAATAGAACCGTTTATTAATCCATGGAGATAACATGCTCTCATGCCATCTGCCATGTCTTAAGTAATTTGCAATTGTAGTTTTAGTGTTGACCTGCATTGACCTGCAAGAACCCATGGCATAACTGCTAAATGACACTTTTTGGTTTTTGATAGCTCAAGTTTCAGTGCAGCCCATACAAGTGACTTCTACCTACTCATCGCTGATGGAACAAGAGAATGTTATCTCTGTGAATTAAATAAAGTCAAAATTTTTTGCAGATTCCCAAGTTTGACAAGATAAAGTTACATCAGCTGAAACGTTGTATTGAACCTACAGACCACGTGATGCAAAAAAACAAAACAAATACTCAAGATGAGAACAATAGTCTAAATCCAGCATTCAATGAAAGAAAAATGATCAGCAAATCAAATATCAAAATATCGATTTTTGATAGGCAATGCTATTTAGATCTGAAGTAGAAAATTCAGTCAACATATAGATGTGTGTGTGTGTGTGTGTGTGTATACTAGCAGGGAGACCCGACGTTGTCCGGGATTGAATGGTGATCAGCGAATACACACTCCTATATTTTTATTGTCATCAAAATCTGTGAAATCGCCTCACATGCCTCCATACAGTAACTTAGTCCAAAATATATGTTATTCTACAGTGCACTGTAGAGAATCTACTGTTTCTTTTATAAAATTATTTTATATCAATTTCTTCCCAGTTAATGAAAAAAAAAACATTAAGAAATTTATGTGAGTTTGAACCTACAGACCACGTCATGCAAAAAACAAAATAAAACAAAAACATGCCAATTTTCAAGTCTTATAAAATTCTTTGCAATGAATGAAAAAAATTAAGAAATTTACGTGTGGAGTTTGAACGTGATGCAAAAAAAAAACAAAAAAACAAAAAAAACAAAACAACAACAACAAAAACAAAACAACAACAAAAAACACAAAAAAAAACAGGATAATTTTAACAGTCCGTTGTTCTATCATTGTTGCTAAGAGACGACATGGAAAAATGGCTTTACCGATGATAGATAAATTAAAATAACGGTTTCGATTATCGGTAATTATCGAGGGTATTCTGAGATAAAACTTTACTTAAGATCACTCCCAGACTTACACACTAATGTTCTGTAAATTTTAAAGAAAATTTGTTCAGACGTTTCGAAGTCTGTAAGGAAAGAACTCACACACAAAGTTGCATTTATATAATTGTGTGTGTATATATATATATATATATATATATATATATATATATATATATATATATATATATATATAATTATTATAATTCAGAAATTCACTGGCTCTAAGATGGCTCAAATCTGGTTTAAGAAAGTCAATGAGCAATATATAATTAAACTCAAGAAAACACTATTTTTTTTTTGCTTAGGCCCATTTTCCCAGATTGAAACCTTCGATACCATGCTGATATGAACTTCTGCAATATCATAAACTCTTACGAAATAATTTAGCTTCTATCTGATTTCTTTCTACCAAATGAAACCAAGAATTATATGCATAATAAATGACTACAGTGCCAATAACATGGTACAACGATAACAAATGTTAGTTATTCAGAATCAAAGAGTTTGGTATGTCAGCTTAAATGCTTTTTGGATTCAACTTGTATGCTGTTTCATTGTTCCCATTCTTATTTTATACTCACGTTTCTCTATCCTTGTTTATTAAAACTAACTGTAAAATACTAGATAGAAATTGTCCATTATAGAGAAAAGCAAGTATTACCGCAGTAGTAGTAGTAGTAGTATATATATATATATATATATATATATATATATATATATATATATATATATATATATATATATATATATATAACAGGAAGACACGATGTTGCCTGGGATTGAATGAAGATCAACGAATGTTCTACACTTCTAATATTTTTATTTTCATTGAACTCCATGAAATCGTCTATTCGTCAATCAAATTGATGGATTGCCTTCTCTAATCGATATTCAATATCATGATGCACTGGGAGAAAGCTAACATGTCTCCCCACAGTGACTTAGTCTACAACGATGCATTGTGTAGTGTACATTGCACTTTAGAGAACCTACTCTTGATTTTATGAAATAATTTTATATAATGATTTGAATTAAAATTTAAAATGCAAAAGTCAAATATCAGGGTTAAATTGTGCTTTAAGCAAAAACATTCATTTCGAACGCGCCCCTGTCTTATCAATGAACCTACTGTTGATTTTATACACCGGACTTTTCTGCATATGCGGAGATAAAACTTCTCAAATGCACTTGTAATGTTAGACTGTATAAAAATCTTAACTTTGATTAAAATTGGACAGTACTTTCTTTAATATGATTTTATTATTATTATTATTATTATTATTATTATTATTATTATTATTATTATTATTATTGATTTTCGATACTTATTGGGTGTATTTTAGTACAAGTCAATTACAGATTATTATTATTATATAGTAGTCTCAAACTTTGGATGTTTTTAGATGGAATTTTCATTTATTAAACATCAGATCAATTCTTTTAACTTTAGACATTCAAGCTGTATTAACACTATCGCCGTTCCTAACAGGCAAGATTTGTGCAAAATTGGAAAAGAAATTATCTTGTTAATCTGATTAAGCCATTTATGGTGGCTTTTTGTTATGGTCCCAAGTGTTCCAATTACAATGGAAATCACCTTTAGATTTCCGGAGTCTAACTAATTCCCATTTCAGATCTTAGTATTTATTTATTTTTTCTTGTTTTTTCTCTTGAACTCTGGTATCGAAAGGGCAGGCTACATAAGTAATTGAGCAAATTCTCTTGTTTTTATTTAGTAAAAGTATGTCAGATCTGGAGTGTTCAAGGACCTTATCAGTCTGTATGCGCATATCCCAAAGAAGTTTGACATCGTCGTTTTCCTGCACCACTTCTGGTTTATGCTCATACCACTTCTCATTGAGTTTGCATATATTCCCGTGTAGGAATGACTGACTTTGTCGTGTCTCCATTTTTTTATATTGATGTTGAACTAGCATAGGTCATTCTGATACAATATGCGCTAATGTTTCTTCCCTTTCATTATACATTCTGCACATCGATGATTCTGCAGTTTTGTCAATGTAGTGTTTGACGGACCTAATGAGAGTGGCTTGTTCCTGGGCTGCCATTAATGTGTTCTCAGTAGATATTTTAAGATCTTCCCCAGCCAAGTATTTCCTGCTGTCTTTATCTCTAAATTCAGTAAAATGTTGTTTCTTTCCAAATAATTTCCCCCTCTCTCTTGTAATTTCTGACTCTTCTGCACCCCAGGGCTTATTATCTCTTCTCACTTCATGTAGAAGAATTTCATGGCTTTCAGAAATATATTTAGTTAGATTTTCTTCTTCCATATTTACAACATCTTCATTTTCAGGTAGATACAATCAATGTAGATCCCTTTTCTTAGCAAAGACCCCATAAATTGTAAGCATTTTATGTATTTTTGTGTCAAACTATTTTAATTCATCAAGTATACCAGCAGTATATCGAATGATAGCTACTGCTTTTGCGTTGATGGCATATATTTCCGACTGTAGAGATGTGATTTAAGAATAATCCTTAATCTTCTGTTGTACTCGGCTGTGACCTGTTTTTTTCTATCTTCTTAATCTTATCTGCTTCCAGTATCCCCAAATATTTGTAGCCTTTCTCGCTTCATCAGCTCTGTTGTTAGAAGTTTAAGGCCATCCGAATGGATGAGCTTGCCCCTTTTCTTCACAAGAATTCAGCACATTTGGAGATGCCAAATTCCATCCTTATCTCATTACTAAACAATCTGATCGTGTTCAACAAGGTATGAAGCTGGTTCTCATTCATGTTTCCCACAACTGTAAGATCATCCATAAATAATGGTTAACTGTTGAAAGTCCTTTTCCGATTTCACATTTTGTAAAAGAAGTGTCAACAGGATCAAGCTGATGACAAAAAGCAGAAGGGAAAGACTATCATCCTGGAAAATTTCTCTCTTAATTTTCACTTTGCCTAATACAACATTTCCTGAAGTGAAATTAGTTTCTCAATTGTTCATGCTATTTGTTATAGATGATCAGATGTTAGGGGCAATTCTGAAAATTTCCAAACAAAAGTATCCATGAATGTGAAACCATGTCGAATGCTTTCTTGTAATCTACACAGCCCATAATAATTTTGGTAGATCTTCTTTTGGAGTTTCTTAGAATCATTTTATCGAACAGAAGCTGATCCTTGGTCCCTCCTGATCTTTTTCAACAGCCTTTCTGTTCTTCATGCAGCAAATTGTTTTGATCTAAATGACCATAGATACTTTCAGCCAGTGAAAAGTTTCCACGTGACTGAGAGGCAAGTGATTGGCCTAAAGTTTGTCACTTCATCCCCTTTTCATAATCAGGAGTGTAGTTCCCTTTGTCAGCCAATCAGGGAAGTTACCCGTCTCAAACAGACGTTTAACATTGTTACAAGAAGTGGGTGAAGAGCTCGGAGGTTTTAAACCAATATCCCTGGACTCCATCAGGTCTAGGCCTTTCAAATTTGAAAGCTTTTTAGACTTCACCTTCAGCGACGGTGACTGTTATGTTTATTTGTTGCTCCAGTCTAGAGGGTACTTCTCTTTCAATATTTTTGATCCATTCTGCATCGACTTGATGTTTTTCTTTCTTTCTTCTTATTATTATCATTTACTCACGAGTAGTCACACAAGCCATCATCAAAGATTTCTCTTTAAGAACAACTTGTGATATTCTCTGGAGTCTGAGTGACAACAAGTCTCCCCAGATTTCCAGTACTCTCCACGTCTTTCAGTAACCTTTGCAGATGAATTTGCATTATTGCAAGTTTACCATTGATTTCTCATTGGCAGTGACCATTGGTTTTCAACTGGGTGGCAATAAGCTTATCCAAGATCCCAGTCCCCTTTGCACTCACCCAGCGGAGGTCTGGTTAGTAGTTTCTCCCCTCGACTTTTCCTTCCTCCTCGACTCTCTTCAACTCTTTAGTATGGTGCCTGTTGATGCCCCCCCCCTTTGTTTTAATGTCGGTGAGTGGGCGGTGGATTAACTTACAATTATAGTTTTAGTTTTCTTGCTTTCATATGGCGTTTCTTTGTGTTTTGTACCTGTAGCATACCTATATGTCTGGCTTGTGCCTTTAATCCATGTGTATTAGTTTCTGCATTCAAGGATTTTCCTTAATATTTCAGTCGTTTTCGTTATCATTACCTGTTGTATCTTTTCAGCCATCTCTCTGATTCCAATCTTTCCCAGTTTTCTTTCTAAGTTTTCATATATTATTCCTAGTGCTCCTTCTATTATTATTGTTATCTTAACTTTCTTCATCTTCCATATCCCTTTGAGTTCTCTGGCCAGTTCCATGTATTTGCTCAGTTTCTCCATCTTCTTGATCTTTACTCTGTGCGGTCTACTGAAACGGCAAAATCTACAATCTGGCAGGACTTTTCCTTCTTGATAACTATTATGACATCCGGTCTTCTTGCTTGGATGGGTTTTTCTAATCCATGTCCTATAGGATTTAGTGACTTTCATTTTCAAGTACTGTTGCTGGTTTGTGCTCGTACCTTTTGTCTGTTCCAGATGCAGTTGTCTGCATAATTCCCAGTGTACTGCCTTCCTCACTTCATTATGTCTATTCTTATATTCTTTTTAGGCTAGTTTTCTGTATTCGTTTATTATATGGTTTATTGTTTTGTCTCTTTGTCTGCAGCGTCTGGATTTGCTGTTTTCTTGTGTTTTGCCGGTCCTCACTTTTTGGCGCTGATCGCATTATCTTGTGTCGCTGTTATTAGGGATTCAGTTTCTCTGTTTAGATTTCTTTTTTTAACCATGTCCAGGTGCCTTCATTAGTTTCATCTTTTGTCACTCTTATGAATCGTCCGTGTAGCTGTTTCTTTCCCCATTTTTCTTTTCTCGTCTCATCCTTTTCCTTTCTTTTTTCCTGTATTATTCATTTTTACAGTGTCTCTTGCTGTGGTAATTATTTTGGTGTTCTGCATTATGTATTTTTCTAATTCATTTTTGTGTCATTTACAGTCTTCTATACAAACCAGCCATCTTGCATCGTCTTTCCTTTTCACATAGAGTCGGTCAGTATCATCCTTTGGGTGTAGTGCATTGTGCATAGTCATGAGTTTCCTTGTCTTCTGGTCGAGATGTCTCAGTTCTTCTTTGGTCCAACCTATAAATGGTCCAGAGTATCTTACTAATGACACTACCCATTTCTGTATGCTTTTTATTAGGTTTCTACTATACAGTTTAGTTTTGTGCCTGGGGTAGGGGTTGTCACAAAATTTGCTGGAAGGTTCAGGGTATTTTTCAGGGTATGGTTCAAGGTAAAGTTCAGGGTAAGGTATTTCAGTTGGCAAGACTGGAGTTATGGTGGCAAACAACTATCGAATCCTGTGTCTCTTAAAGGTAACTAAATTCCTCTAGTCACCTGTACGTTACCAAATATAAATGTAAACGTTATTTAAAAAAGTGAGCGTTTTAATTAAGCTGTAAAAGTAAACATTATAAACAGAAACGGTTTATTTCAATAACAAACAATGGTTAATCTGTTTCTTAAACTTTAAATGGGTTAAATTTAATCACGTTATTATTGAAAATGTATTCATGCCAAAAGCTGAAAAAATAATGTTATTCTAAAAGCCATTCTTTATATGGGGGGGGTTAGTAACTAATCTGTGCTTCAGCCTTAGAATGTAAGAAAAAATATCGTAAAACATGAATTTAACCTGTAAAAACTTTCCAAATTGTACAGTACCAAAATTTTCATAAGCACCAAGTTATGCTGGCATATGGTATTGTGCTCTGCCATCATATGCACCCGAGATCAATATCTACTTCAAAATTTGGTGCTTATGTATTTTTGGTACTGTGCTATTTGTAATTAGTGTTTTCGAGTTAAACTTGCACGCTATTTCTTTTTTTTAATTCAATCGTAAAGTGGAAGAATATTTACAAAAGACCCTCCGCAATGTAAAAAAAAAAATTACTCAAAATTGTACTTTGTATTGTTCAACGCTTTTAATTATAAATTATAAAATGAAACGCATTTACTTATTGTAAAACTTCATCTTGCATTATTTCTGTTTTTGGTAAATATGAAGAATATTTCCACTCTTGAAAAATCCTTTAAAATTACCTCTGATGAAGGTTTTCGGGGGTGCTACAAATGAAAATAACATATAAAAATCCGACATGCTAGTAGTTTCCAAGATATGAATAAATGTTAGTTTCTAAAAAGTGGGGGGATCACTTTTCTATAATGATTTAACGCGAAATGAGCACCCACTTTATGGCCGCATTTTTTTTTTTCGGGGAGTGGGGTCAACGTACAATAAACACAATTTAAGGTAAAATGAGCACTCCGTTGCACAAACATACTGTGAAAATGAACTCAAAGGAGAGTTACTCTATTTCTAAATGCCTACAGAGGCATTAAGATACTAGTGTTTGAATCGGTAGAGCATGAGAGCAGACGAGACAATGGAAACCATACACCTCCAAATCATATCTTGCATTTACTTGTTTAGTTTTAATCTCGCATTAATCTTTTTTCCGGACGTAAGGCTGCTGTGAGTCAGAAAAATGTTCATTCAATTTGACATCCAACAATCAAAAGATGTTACTGGCTTCTTTGCCACGTCGACTTCCTATCATGATGTAACTTCCTATACACATCAATTTAATATGTAATTTTACCTCGAACGGAAAATTTTCTTTATTTTACAAAAACTAGCTTTGTGGAAAATTCCTCTCGAATTTACTTAATTTACTTCGCATATTATATTTTACTTTTCAGCATCATTTAAAATCACCCCTGACTCAATTTCATAAGGAAGAATATATGATGTCATGGAAGGAAACTTTACTTAACGCATTGATCTAATTAATATGACTTCAAACAATACCACGTTCAAAGCCTATATGATCTATTGTGTTCAATTTCATACTGTTTAGAAAACCTGCAAAATTCAATAACATCATATATTTGCATGGCAAATTGTTTTAATGAGTTTAAACATTTTCAAAGACCCTATGATGTGAGCCATCCACAAATCGTAATTTGATCCAGTATTCACCAATTTAAAGACTGTATCAAATTGCTATTAAAACAAATTTTTAGCTTAACAAACATTTTCATTTCATAGACTCGTAAAACTAATAAACTTATTTTCAGAACAAACAAAGGAGCAGCAAATTTCTCGGATTCATTTTTTAGATACCAACCGTTTAAGTAGAGCTCGTGTTGAGAGGCCAATCAGGTTATCATCCTTGCTGATTTGACCGGGAAACTCCACGAAATCTTGCCTGTTCTGCTCACCTAATTCCTGACAATAAAAAACAAATTCGATTGATGGTAGTCTTTGAAGTTACAAATCAAATCTATTTCGGCATTTTTTTTAGATGATTATTGATAATCGGTTTTATTTGAACTGCTATTCTCATTTTGGTAATTATTTTCACAATAACATTTTGGCCGATGCAATCCACAACTTTCAAATGCATCTTTTAAAACTTGGGAATATTCATGTTGAACTCTGAAACCAATACAGAATTTCGAACTGAACCATTTATTTAATCTGAGGATAGATTGTTCTTGTTCCGTCAGCTATGACTGGGTGAAGTATTAAGTAATAGATGTTGGACAGTAATTAGTTCTAAGTGAAAATCCTATCGAAGCTGTCTCTTTCCATCTTTATTATTCTTAACTCTTCTTATAATAATGTCAGGTAAAATACAATGCGAAACATTTGATGTGTGTGTGTGTGTGTGCTTTTTTTTTGGGGGGGGCAGTTTATATCTTTTCTCAGTTTCAGTACCCTTGGCCTCACTTAATTATCATTATTATTAAAGCATTATTACTTTTTATTATTCTTATACAGAAGTAGAGAGAATGATCATTTTACCATCTAATTTACATATGTGTTTGTGGTTTGTATACATACGCACACAAACACACATACATACATATAAAATGCTACCCTTCAATAAATGAGTCTCTCTTTCTCTTTCTCTATATACTTAGAGACAGTGAGAAAAATGAAAAATTGTTGAATTAACTTATAGTGAAGAAGGACGAAATAAATCGAAAGCTAAGAGATGGGTGATTTGTTCAATTAATTACAAATTACAGCTAATTGGAAGGATTAAAATGGAATTCTTTTAAAACATAACTCAATCCCAGAACTGAAATATATTTGAGAGTGTATCTTGGGTTTATTAATATATAGAAAAAGACTTTGGCAAATAATAAATGACACCTAGTATAAAACTAGATACAAGTACATAGTTTTTGTTGATAATTTTAGCATCGTCTTTCCTTCACATTTCTAAATGTTTCGCATTTCTTCGGATATCCAAGCCTTTCATTACATAAATGACAACGGTTTCTTGTACCATGATATGTTTATATTTTTGTTTCAACCCAACCGTGTCAATTTATTTCAACAAACACCTGAAGATACGTCTTAAATTTACTGTGTCCATGGCAACAACTAAACACAGTATAGAGACCTAGGTAGGTCACGCATTATGCCCACCTGCGACTCCTTGAACTAACCATCAACACGGCATGCACAATAGCTTCAACATCCATTGAAATAACTACACTCCGACGACTAGCAGTGGCAGCTTGGTAATAAAAGTAAAAATTTCTTAATTTTCCCAAAGCTTTACACAAAATCTGACGCAAGGACGCAATTATACTCTGTTATTTAAGCACGACTTTACGACTCGCTTGGGGTGGGTAAGGGTAAAAGAACACTATGAACTTACACACATATTCACGCACTGACCAAAGAAGGCAAATATAAACGTCGTACATACGCTAATTCCCTTTATTCCCTTCTAAAAAAAAAAACAAAAGAAGCAATTTACTTGTCTGAACCTATGGGCACAAAATGATCAAATTGCACAAACAACATTCAAGCAACTTGTATATGTTGTAATATTATACTCCACCACTACTGTTTTTCCTACATGGATTTATTAATACAAAGCTAATGTTAATACAGATAACACCGCATTATATGGTGATCACGCTTCAGAGACTAGTAATGTCTTACTCATCTCTGTCTATCCATTTTACTTTCTTTTGCAATAAATATTTCTTCATCCATTCTGATCTACCGTCAGTTGTTCTTTCCATTCGAGTAACAATGACGAATGACCGTCGTCTATTTCATTCAGATTACAGCGTGCCTAACAAATCTACTTCCGCTTTTTAAGACATCATATATAACATCTTATGCTTTGTCTTTTTGATGCCGCTACTGCATTTCAGTATCCAGTTAATAAAATGATATCACTACAGTATTATATAGACGTTGCAAAAATGTAGCCATAACGTCTTTTCTTTTGTAAACTTCCTACAATATGGCCACAATACGTAATCTATGAAATCGATTGGAATGTCTTTCTTTTCTTATATAGCTTTAAAAATGTGGAACCAAAAATATGTTTAATTAAAATAGCATTAATGAAGTAGATACACTTTATTTTACTTTATTTTCAAAAGACGTCATTTTATAAGTTTATTTAATGGTTATGTTCGTTTCAACATCCAAAACTCTCTTTTCAAACAGCCTCATTCTATACGAGTATTCAAATTGTAGTTTCAAAATTATATTGTAATTTAAGATAATAAGTTAAGATGATAAATTGAAAATATTTTTAAAAAAATTTAATATTGATTTTATTTTTTTATTCATTTTTAAGAGGACTTAGTGGTTTGTTTTCAGTTAAATACTTTCATGTAAATAATGTTTAAGAACGTAAAATATCTCAGAGTTATACTCTCTTTCTAATACTTTCTAGGAAATACAGTTTTCTTTTCTGCAGCAAATGGAAACCATATTTTTCTATCATCAAAACCTTTCCTATTATTATTACAGAATCATAATACAGATACATTCTTGTATTCTTTAAACAGTTATTTAGTATTATTAATATTATTTAGTATTATTAATACTAAACAACCGTTAAAAGAATTAATATCTTTTATTCAGATTGAAACCTCCGTTTCTGGAAACTTTTGATGACTTTA
Source organism: Euprymna scolopes (assembly GCF_053919585.1). NCBI lineage: Eukaryota > Metazoa > Mollusca > Cephalopoda > Sepiida > Sepiolidae > Euprymna > Euprymna scolopes. Next base: position 82,914,990 of record NC_136501.1, read on the forward strand.
AAGGCAGCGGAGGTTTTGAATGAGAGTTGGCTTCTCCTAGGTGAGCTACCATTCAAAGTTGACGAGCCCACTTGCCCAAAGTGACTGGTTTAAAGGCACTAGTGGACCGCCTTTGCCCCTTCTCCCAGTTAGTATAAATAGTTTTGCCGGGCCTAGTAGCTAAACCACATGAGAAGGCCAGACCTGGACTTGATTGTTAGAGGCTATTCGAGAGGCACACTATGAGGGCCATTTTTAGGGAGAGGGAGGTTATCTTCACTTCCACTCTCGGTTGTGACAACCTTTGAAACCTATTGTATTAGCAGCAGAAATAGTTGCAACTCGTCTCTCCTGCTATAGTAACGAAAACAATAATGCACGTTTTTGCTCTGGATTTTCATAATTTCTTTTTGTCATTTTATTTGCTTTTGCAGTTTTGTTTACAATATTAGCATAGTCTTCTTCCAGTCCGTTCTATATGGACGAGATCTCTGAAACATGTTTGCCAGTTCCACATAGCACAACCCAAGTGACGTTCGTTAGCTTTCTTATAATGCTACCTGTTGTTACGTCACTTTCTTAACACATTAACACACCATTATATTACATTTTCTCCCAAACTCCTCCTCCTCCTCCTCCTACTCCTCCTCCTCCTCCTCCTCATCATCATCATCAGTCTTGCTGTTTTAACAGCATCGACAACCACGGCTCTCCAAATTGTCGAGCCATAGAAATCCTCGAAGACAATTAAAGATGGTAGTTTCCCATTGTTTTCCGTCTTGATTCAGGAATGCATCTTCCCTGTGAGTTAAACGCGCCCCCAGATACGAACCTGGAAATTTTTATGACTCATCATGGAAACTAATCGACTATAAAGGTTTTGATATTTATTTAAAGCGAAAAACATAATTTGATAAATGAAGGTCGTTATTAAATTTTTTAAGACCCCTTTTTATTATCCAATTTAGTAAACTAATTTTTTGAAATATTAACATGTGATTAAAAAATGTCATTAATTTTCTACTGAGTTTTTACATTTAAAGTTTTATTGAATAACTAGCAATTCAGCCCGGCCTTGCTCGGGCCCTATGTACTGTTTATAACTTTATGTGCATATGTATATATATATATATATGTATATTAAAAAGTTTGACTCATGTCCAGGAAACCTGCACCCAAAATTTCAAGTGTTTGCACCCAAAATTGGCGGAGGAGTTTGGTTGAGTCTGGAAAGGTCAACTCTTTCAACTTTGACCTCTTGGCAGTCAAATTTTCGCCCAAAAACTGATTAAAAAGCTTGCTGCATGTTTGAATACCATTTATGTAAAATTTCAAATGTTTAGACCAAAGATTGGCTGACTAATTTAGTAGAGACCACAGAGGTCAAATTATTTTTAACTTTGACTCCAATTTCGACTCCTTAACATTTATTGTTTTGGGCTCAAATCAAATTAAAAAGTTTGATCGATGTCCAAGTAATGTACATCTAAAATTTCAAATGTTTAAACCCAAAATAGTAGTTTGTTAGAGTTTTTAAAGGTCAACTCTTGAACTTTGATACCTTGACAGCCAAATGTCTGACCGAAAACCGATTAAAAAGATTTTTCCTAATCTTAATACTCATGTCAAATCTCGAGTCTGAAAATTGACAGAGTAGTTTGGCAGGGAAATGTATACACACACGCACACACAGACAGACAATTTCACTTGTATAGATATATAGATAGATTCAGCTTTGTAATCTCATTCTATCATCTGTGTAATTGAGCACGAGATCGTATCTTTTTCTGATGCTTCTTTCATAGCAGAGGACGATTTGTCTAAATACTCATCGAAATATTTGTCCCAAAACATTAACATGCTTGTTTAGATCAAATGAATTGTGATAATAGTCACATGGAATCTCAGAACAACACCAATACAAAATAAATTCATTCATTCAAGCGGTGTCCTGCCTTATATAAACATTGACAGTTATGACTCCATCTATCTCTCTTCTTCGAGGCATTCATGAATTCATTGTTGTTCACCATTCACGCAAACATTTTTGATGTATTGCCATACCTTTCTTTGTAAGTGTACAGACAGTAAGTTGCAGTTTCTTTTCTGTCCAAGTAGTTCATATACTGGGCGATTGTCCTGACAATTATACCCGAGGAATCTTCTGCCCAACACAACGAAATAGGAAATTATGAACGGAATTATTACTGATTGCTTTTATATTAAATCATTCAACTGCTTGCCATGACCTCAAGTTACCCTGATTTGAGGGGGGAGGGTGCTGATGGGTTCTCAACCTTGCACAAGGGTTTCCCACAGACTAGTGGAGGGAAGGAGACTACCTACTTTTCATTTGACAGTAGTCCCGCCATCCTATACAGCACCTAGTATTCCCAAATAGTCACCCATCTGGTACTGGCCAGGCTCATCATTGCTTAACTTTAGTGATTTGGCGAGAACCAGTGTGTCAACATGATTATGCCAATTACGCTTTATAAGTAAACTAGCGAGGGGTACCCGGCGTTGCCCGGGTGTTTTTCGGGGTATGTGAACAAAAAAACAGGTGCCCGCGAAAAAAAAACCGAAACCTTCACGATGCGCAGTTGGAAAATAGTAAAGTGTTAAAAAAACAGGTGCGCGTTTTTGATTGACGTGACGGCGATAGGTATTCAGCAGTAAGCATTTTGTGCGGGACAGTTTTGAATGAGGTGAATAAATCGGTTTGTTTGTTTTTAAAAAAAACGCTCCCTGTTTATTAGGAGGAACGAAATGAAAGCTACAGTCTGATATGACGAAGTCGACATTGAACAAACGTTACTTAGCTCTCTTGAGGCAACTGGCTTTCAGCCTGTTGTATTTATTTGCTTCCCCACTAAGCAAATTAGACACAAGGCCGTTTTTTTAATGTGGAGATAGAGGGGAGGGAAAGGGGGGGACCAGTTCCTGAGAGGTGGAAAATGGGAGCTGGATAGTAACTGTTGGTCTGTAGGGTGATCCCTACATTGACCAAGGTCAGATATGTGGGGTTACCCCCACATATGGTCTGTGCTGGTCTTTGCTTGCAGCATCTGTGGGAACAGATACTACACTTTGATCTTGTCGCCCGGGCCCCGGAGGGCGCGCGGGCCTGTGGGCGCACGGGCCTGTGATTAGAGTCGAGTTTCGCTTTTTTTTATACCGAAAACCGAATGTAACGCGTGCCGATGCGAGAAATGTCGAATAATTAACGTTTGAAAGTCAATAAAAATAAATAGAGCTGGGAAGAAGACCCACACAGAAAATACATAAATGAAGACATCCGCACCAGGGATCTAGAAGAGCATGAGTCTTGGCATTGAAGAAAATGACAATATATACAACATGCCAAGATGAGGGAGAAGATTGGCAAAGAATATGTACGCCGTGTGAAGATCTGCAAAAACAGTTTACAAATAAAACTAAAATAACTACCATCAAGACCTACCGGCTAGATGTAAAGACACAGAAACAACTAATGCTTCATAAAATAATATATAGAAATCAGTGTCTTCCAAGACTGTATTTGTCCAGGGGAGAAGGAGGACTGGGGCTCTCAGAGATCAACCACCAACATAGGGCAACTATTGTGAGCACAGGCGAGTACACGAACATCAAGAGACAAGAGCCAGTAGAACAACATCAGTCACCCAGCTGGCCAAGCATTTTAGTCAAGGCTGTCTCACAGATGAGGATGAAACTCCAAACAAGCCTGCCACAGAAATAGCAAAAGAGAGCCGGCAGAAATATACCGAGACCTTTCAAAGGATGAACATTGAAGAATGGGACCAACATCAGCGTGCAAAGTATTTTTTGGGGGAACTCTCCCAGGAATACTTAGACAAAAAAGGTTCCTTGGAATGGCTCAAGAGGGGAGCCCTTCACCACGATCAGGAAAGGTTGCTCAAGATCAGGGATTGACGGCCAATGCATTCAAGAAGATGGCAGGTGTCAGTAATGACAACAAATGCAGATTCTGCTACACAGAATTGGAAAGTGTAAGTCATTTGGTATCAAGTTGCAAGGTTCTTTTGGAAGATGGCCACTACACAGCGAGATATGATGGAGTATGTAAGTACCTCCACTGGACCATCTGTAAAAAATTAAACATCCAGTGTAGCAGCAAGCCTGGAAAAATCAACCTGAAAGAACATTTGTAAATGACTTATATACCATATATTATCACCATGTAATCCCTACAGCCACCTCCCTTGAAAATGCTGCTGTGAAACCTGACATAGTTATATGAAATAAGTCAGAGAGTGGCAACCTTGGTTGAAGTGAGTGTCCCTAATAATGGACGGCTGAACAGAGCTGAAAGAGAGAAACAGACCAAATATCAAGGTCTCATGTAACTGGAATCTCATGTATGATATGAAAAGAAACTGGAATCTTAGGTATCAATCATACCAGTTATTATAGGTGTCACAGGCTTATGAAGAAGAACCTGAAGTCCTACCTAACTAATATTCCTGGTGAACCAAGTGCAAAAGAGATTCAGACAATTGCACTTAAGGGAACAGCGAGGATACTAAAAAGAGCTCTCGGTTAGTTTCAATAAAAAGCAGGGGAATGTTGGAAGCTGGTTTTAGCTGCCCCATACCCAGCATTACAATCTTCAAAGAAAGAAAAAAAAACATTAAATTTAGCCATTATTTTACAATTAATGATATGGATATATAATTTTCAACTAAAATTTTTTAGAAAACACAAAAAGTTAAAAACCCAAATCAAAATCTAAAGCAACCCAAACCAAGAGAAATTTGAGACGGACAATAATGTTCTTGCGAAGCGAACATGCCTGTTAGATTAGATAGACAGAAGTTTTAGAAAACATCCTGTGTCGTGGCGCTTACATGTTTCTTACCCCCTCTCCGGTCTGTTTCTCTCCGAAAAACCGTTTTTTAATGAATGCATGTGTATGTGAATGCAACTGTTGCTTTTTCTGAAATTCTTGTTGTCCATGATAACACAACACACAAGATGGTGACCACCTGTTCGGAAAAAATATACCCGCTAAAAACATAAAATGTAGAATATAAAATATTTATAGTTTTACAAATAAAAAATAGACAAACTTTGAGTACATTGCAAATAACCTACTAAGCATTCACAATTTGCTTTTCAGTTTATTTTTAATTAATAAAAAAAACAAAAACATAAATTCAACCAAACAAAAAATAACCAAACAAAATAAATGGAAATATTACTTTTTAAAAAGTAAGTTTGGCCTAAAAACAACCACAGCAAAACTATTCTAAAATTTTATTTCAATGTTTGAGATCTGATAGAATTTATAAACGAAAGCCGACAGTAGAACTTGATTTGCCAGTTTTCATACCAACCGAAGTCCGACTTGTCATCATTCTGGCAACCTAGGATTGAATAGAACAATTAAACTTTTATTTGTCGGAATCATGTTTGGTTTGGCTCGATCCAAGGGGTTCACTCTCTCAGATTAGGAAGGCTCTATATGTGTGGATAGTGAGTGCGCCTCTGACATCACTTGAATCATGCATCTGTGTCATTTAAGCACAGCTTTCGAGAGTGTCTTGAACCAGTCACCCAGATGTATACGTTTCGATAAAAAATAAGTGGGTGGGATTCATTTTGCTTCACAAGAGGGCAGTTCTTTTCAAAGTTTGCTTTTTCTAAAACTGTTTTCTTTTTATTGCTCTAACAGAAATTCTTTACCCCCTCCCTCCAATTCACTATGCGTCCACAATGAAATTAGTTCCAGTGATTAGTCTTGTTTAGGCCCACTGTTTTCACGTCAACAAAACGCCTCTCCTTCAGCAATTACTTGACCTGACCTTTAAATGTTCGTTTCCGTCCATATATATATATATATATATATATATATATATATATATATATATAACACGAACAATAACGCTTTGTATGCCGAGGAATCGCCAGGAAGTTGCATGAGCAGACGAAATAAAGAAAACATTACTTTTTTCTTAGTTCATGATTTTGTTTAAAGCCTGAAAATAATAGAAAAAACATTAAAAAACTAGAAAAATGTTACCCGTTTAGTCACCTACTGAGCTCGGGTTAAAGCGTTTGAACCAGGAAAAAGTGAGTTTGCAAACCCAGCTAAATATAGACTAGAATATAAAACAAAATCTAAAATTAGCTTCCTGATCGCTATATTTTGCCCCCTCCCGTCTTCTTCAGTTAAGGTTAAATCATGTGTTATTTCCTTTTGTTTATCACGAATTGCTGTAATCCTTTTATTCTTTTTCCTTTCTTTATTATCTTCGATTGTTAAAAGAGAGGGGGTTGAAGGACTAGAAAGTGATGGAACATTAAAAGGAGAGATGGGTCATATTGTCAGTTAATTACAAATTTGACGAAGAAATTGTCAGTTAATTACTAATTTGACGAAGAAAATGTCAGTTAATTACAAATTTGACAAAGAAAATGTCAGTTAATTACTAATTTGAAGAAGAAAATGTAAATTTTCTTAAAGATAATTTAATCCTGAACCTGAAAATATTTAACGTGTATTATTTAAATTGAATCAAAAAAATACCTTGGATTTATTTTATGTAATGTACATTCTGTTGCACTTTAAAAAAAATCCTTGAAAAATTTTATATCTATATCATTAATTGCTGGATGAAAGATAATGTTTTTTAAATTGCAACAAAATGTACATTACATAAAATAAATCCAAGGTAATTTTTTGATTCAATTAAATTAAATTTTTATACCTTACTTTGTAAAATTTATAAAAGTGCACTTTGAAGATAAATAAATTTCAAATTGAATCTTGTATCTTTATTTTTAAAGCCTATAGTAAAAACATGCCTTGGATGAAATGCTTTTCTAATTTGTATCTTATCTTTTTAAGATTATATTTTAAAACTCTCCTTCTCTATTTGTATTTCTCCTCACACCATAACTCATTTTTGCAACCCCCTCTTTGTATTATTACAGGTCTGAATATTCTCTCTGTTTCAGTTTGTATTTCTCCTCACAGCACAACTCATTTTTTGCAACCCCCTCTTTGTAATATAGGTCTGAATAATGAGAAAATCTGATTTTTTTTTTTTAACAAAAACTTTGAAATAACTTTTTTAAATTAAATTTTTTAAAACTTCTTTCAGAATAGAAAATCTTTAACATTTAATAAGGAACATATTTCATATAGGTTTCATTAACAAATATTGGGTACATAACAAGAAAAATAGAGATAAAAATTTCAAAAGGACTGTATAACTGGTTACGGTCAATAGTAGTTCTCACCACCGAAAGTCTTTGTTATTGTTATTCTATTATTATTATTTAAAACATTTTGTGTCATGCTCTTTCACACAAGGACTAATAACACAGATTTATATTTTTTACGTTGAACGATTGAGTCGAGCAAATGTGCGGGAAAATTATAAGAAATTAACTAATATTGAATTCAGAGTTTAAAAACGGATTGGCTGAAGAATTACAGTAATATTTGCGCCCCCCCCCCCTCAAAAAAAAAAAAACCCAACAAAAACGTATAAGCATCGTATAAATAAAATTAATAAATAAATATATATATGAACGTGTGATAATAAATATTAATACACGGGAGAACACATACAAAACAGCGTTTAGATGATATTTGGTCACAATTTTCGATTCATAAATTTATGTATATTTTAAAAAACTTGTTAGCTTTGTTTTCACTGATTGTATTCTCATTTTTAAAATTGATTATTGACAATTTTTAATCTGCATATTTGTGCAATAGATACAGAATTTTTAGTCAGGGTCGATGTGTGCCATACACAGAGAAGGCGATAGAGAATAGTACTGAGAGATAACTGAGAGATGAGCGGTTATTGCCAGGCATTATTTCTTCTTTTCTTCGGTTAATTTAATTTTACCATTATTTTACCACTAATCACTACAAGATCCATTCGATGTGATGACAGCAAAGCGCATATACAACAGAAAATGTTGATGCTACGAAATGAAGGGTTAGGGTTGTAATTATGTTTGTCTGTCTCATAATGACTTATTGTTGTAGACACATGCTAGGGGTCACAAATGAAAGAAACCACAAGTACTGTAAAGTATATAAAATATAATATGTATTTATCATAAAGAATACAGGATCCACTAAAGTGGTATAAAAGGAACCTGTTCGTAGCATGCGGTTAAACATGGTATGAATATCTCCATTTAGTCTCTGAAACTGGTTGATTACACTTAGTTCTCAAATAAGGGTGATTTGTACCCCACAACAACCCCCTCCCGAGCTTTTCATTCCCCTGAGATGATCGTATAGCTCTTTTTCTTGGGGTTGATCTCTATCGGGTCGGTCATTTTCCTTTTCCTGGAGGACCAGTGTTGTCAAGCTTGTGGTGTTACCAAGTCGAACGTGTCATATATCTGGTCCATTACTTCTTCTTGTTCAGCAGGAGGTTGTCTTTCGTCATCAGTTATACGTTTCTGAATTTGGTTTAAATGTGTCTTGTGCGTAAATCTTGGACCTTCGATAATGTACACCATCCACCGATCCTTTTCTGGACCTTTCCTTGTTCCCACATCGTACTATTATTTTTGTGTACCTGGAAAAATAGCTTTTCACCAGGTAAATACCTCTTTTTAGGAACTATAGTATTTGGCGGTTTCACCTTTTTTTGGTAAAAGTTTCTCGAAGACCGGCCTAATTTTCCTCGTGACATTAACTCTGCTGGTGACATCTTCGATAGAATCCTTTCATTTAGCACAATTCGGTAAACTTGTAAAAACTGTTGTAACGCCTTTTCTGAGGGCGTTCCTTTAGCCTTCTTCAGGGTTCTTTTCAGTGTGTCTACAAACCTCTCTGCCTGACCGTTCGATCGGGGATGATAGGTTATCGCCGTTATATGGTTAATCTGGAAATCCTCGCAGAAGCTTTTGAAATCTGCTGAAGTGAATTGTGTGTCATTGTCTGACACTAGACAATCAACCACACCAAACTTAACGAACAATTCATGAAGATTGTAAAATCCGTCGTTATACTTTTACATCTAAAATACCTCAGGCCATTTTGAAAAACTGTCTACCACCGCCGATTCATTTGATTGAACTTTTTGTTTCATTTCTTTGATGAAATTATCTTCTTCAGCCTCCCCTATTATATCTTCCAAAGTGACTGGTAGTTCCTTGATCATATTACATAGTATTTGTGCATAGTCCTTTTCACTTTGTAGTGACGCTATTACTGTGTCTTCCAGCGGTTCCCTTGATTTCGAGATTAATCGTGACAATCCGTCTGTGTGACTTAACTTTGCCGATGTAAGAAATTCCATACTGAAATCGTAATTCAGTAGAATGGTCCCCATCTTTGCAGTCTGTTGGCTGTGTAAGTTGGCAGACCTTTTTTTAGAGCCAGAGATGGTTATAAGTGGCTTATGGTCAGTTTGCAATATAAACTTTCAATTTTTGAGTAATTCTTCTCGGCAGGAAGTAAAGTTCTTGACGCATGGGCAATTGGCTTAGTGGACCCATCAGACATCTTGTGTAGAATGCACGCCCGGATCTCATAAGAACTTGCGTCAGTTGCGACAATAATCTTTTGTTTTGGATTGAAATGTAAGGGATAAATCTGACCTTAATACCTCTTTTAATTTGTTAAATGCCGCCTGGCACTCAGGCGTCCAGTCCCATTTGTTGTCATTTCTAATAGTACATTCAATGGTGTACGCAATTCATGCATGTTCTTAATGAACGTTTGATAATAGTTCGCGAGCCCTAACAAACTCTGCAATGAGGTTCTTGCATGTGTTTTATAGCTGTGGACCTGTTTGGATCGGGTTTCCTCCCATCCTTATCTATGATATAATCCAGGTATTTAATTCGTTCAAAAAAAAAATCGCATTTTACTTCCTTCAATGTGAAGCCATATTCTTTTATTATTTTATTATTATCTATTATTATTTATTCTGTCAAACACTTGAAATACGTGATTTCTATGTTGTTCAAAATTTTCACTACGCATAAGAATATCATCCAGATAGTCTATTGCGAACTCCAAACTGCTTAGCAAAGTATCAATTACCTGTTGGAAAATTGCAGGTGCTACTTTTATACCAACTGCTTATCTATTGAATTTATAAAGTCCTTTGTGCGTTGAGATACACAAATGTTTCGAGCTATCTTCCTCTACTGGTATTTGTAGGTACGCCTCGCTTAAGTCTATTTGGAAAAATATTTTCCGCCATTTAACTTAGCGAATATTTCATCTGGGTTTGATAGCGGGTAGTGATAGTCCTTGAGCGCCTCATTCAATCTGGTCGAAATGTCTGCACATACCCTAAGCTCTTTAGATTTTTTTTCACGTATACAGTGGGGGCTGGCCAGTCACTATAGTTAATAGGGATTAAAATTCCAGTGTTAACTAGTCTTTCCAATTCTTTTTCAATTTTTTCCCTCGAAGCGAACGGTACGCTCCATGGCTTTTTGAATATTGGTTTTACTTCGTCCAGCAATTCGAATCTCACCTTCATTTTTGTGCAGCATCCAAGCTTTTCGGACAAAACACTTGGGAAAGATTTTTTGAGATCCTTTTTGAGTTTGTCGGCTTTGGCTGTTAGGTTTTCGACTTTATGACAAAAATCACACCTTTGTGAGTCCCATAATTCAGTTTCCTGAATCCAATCAGTCCCGAATAAGTTCATTGCGTTCCTTAGAACAAAAACTTTTAGCTTTTTTGTCATTCTTTTTAGTGACACATTTATAACTACCTCACCCTCAAAAATTATTTTTTCACCAGTTACTGATCTTGCGACTTTATTCATCTTTGTCATCGTGGGCTTTCCTATTCTCTTCCACGTGTAAAAATCTATAATTGATAACTCTTACCCTGAATCGAGCAGCAGTTTTACTTCTTTATTTCTGATTCTCACCATAACATATTTCTTATGTTCTGTTGGTGAAAGGTCCACTTTTGCAGTCTTCACCTAGCTCTTTTTTTGCTACTTTTGCTCTGCAATATGAGGCCTTGTGCCCTGCTCGCTTGCATAGGTCACATGTTATTTTCCTTTGGTACTGAGATGCATTGTATCCATGAGGTCCTCCACATTTTCTACAAGAGGTTCTAAGATTTTGTCTATCCTGATAATTTTGTGAAGGGTTCTTTTTGCCTCTTCATTGGGAATTACTGGCGGGTTGGTGTTGTTTATTTTTGAAGCATATTTTTTTAATGTGAGTGATAACTACTTCCTTTATGTTTCGGGAATCTTGCTTCATTGCCACAAACTGCTGACAAGCGTCAAATCAGGTTCTAATTCCAATTTATTTAGAGCACGACGTCTTATATCGGCGTCTTTTGTGGCTATGTATGAATATTAAGCATTTGGAATTGTCCACCGTTAATGATGACAATTTGAAATCGTCACAGTGCTTATTAACTATAAACGCAAAAGTCATATAGTCCTGACTCTCCTTACATGTAAGATACATGAATTTCCATCTTTTATGAAAAAGGCTTCTTTTTGGACAGTATAACTGTAGAGTCGAAGAAAATGAAGGGAGGAAGCGCCCACGTGTCTGCGCGTCATGCCTTACCTTGGAACGCTCCTACGGTGTGCATACGTGCATGGCCGAAACATGAAAGAAATTCCAAAATGGCGCTGTCCTCATCTTGTAGATTGTGCGATCATCACTGGGCCCCACGTGACCGTTCTTTGGCTGCTAATTGGCCGAGGACGAACGCCGGAAGGATAAAGGGAGTGTGTTTGGAACATGGGGGCGTCTTTTCTAGGATCGACGTCAGTGTGATCGTATCGGTGAACTGCTGCAGCTTTGAGAGTACTTTAGTGTGTGTGTGATTTTTTGGGACTTGCTCGTCTGCTGACTTTACAGGACTTTCTTTTCTGCTGATTCTACAGGACCTGCCCTTCTGCAGAACTTGGAACAAAACTTCAAGCCTTTTCTTTCTTTTCACACGTAGTCGCCTAAAAAGGTAGAATCCGACTTACTTGTGAAACGGCTTTAAGCTATTTCGGCGAAATGGGGGAAAAAATTGACCTCAAATTAATACCGGAGTTCGATGGATTAACCCCGGTACTTGACTGGGTGGAAAAGTTGGAGTTACATTGTGTTTTGTCTGGCGTAAAGAACTTCGAACGTGTTGTCCCTCTGCGCTTGTCCAGCGGCGCCTTTGCCGTGTATCAACAGCTCAGCCATGAGGGCAAACAGGACTACGAGACAATTAAGGCGGCGCTGGTCAAGGCGTTTGCAATTGACCCCGCCACTGCTTGGGAGCAACTTGAGGCAAGGACCCTACGTCCGGGCGAAATGGTCGATGTATACTTGGCAGACCTGACCAAGTTAACGGTTTTGTTTGGTGGACTGCTCGAGCGGGCTTTAGCATGCAAATTCCTAGCAGGACTCCCGACAGAAGCAAAGCGACTATTACGAGCCAGCTCAAGTGCGGATTCGTTGCCCCTTAATGACCAAGTGGATCAGGCCAGGACTGTAATGAAGAATTATTCCGAGATGAGGGAACCGGTAATTGCAGCTGCCCGGTCCACGCCGAATGATAAGAAACCGTATCAGGGACCCGGTCCACGTGGCGGAATCATATGCTACAAATGCAATGGACAGGGTCATATTGCAAGGAACTGCCGGCAGCAACCAACGGCCGTTCGCTGCTACCGGTGTAAGGAAGCCGGCCATATAGCTCAAGACTGTCCGGGAAACGGAACCGGGGACAAGGTGTCAGCGTCAACCTCTTCCCCACGCAGAAATTAAATGAGACGCTGCCTATCGTTTCGATATATGTCAACGAAACACTGCGCTCAGCACTCCTCGACTCCGGGTGCTCCCGCACTATCATATGTGCAGATCTCTGCCACACTTGGAGAAAGAAGAATGTCCGAGTGACTACCATCAGTGAAGAGACGCGCACATGTTGCGGGGTGGGCAGCGTAAACATTCGGACGAAAAATGGAATCTCCGCTAACCTAGAGGCGCTGGTGGTACCAGAAAACCCCCTGAGTTTTGACCTGCTCCTAGGATATGATGCCATCAGAGCTCTTGGTGGCGTCTACATAACGGCGACGGGGGCGGTACATTTTCAGGAGAAAGCCCCAGTGTGTGCTGCACTAAAGATTGACCAACCAGACTTCAGCGTCGAATTTGACGAGCAAAAGAGGGCCTGGACTGCCTCATGGAAGTGGTTGGAAGACCGAGAACCGGCCAAACTGCAAAATGGCATAAGAATACCATGTGCCTGACCACATGAGGTCCGCGTACGAAGAAGAACTTCGCAGATGGATCGAGGATGGCTGGTTGATTCCCTACCCCTACAAAAAACTTGGACCCCCCAAGGGTCTGATCCCATTAATGGCAGTTGCTCAACAGAACAAAGCAAAAGTCAGGCTGGTGATGGATTATCGAGAACTGACCTCATATGTTGATGCGTTCACAGGCGATGCCGACGTGTGTGCTAGCAAACTGCAAGAATGGCGCCAGCTGGGTTCTAATGTGTCCCTGTTGGACCTTAGAAGGGCATATCTGCAAGTCCGGGTTAGCGAGACACTGTGGCCGTTTCAGACGGTAGTGTTTTCCGGTAGGAGGTATTGCCTCACGCGACTGGGCTTTGGGCTGAACGTTGCACCCCAAATCATGAAGACGATCGTCAATGCTGTATTGTCACAGGATAAGACCGTAAAAGAGTGAACATCAGCATACCTTGACGACATATACGTGAATGAAGACGTTGTGCCATCATCACGTGTGAGGGCTAAGCTTGCCGAACTTGGACTGATTTGTAAGAATCCAGAATGCTTGGAGGATGGCGCTCGTGTTTTGGGGTTGAGCGTTCAACAGGAGCGAGGGACCTTGAGGTGGGGGCGCGGAACTGCAGTCTCCGAAGTGCCCCATATCTTCACGAGGCGGGCCATATTTTCCCTGTGTGGAAAACTGGTAGGACACTTGCCAGTATGTGGATGGACCCGGGTCGCAACAGCCAGCATGAAGAGGAGGGCGAGTGCAGTTACCAAAGGCTGGGATGACGAGACGGGAGACAATCTGTTGCTTCGCATGGTAAAAGAAACCATCACAAGAGTCAAGCAGGAGGACCCCGCTAAAGGAGATTGGTGCGTCCAGGGAGACAGACTAAATGTGTGGGTGGATGCGAGCTCCCTCGCGATCGGGGCACTATTGGAGATGAACGGGTCTGTGATTGAGGATGCCTACTGGTTGCGACCACTGGATGATGCCGCTCACATCAACCTAGCGGAGTTGGATGCGGCGATAAAGGGAGTAAATATGGCACTCCAGTGGAAGGTTAAAGAATTGTGCTTACACACAGATTCGCTGTGCGTGTACCACTAGATAGTTGACACACTAACAGGCAAAGCGAGAGTGCGCACCAAGGCGGCTACCGAAATGCTAATCAGACGAAGGTTGGAGACACTAAGGAAGTTGGTGGAAGAGTACAACCTATCGGTGAACGCGGTGCTTGTCACTTCTACCCGCAATCTTGCAGATAAACTCACCCATGTGCCCCAGAGGTGGTTTGACGCAATGAAGAAGCCGAACCAGGATCGTTATGTGCTGCCTCTATTGAGGAGACGGATGAAATCAAGAGGGTACACCACGACACTGGACACCCTGGAGTGAGGCGGACATATTATTTCGCACACTTAACCAACCCGTCAGTGTCCAAAAACAGAGTAGAATCAGTGGTCAAGGAATGCCAAATATGCCAGTCAATCGACCCGGCTCCCACCAAATGGCAAAAAGGTCTGCTGGAAGTCGACGGGACTTGGAGCCGGCTGGACATGGACATAACCCACTATGGTGGTCAGCACTTCCTCACACTAATCGATTGCCATCCGACGAGGTTTGCGATCTGGCGACTGTTAACAAGACAGGACTCGGCTAGTGTCATCCGCCAATTAGAGTCTATATTTTACGAGCGGGGGCTACCCGAAGAGATTCTCACGGACAACGACACAGCCTTTTGCAGCGGGGAATTCAGGCGTTTCATGGACGAGTGGGGGACTCGGCTTAGACACAGGTGTGCGTATGTACCGAGTGGCAACAGTATAGCAGAGCGGTGCCACCGAAGTGTGAAATGGATAGCAGCAAGGAAGCAATGCACGATTGTGGAGGCGGTATATAGGTACAATACAACGCCAAATGATGACGCGACTGCTGAAAGTGCACCTGCTAATGCGATATATCGCTATCGAGTGCGTGTTAAGGGCATTGACGCCTGTCCGCCTAATCAGAAGAAGACGCAAGGACGGTACAAGTCAGGGGACACCGTCTGGGTAAGGCCTCCCAATAACCGATGCACGACCAGGTTCAGACAGGGACGGATCACCGGCATAATCAGTGAGCAGGCTGTGTTGGTTGATGGTGTCCCACGCCATGTAAGGGATGTCCGGCCCGCCCTTGATATAAACCAAATGATGAACAGTGAAAGTAATGAATCATCCAGTGATGAAATGTGGATCCGGCCTATGGATGAGAACCTCAGCACGGATGGTGATAGCTCCAGCACCACTTCTGAGAGCTCGGATGAAGATGAAGATGAAGCGCAGCCGGATGGTAGGACTGTGGACACTGACCCAGGTAGTTTGGAGGAAGATGAAGTGCAGCCGGATGGTAGGACTGTGGGCACTGACCCGGGTGGCACTGGTGGAGATGAAGAAGCCCAGCTAATCCCCCTCCGTAGGAGCGCCCGCATCAAACGACTGCGGCCGCAATGCCGCATTGTGATCTTGAGACCGGGGGGGGGGTGTAGAGTCGAAGAAAATGAAGGGAGGAAGCGCCCACGTGTCTGCGCGTCATGCCTTACCTTGGAACGCTCCTACGGTGTGCGTACGTGCATGGCCGAAACATGAAAGAAATTCCAAAATGGCGCTGTCCTCATCTTGTAGATTGTGCGATCATCACTGGGCCCCACGTGACCGTTCTTTGGCTGCTGATTGGCCGAGGACGAACGCCGGAAGGATAAAGGGAGTGTGTTTGGAACATGGGGGCGTCTTTTCTAGGATCGACGTCAGTGTGATCGTTTCGGTGAACTGCTGCAGCTTTAAGAGTACTTTAGTGTGTGTGTGATTTTTTGGGACTTGCTCGTCTGCTGACTTTACAGGACTTTCTTTTCTGCTGATTCTACAGGACCTGCCCCTCTGCAGAACTTGGAACAAAACTTCAAGCCTTTTCTTTCTTTTCACACGTAGTCGCCTAAAAAGGTAGAATCCGACTTACTTGTGAAACGGCTTTAATAACTCCATTAACAGTTTGACTGCCTCGTCAAACGACAATTCGTTTGTTTTTCCTGGTAAAATATAGTCCACGAATTTATTATGTTCAGATGTACCTAACTTCCGTAGCAATAAACGAACCTTCTTTTGATCCGTCCATGCACTGCAATCAATCTTAAAAAGGTCTCCAAATCTTCTGAAAGATGCCTCAAACGTTAGGTCTTCCTCAGGAGCATCGTGAAATGTATCAATAGCTGACCAGATCGCATTTTGGGAAAAAGCCATGCTCGGTTCTTCTCCGCTGTCCTTATTCACTAAAACTGGAGTTATCAAATCCATTTTTTTTATCTGACTGGTTTTGTTGCTCTAAATGTAATTTTTTCAATTCCAATATTTGTTCATTCATTTCTTACCTTTCTCTTTCCTGTTTTTCCTCAAAGAATTTAAAAAAAAATCTTACTGCTTTTCCAGTATTTGTTTGTTCATGTCTTTCTTTTCTCTTCCCTGTTTTTCTTCAAGATATTTTATTAAATTTAACTGTTTGTCTTCGTTTTGTTTTTGTATTGCCAATTGTTTCTCTTCGTTTTGTTTTTGTATTGCCAATTGTTTCTATTCGTTTTGTTTTTGTATTGCCAATTGTTTCTCTTCGTTTTGTTTTTGTATTGCCAATTGTTTCTATTCGTTTTGTTTCTGTATTGCCAATTGTTTCTATTCGTTTTGTTTTTGTATTGCCAATTGTTTCTCTTCGTTTTGTTTTTGTATTGCCAATTGTTTCTATTCGTTTTGTTTCTGTATTGCCAATTGTTTCTCTTCGTTTTGTTTTTGTATTGCCAATTGTTTCTATTCGTTTTGTTTTTGTATTGCCAATTGTTTCTCTTCGTTTTGTTTTTGTATTGCCAATTGTTTCTATTCGTTTTGTTTTTGTATTGCCAATTGTTTCTCTTCGTTTTGTTTTTGTATTGCCAATTGTTTCTATTCGTTTTGTTTCTGTATTGCCAATTGTTTCTCTTCGTTTTGTTTTTGTATTGCCAATTGTTTCTATTCGTTTTGTTTTTGTATTGCCAATTGTTTCTATTCGTTTTGTTTTTGTATTGCCAATTGTTTCTATTCGTTTTGTTTTTGTATTGCCAATTGTTTCTATTCGTTTTGTTTCTGTATTACCAATTGTTTCTCTTCGTTTTGTTTTTGTATTGCCAATTGTTTCTATTCGTTTTGTTTTTGTATTGCCAATTGTTTCTCTTCGTTTTGTTTTTGTATTGCCAATTGTTTCTATTCGTTTTGTTTCTGTATTGCCAATTGTTTCTATTCGTTTTGTTTTTGTATTGCCAATTGTTTCTCTTCGTTTTGTTTCTGTATTGCCAATTGTTTCTCTTCGTTTTGTTTTTGTATTGCAAATTGTTTCTATTCGTTTTGTTTCTGTATTGCCAATTGTTTCTATTCGTTTTGTTTTTGTATTGCCAATTGTTTCTATTCGTTTTGTTTCTGTATTACCAATTGTTTCTATTCGTTTTGTTTTTGTATTGCCAATTGTTTCTATTCGTTTTGTTTTTGTATTGCCAATTGTTTCTCTTCGTTTTGTTTTTGTATTGCCAATTGTTTCTATTCGTTTTGTTTCTGTATTGCCAATTGTTTCTATTCGTTTTGTTTTTGTATTGCCAATTGTTTCTCTTCGTTTTGTTTTTGTATTGCCAATTGTTTCTATTCGTTTTGTTTCTGTATTGCCAATTGTTTCTATTCGTTTTGTTTTTGTATTGCCAATTGTTTCTCTTCGTTTTGTTTTTGTATTGCCAATTGTTTCTATTCGTTTTGTTTCTGTATTGCCAATTGTTTCTATTCGTTTTGTTTTTGTATTGCCAATTGTTTCTATTCGTTTTGTTTTTGTATTGCCAATTGTTTCTATTCGTTTTGTTTTTGTATTGCCAATTGTTTCTCTTCGTTTTGTTTTTGTATTGCCAATTGTTTCTATTCGTTTTGTTTCTGTATTGCCAATTGTTCCTATTCGTTTTGTTTTTGTATTGCCAATTGTTTCTCTTCGTTTTGTTTTTGTATTGCCAATTGTTTCTATTCGTTTTGTTTTTGTATTGCCAATTGTTTCTATTCGTTTTGTTTTTGTATTGCCAATTGTTTCTCTTCGTTTTGTTTTTGTATTGCCAATTGTTTCTATTCGTTTTGTTTCTGTATTGCCAATTGTTTCTATTCGTTTTGTTTTTGTATTGCCAATTGTTTCTCTTCGTTTTGTTTTTGATTGCCAATTGTTTCTATTCGTTTTGTTTCTGTATTGCCAATTGTTTCTATTCGTTTTATTTTTGTATTGCCAATTGTTTCTCTTCGTTTTGTTTTTGTATTGCCAATTGTTTCTATTCGTTTTGTTTCTGTATTGCCAATTGTTTCTCTTCGTTTTGTTTTTGTATTGCCAATTGTTTCTCTTCGTTTTGTTTTTGTATTGCCAATTGTTTCTATTCGTTTTGTTTCTGTATTGCCAATTGTTTCTATTCGTTTTGTTTTTGTATTGCCAATTGTTTCTCTTCGTTTTGTTTTTGTATTGCCAATTGTTTCTATTCGTTTTGTTTCTGTATTGCCAATTGTTTCTATTCGTTTTGTTTTTGTATTGCCAATTGTTTCTCTTCGTTTTGTTTTTGTATTGCCAATTGTTTCTATTCGTTTTGTTTCTGTATTGCCAATTGTTTCTATTCGTTTTGTTTTTGTATTGCCAATTGTTTCTATTCGTTTTGTTTTTGTATTGCCAACTGTTTCTCTTCGTTTTGTTTCTGTATTGCCAATTGTTTCTATTCGTTTTGTTTTTGTATTGCCAATTGTTTCTATTCGTTTTGTTTTTGTATTGCCAACTGTTTCTCTTCGTTTTGTTTCTGTATTGCCAATTATTTCTATTCGTTTTGTTTTTGTATTGCCAATTGTTTCTATTCGTTTTGTTTTTGTATTGCCAATTGTTTCTATTCGTTTTGTTTTTGTATTGCCAATTGTTTCTCTTCGTTTTGTTTTTGTATTGCCAATTGTTTCTCTTCGTTTTGTTTCTGTATTGCCAATTGTTTCTCTTCGTTTTGTTTTCGTATTGCCAATTGTTTCTCTTCGTTTTGTTTTTGTATTGCCAATTGTTTCTATTCGTTTTGTTTTTGTATTACCAATTGTTTCTATTCGTTTTGTTTTTGTATTGCCAATTGTTTCTATTCGTTTTGTTTTTGTATTGCCAATTGTTTCTATTCGTTTTGTTTTTGTATTGCCAATTGTTTCTATTCGTTTTGTTTTTGTATTGCCAATTGTTTCTATTCGTTTTGTTTTTGTATTGCCAATTGTTTCTATTCGTTTTGTTTTTGTATTGCCAATTGTTTCTCTTCGTTTTGTTTCTCTTCATTTTGTTTCTGTATTGCCAATTGCTTCTCTTCGTTTTGTTTCTGTATTGCCAATGGTTTCTCTTCGTTTTGTTTCTGTATTGCCAATTGTTTCTCTTCGTTTTTTTTCTGTATTGCCAATTGTTTCTCTTCGTTTTGTTTCTGTATTGCCAATTGTTTCTCTTCGTTTTGTTTCTGTATTGCCAATTGTTTCTCTTCGTTTTGTTTCTGTATTGCCAATTGTTTCTATTCGTTTTGTTTCTGTATTGCCAATTGTTTCTATTCGTTTTGTTTTTGTATTGCCAATTGTTTCTATTCGTTTTGTTTTTGTATTGCCAATTGTTTCTATTCGTTTTGTTTTTGTATTGCCAATTGTTTCTCTTCGTTTTGTTTTTGTATTGCCAATTGTTTCTCTTTGTTTTGTTTCTGTATTGCCAATTGTTTCTCTTCGTTTTGTTTTTGTATTGCCAATTTTTTCTATTCGTTTTGTTTTTGTATTACCAATTGTTTCTATTCGTTTTGTTTTTGTATTGCCAATTGTTTCTATTCGTTTTGTTTTTGTATTGCCAATTGTTTCTATTCGTTTTGTTTTTGTATTGCCAATTGTTTCTATTCGTTTTGTTTTTGTATTGCCAATTGTTTCTATTCGTTTTGTTTTTGTATTGCCAATTGTTTCTATTCGTTTTGTTTTTGTATTGCCAATTGTTTCTCTTCGTTTTGTTTCTGTATTGCCAATTGTTTCTCTTCATTTTGTTTCTGTATTGCCAATTGCTTCTCTTCGTTTTGTTTCTGTATTGCCAATGGTTTCTCTTCGTTTTGTTTCTGTATTGCCAATTGTTTCTCTTCGTTTTGTTTCTGTATTGCCAATTGTTTCTCTTCGTTTTGTTTCTGTATTGCCAATTGTTTCTCTTCGTTTTGTTTCTGTATTGCCAATTGTTTCTATTCGTTTTGTTTCTGTATTGCCAATTGCTCTTCTCTGAACCCTTTGAAGCTCTAATTGTTGACTTTGTTGGAATTTCACCATTTCCAAAATTTGTTTGGCAAAATCGTCCATTTTGATTTTTTTAACAGTATGAAATTACTTTAATATGACAAAACGAGTTTTTTCAGTAACAAGCTAATTCGTTGATGACTTTTCCTATAGTACCAAATCTATAGAAAAAAACCTTTACAAAATTCGTACCTGGTTATTTAACGAATTTTTCTTTCATATATTTCTTTTTTCGTGTGGCAATTTTTCTGAGAAAATAATTTGGCGTTTGCATTTATACAGAAAGCAGTAGATTTCGTTTGTCATTTTTCAATTTTCGTAACGTGTAGGTATTGGGTTCAATTTCCTGTTGATCCTACACCTTTTTTTCTCCTTTTTCCTTCAGAAGAAAAAGTTACTTATCTTTGAAAGTTTATGTCGTTAATACTTTATTTGCTGTGGTTAGCGAAATCATTTTTTTTTCTTCTTCGACGTGCAGTCCCGTCGACCAGTGAGAAGTTTATTTTAATCAGATTAACATCCGAGGCCTTTTTTTATGTGAATATTCGCTTTAGCCAATAAAATAAAATATATCATTTACTTTTGCAGGAGAATTTTTTTTTCATTTTCCAACGCTAATGCCTTTTTACCATAAGACGTATTAGCAAGACATGCTTTTTAGGACGACAAAGTTTTTTTGGTCTCGTTAATTCAGTAGTTATAATTCTCCACGCAATTTGTCTCATGAATTCTGTTTCAGCTCGTAGTTTACATTTTAGTAGCTTTTTTTAAACAGCAAGATAAGGCTTTTTGATGACATATTTGTAAAATTCTTTTTTCAGTAAGAATTGTTGTCCTTTTACGAAGTGTTCTTTATCCCGTGTCTGTTGATTTTTATGCTTGAATGTTGGTTTTTCCCAACGTAGACAAGTAGTTTTTCCCGTTCGTCACCGAACTTTTGAAAAAATAAATAGTCTTGAAGTTTCGAATTTCCTCCGAGTGTAGGAAAAAATTATTTCGAATATCCGCGTGTGTTCTTTTTTTTCTTGAATCCTTTTGGTCGTCAAATGCTGTCTTCCAATGGCTGTTTTTTTTTTGTTTTTTTTTTAGAGTGAATTCGTTTCCCGAATGTTCGTCATCCAGTTGTTGTTAGCAATTATTGTAGATTGATCTGGGAATTTCGAGAATCGTCCTCATCACCAGTTGTTGTTGACCCGTGCTAGCGGTTACAAATGAAATAAACCACAAGTAGTGTAAAGTGTATAAAATATAATATGTATTTATTATAAAGAATACAGGTACTACTAAAGTGCTATGAGAGGAACGTGTTCGTAGCATGAATTAAATGATCCTAATTATGATATAACAAAATTATTAATTTTTATGTAAATTATAAAATTATTAATTCCATCTACTAACTAACTAACTAATGAATTAATTTTATTCAAACAATTTTCACTACATAAATATATGCAAATAATAGGGGGAAATAAGTTCAATTCAGCGACTGACACCCTTTCTAACTCAACAATAAACAACAACATATGCAAATAATAAATAAAATATTTATCAATATTTAAATTTTATTTTTAGCTGCAATATTTTAAGTCTAAAAAATTCTTATTTTTTACTTTACTAGAATATCTTGTTCTTTACTTTTCCAGGTTGAATTTCTTTTCCTTTACTTTTCCAGGTTTAATAAAATCTTAAGAATATTACTTTTCATGTGCGCATTTTTCCATATAATCCATGAGTTTTCCAGGCATTGCTATTGTATTAATATATAAATTTATAATATTTATTTATGATTGTCAAACAAAATTACAATGAAAAACATATTTCTCTTTCATTCCCTGAACGAATGAGATAAATGAATAATAAAATAAAAATTCAACAATCTTTAAACTATTTTCAGTATTTCCTAGTAAGTTTAAATAAAGTTGTGTTATTTTTTCTTTCACTTCTTCTAATAAAATAGAATAAAAACTAAACCTTTTATTTTATCCAAGTTTCATTGTCATCGACATTTAAAGTGACGTCTGCTTTTATCCTTTTTTTAAATTTACCTTTAAAAATCTTAAAACTATTTTTAGTATTTCCGAGTCAGTTTAAATAAAGTTGTTGTTTTTTCTTTCATTTCTTCTACTAAAATTAAATAAAAACTAAACCTTTTATTTTATCCATTTTTTTCTGGCTTCTTCTGATTGTCTCTGCCACTCTCACTAGTATTTTCTTCTTTTTAGTCTTTTAAGTTCACATGTATTATTCGACTTATTTACTTCCGAAACTAGGCAAGCAGGTTCACTGTTGCTGATGATAATATGGACAAGACACGCTCTCTGCAGCAGCAGCTCTAAGAGTAGTAGTTATAATAATAACTTGGAACCGGCGAATTATTAGCATATTAATAGTTCGATTTTCATCGGTTTTTAATTAAAAAAAAACCATTACACGGGATTGAACCTAAAATCTTTCCATTAATCCCGGCTCTATACCCGTTACGGTAACATATAACATTTTCAATTTAATTTCGAATCACAGTAGTTGTTATGGAATGACTACATTTTTCATCAAATGTGATAACGAAAAATTTGAGTTCATTCAAAGAATATGTATATAATAGAATTCACTAATATTTTTAATCGATAAATTCACCAATTTTTGCTATAAAACCATAAGGAGAGTTAAAAAAAAATTAGTTATTAAAAAAAGTTCGGTTTTTTAATTATAAAAAAAAAAAAACGATACACGGGATTGAACCTAAAATCTTTCCACCAACCCCCAGTACTCTAACCGTTACGCTAACATGTCATATTGGCAAAATCGCAGTAAAAAATATTTACATACAAAAAAAAGTTATGCAAAATAAAAAAAAAGCGTTAGTCACTTATGTATGTACTTACTCTCCTGTTTGTGAACCCACATATTTTGTTGTAACTTTTTTCTACTAAACCAATTTTCGAAATTTTTTTTTCAAAATGTAGCTAATGAGGTGTTCTATCCAACTATATAACCTGTTTGAAATTTGGTTGGGAACGCAATTAGTGGTGGGGGTTTGAATGTGTCTCAATTCATTCAATTTCGGACTTAAGCATATATTCAACCACTACCGTGGTTGAATGATATATATATATATATATATATATATATATGAGAGAGAGAGAGAGAGAGAGAGAGAGAGAGAGAGAGAGAGAGAGAGAGAGATCAAGTAAGCTTCAACGAAGCATTTATATTTCATCCATGAACTCATCAGATTAAATGTGTGGCTTTTCATTCTAGGATTGTTTTTATATTCAAAAAGGTTATATGCCAAAAAACAACCAATCCTTTATTTCATTACTCTATTTATACTACTTTTATTCGTTTCCTATTTTTATTTGTATGTTTAATGAGATTTATATCTTTCAGTTTCTTTCTATTTTATTCCTGGTAAATTGGAAAAAATTGAAAAGAATAACAGATAACGCTATTCTTTTTTTTTGGGGGGGGGGTTAATTAACTTTATTCAACAATTTACAGCAGGATGCATCTAGATGAGCCACAACTTCCCGCCTGATGCTCATGGTTATGGTAGATTTCCCCCCAAAACGTCTGATTGTTTTGAAGTCGTATACTCAAAAATGGTATAATCCATCTAGCTTCTCTGCCATATACGTTCCCCCAGTGCCACAGCTTCATGTACACGTCAGTTTAATTTATAACTTGACTTTCAATGGAAAATCCCATTTTCCTTGATATGAACCTTATCGAACTCCTCTTTAGAAAGAAATCTTAAAAAAGAATGAAAACCCACATCCAAATACAGAACGTTTAAGACAATATTTATGAATGAATCATCATGCATAAAAGGATCATTGCATTAAAAAACGCCATTTAAATGTGAAGCAATTAATAATGTCATTATAATATCTGTCAATTTAATTGGTTACGAAAGGCTTTTATTCTTGAAGCAACTAATCTGGTGAATTTTTAGCAGCATAACAAAGAGCTTCAGATTTTAATCACTTAATGTTAGAAGCTTCAGATTTTAATCACTTAATGTTAGAAGCTTCAGATTTTAATCACTTAATGTTAGAAGGAGCTCAAAAAAAATGTTCACATAAGTAATGTTAGCCTGGCACTCCATACCACAACAAAATCACAACCATGTTTCACTTTTGATTGCAATCTTTTGACGAGAAACTGTTCATGTCTCCATATCTTCACTCGATCATTGCAGAGAATATTACAAAATTCTAAAATGTTATAAATGTCTAAACCATTGCAAGAGTCAATCTTTCCTCGGTTTGATATTGGTTGGACAAACAAATGCTTTCTTTCTAGTTTGTAAAGATACTCGACAACTTTTCTGTGGTATCAACAGTTTTTTACTGTCTTGTTATGAGGAATATTCTCAACTTTCTTTAACAAGATGCAATATTCGATCAAGTTATGGCCGACTCTGCAATGTCCTTCTTTACCTCTCGATTCCATTTTGTAATCACCTATTAAAAGTAGAAAATGGAAATTGAACGTTCTTTTGACATTTAGTAACTTCTTTTTGTCTGTTACATGATGCAGTAATTATGCATGAAACCTGAAATAGCAGTTGAAACAAGTGATATTTATTTTCAGCATGAAATAAGAATTGAACGTATTACGTGATGGTGTCTATTTATTTGTGTCATGTTTCTATATTTAATACTCACGAACATGGTATGAATAGCGAATTAGTTAAACATATTAATAACTCTGATTCTCAATATTGATAAAATAAATACATTGATAATAGCTAAGGCCGACCCGAATGCTCCATATTTATTAGCTATTACATCAATATGTAGAGGAGATTGTCACTTCGTTCCCTGAATTGCTCCACTTACCCTTGATTCTCTTCAACTTCACTTTTTCTGATAATGTTGAGATTTTATCAAGGAGATATTAAGTATCACTTTTGATATGACTTAACCAAAGATTGAACCTCGACCTCCCAATCCATTAGCAATCACTATAATCATTATGCCAAACATACAGTATTTTAAATACTTGCAATAACCCTTATCCTTGAGTGGCTTCCGGGCCTTGATAAGTGGTGATCACTGTGTAAGAAAAAAAAAAAAGGTATGCTTAAATTTTAATTTTCTTTTTTATGAATAAAACATGTGACCAAAGTGACAAGTCACCAAAGTTAGGCCATGTGAAGTCTGATGCAGGAGTTTGTAATTAGTTGAAGACTGGTAGTTTGTTTAACGGTTCACAAGTCGGAATTGAACACGTGGATTCTTTAAATTTTGTTCATTAGAAAGAAACAAATGAACCTTAAATTCACAGAGCTTTCTTTAAAATCAGAATACAGACCCCCCCCTCAAATGATGCTCATGCAATAAAGATTTACAACACTTTCTGTAATTCTATTATATTTGGTTAAAAAAAGCTTTAATCTTTGCCTGATTTATGCCCACCAATTTTCAGTCATCAATGTCCAACAGTCTTTGTTTTATCACAATGATCAGTGATACATAAGGACATTTTGGTGGTTGTTTTTGCTGTAAGAGGCATAATCCTGAATAGATTTCACACTCCTCAAATCTTTATACCTCGTATTTTTTCTGTCAGGTCATCTCTGATACTGTGTCTATTAAACTTATCCCCAGATTATTCTTGAAGTGAAGGTCATCACAGTCCAAAGCATAGCCAAAAAACGAGAAGGTGTCAGAATTATTAGCAGTTTCGCATATCGTATTGAGGTGTGTTTACCTGTGCCATTCTTGGTTCATTTCACCAGTTTACCTAAAAAAAAAAGTTGGAGGTGAAATGCATTGACAAATTGACTAAATAATATTGCGAATTGAGACCACTTTATAAATAATATTGCGAATTGAGACCACTTTATAAATTAATCAAATTGCGATTCGTCTTCGTCTAAACATTCTGATGCAAACAAACAATTAATTGAAAGTTTTCAACGATTATATCTCCAGTCTTCTTTAGGCTTCGGTTAAGATTACATAAAATCGTAGTGAGAGTTTAAGGCGATTAAACAGATCGAAGAGGGATAGCACTAACCAGACATCCACTGAATGGGTGTAAGAATAATGGAACTTTAGAGAAACTTATTTTCACTCAAATTTCAGAAACAAACTTTGTGCTTTGAAATTGATGGTAAATGGCTGTTGCAAAATAATTTGCAAAAATTATCAAGACATGGAAAGTGATGGAAATCTGGGGAGGCTTGTCACTCGGATTCCAGGGGAACATCTTGTTACAGTTAATAAAGTTTTGAATAGAATCAAAGTTGAATAAATAATGGTAGCGATTGTTACTCAACGGGTCACGGGTACGTATGAAAATCGGACAATTAAACAAGTGGCGGTTTGAAAATGTCTCTTCTCTCGAATAACTGTTTCGATAAGGACTTTTTTGTCCATCTCTTCCTGCTGGCATCCAATCATTTTGACACGAGTTGAGTTGCTAAATCAACACGTTGCAAACCAAACGTCCTTATGATGTCTGCTCTCTCTCTCTCTCTCTCTCTCTCTCTCTCTCTCTCTCTCTCTCTCTCTCTCTCCTTTGCATACTCTCTGGTGGCTGACTAAAAACCTGGGTGTGCCACGTTCGAATCTAGTTTGTTCCGCATATCACTTTCATCAAACTCACACTTTAACCTATAAAACATTTGTCTATATTTCTAGAGAGAGGAAGTAAATAATACTGGCTTTCTCCCCACCGCACCCCGCTTTTACGTGCGCTCCCCCTCTCTCTCATGGTTACTCTGTCTCTTTCACATGCCACCCTCTCTCTCTCTTTCCATCCCTGTCTGGTGGAATCTACTTATATTGCACTTGATTGCTTTAGTAGCCGAGTGATGACGAAGAAACCACGTATCTGCCACAGATGTGTCATTCCTCGTTACTTTCTCTCCTTGCATGGCTGCATTATTCACGCTTTGTTCACTTTCTCTGTGTTTCCCACTAGATATGTCACGTGCTTGCATTTGTGCTTGTCCTAACAAATCTATTTTGTGTTAAACATCAAACACATAAACAGAATTCCAGAACCGAACGCGATAACAGCACAAACGAAAACACAATTGTATGAAAAATTTATTTCTGTCATGAAGTGTTTGAATGAAAATTTCTTTCAGTGTTTAAATAAAATATTTCTGTTCCCAAATGAGAATTACTTTTGTGTGTTTCTCTGAAAAGAATAGACGTATTGCGGGTGTAATCTAATTGTAGTTTTGTAAGAGAAAAACAATGATTGGATGTCAGTGAGAAAATATTTGTAGAAAAGAGGTTCGTGGTGTTTGAAATAGAGTCAACAGTTTGGCGTCTCTTTTCATCGCTTCTTGAATTTTGGATTTTTTATACATTTTTACCTCGAAATCTCTGCTCACTAATTTAGTTTATATCCGTGAGTCTGACTGATTAAACACTTTCATTTGTTTTCGCCATTTACTACGTACCTCAGCCCTAAATATTGGTTTTGCTACAATATTCCTTAAAAAAAAAACTCGTTTGATTGAAATATACTGGTGTTTTTTGGATAAGTTGTGTAATTAGTTAATAACTGTTTGGAAGGTATGGTTTTATGTAAAACTCTATGTATTAATACGCTTATTGGTTCCGACCATTATCATCCTGATTTACCTTACAATGAAAATGGAG
>NC_136501.1:82950648-82952502 GCF_053919585.1 Euprymna scolopes
ATATATATATATATATATATATATATATATATATATATAAATCCATACATATATATATATCCATACATATATATATATATATACATCCATATATATATATATATATCCATATATATATATATCCATATACATATATATATATATATCCATATATATATATCCATACATATATCCATATATATATATCCATACATATATATATATATATATATATCCATATATATATCCATACATATATATATATATATATCCATATATATATATATATATATCCGTATATATATATCCATACATATATATATATTCATACATATATATATATATATCCATACATATATATATATATAATTATATATCCATACATATATATATATCCATACATATATATATATATCCATACATATATATATATATATACATATATATATCCATACATATATATATATATATATCAATACATATATATATATATATCCATACATATATATATATATCCATACATATATATATATCCATACATATATATATACATATACACATATATACATATATATATATCCATACATATATATATATATCCATACATATAAATATCCATACATATATATATATATCCATACATATATATATATCCATACATATATATATATATCCATACATATATATATATATATCCATATATATATCCATATATATATATATATATCCATATATATATATCCATATATATATCCATATATATATCTATATATATATATCCATATATATATATAGATAGATATATATTTATATCCATATATATATATATCCATATATATACATATCCTTATATATATATCCATATATATATATCCATATATATATATATCCATATATATATCCATATATATATCCATATATATATATATATACATATATATATATATCCATATATATATCCATACATATATATATATATCCATATATATATATATATATCCATACATACATATATATCCATATATATATATCCATACATATATATATATCCATATATATATATATCCATATATATATATATATATACCAATATATATATATCCATATATATATATCTATATAAATATACATATATATATATCCATATATATACCCATACATATATATATATATCCATACATATATATATATCCATACATATATATATATCCATATATATATATATATCCATACATATATATATATCCATATATATATATATCCATAAATATATATATCCATACATATATATATATATCCATATATATATGGATATATATATATATCCATACATATATATATATCCATACATATATATATATATCCATACATATATATATATATATCAATATATATATATATATCAATATATATATATATATATCCATATATATATATATATATATATATCTATACATATATATATATATATATATATATCTATATATATATATCTATATATATACATATATCCATACATATATATATCTCCATGCATATATATATATATATATATATATCCATATATATATATCCATATATATATATATCCATATATATATATCTATATATTAATCCATATATATATATCCATATATATATATATCCATATATATCCATATACATATATATATCCATATATATATCCATATATATCCATATATATATATATATCCATATATATATATATCCATATATATATATATATATATCCATATATATGTCCATATATATATATATATATCCATATGTATATATATCCATATACATATATTTATCCATGTATATATATATCCATATATATATATATCCATATATATATATATCCATACATAT